>NC_084548.2:62730000-62782500 GCF_033978685.3 Nerophis lumbriciformis
CCATACCATCACAGATGCTGTCTTTTCAACTTTGCGCCTATAAAAATCCGGATGGTTATTTTTGTCTTTGGTCCGGAGGACACGACGTCCACAGTTTCCAAAAACAATTTGAAATGTGGACTCGTCAGACCACAGAACACTTTTCCACTTTGTACCAGTCCATCTTAGATGAGCTCAGGCCCAGCGAAGCCGACAGCGTTTCTGGGTGTTGTTGATAAACGGTTTTCGCCTTGCATAGGAGAGTTTTAACTTGCACTTACAGATGTAGCGACCAACTGTAGTTACTGACAGTGGGTTTCTGAAGTGTTCCTGAGCCCATGTGGTGATATCCTTTACACACTGATGTCGCTTGTTGATGCAGTACAGCCTGAGGGATCAAAGGTCACGGGCTTAGCTGCTTACGTGCAGTGATTTCTCCAGATTCTCTGAACCCTTTGATGATATTATGGACCGTAGATGGTGAAATCCCTAAATGCCTTGCAATAGCTGGTTGAGAAAGGTTTTTCTTAAACTGGTCAACAATTTGCTCACGCATTTGTTGACAAAGTGGTGACCCTCGCCCCATCCTTGTTTGTGAATGACTGAGCATTTCATGGAATCTACTTTTATACCCAATCATGGCACCCACCTGTTCCCAATTCGCCTGCATACCTGTGGGATGTTCGAAATAAGTGTTTGATGAGCATTCCTCAACTTAATCAGTATTTATTGCCACCTTTCCCAACTTCTTTGTCACGTGTTGCTGGCATCAAATTCTAAAGTTAATGATTATTTGCAAAAAAAAAAAAAATGTTTATCAGTTTGAACATCAAATATGTTGTCTTTGTAGCATATTCAACTGAATATGGGTTGAAAATGATTTGCAAATCATTGTATTCCGTTTATATTTACATCTAACACAATTTCCCAACTCATATGGAAACGGGATTTGTAAAAGTAGTGTTTGTTGGTCAAGTAAAATTATTTTGCCCTAAAAGTACTGTGAGAGTACAGTTTATAGCACCAGGTGTCCACTGTTCAAAACATGCCCCTGCTCACCTTGGACCTGAGACTTGTACTTGGACTTGTGGAGGCAGACTTGGAAGACGGAGAGGACTGTGGAGTTGCCGCCATTCGGGCGGTGGATTGTGGCCAGCCTGGCAGACTGGCCGGGCATGAAAACGGCAGCCTGGCATCTGGAGACTGGCACCAGTTGGCAAAGAGGGTCTTGGTCCTCACTCGGGGACGTCAGACTCTCCGCGTAGACCACCTGGAAACAACACACACGCGGAACATCATGCAGCATGGTATTGTTTGGAATGTGCAGCCATCTTGAGTTTTCAATGCATTCTCGCGGTTGATTGGGTTCTAATAATATCAATAAGTGATACATTTATCAAACAGGCATGATGGCCTGATAATAATTATGATAATAATACAAAATAAATAAATAACGAGAACATTGCTCCAAAGTGCGGCCCGGGGACCTTTTAATTATTGAACGGCCCGCGGCACATCCTAATATGATATGTATTATAATATTACGAAAAACAAATATAATAATGAATCGCAATCAATGTTGTTATGAATTATTGACATATTCATGGCTAAAATTACTTCACATCAAATATTACTCTTTAAAAATATAATATATTTTGGTAATAATAATACAACAAAAAGGGCATAAAAGAAACAAAAAGAAACAAAAAAGAAACAAAAACCGAGAATCGATGGATAGAACTGAAGTTGATCTAGAAATGTAAGTGTTGAAAGTAAAAAAATATAAAGTATTACCTATTTTTAACACGTTTATGAGTGGGGACCCTTTTGGGTCCCTGGGAATTTTAGTGGGATTTTTTTTTTTAATTGCTCAAAAATAATAAGGAAATTAAAATCAATGTTAATATGAATTATTGATCTATATACAGCTGCAATTACTTCACATCAAATATTACACTTAAAAATATTTTTTGAGGGAACATTTTGCATATTTGTTGTTTTTTCCCCCCATAAAAAACAGACTAAAACGGAATAAAACATACGGAAAAAAGTCAATAGTTTATATTGACGGAATGATCTGAAGTTGATCTACAGATCAGTCAAACAACTGGCGTGTAATAAGTGCAATACTTACAGTACAAACACTTTGTAGGACTCAACAAAAGACAAGATTTAATGGCAAAGACTACTTCCTGACTACGACAACACACCCAGGACAAACTGAAAATAATGCATATTTGCAAATGACACCCAGAAGAAAACTAAATATAACAAGTTATTATCACTCACTCTTAAATGAGAATAAAATACATATATTTCCACATCTAAGTGTGTACAACATGAGAATAAAATAAAGGTTTGCACATCTGAGTGTATACAACATGAGAATAAAATAAATATATTTCCACATGATAACATACCTTTGGACTAAAGTCAAGGTGGTCTTTGTGTCCAGCCATGATCCAGTTCTTGTCAGGTGAAATCAGGACTATGTTGACCTTGAAAGTGTCTGATATCATCAAAGTGGACCTCGGACTCAGACTGGGTGCACTTAGTGTGACCAAGTTTCCCTGATTGGTTCCCACCTGCATGGAGATATGAAGATGGATAATGTTGGATGTCACACGGAGATAGAAGATGGATAATGTTGGACGTCACACTGAGATATGAAGATGGATAATGTTGGATGTCACATGGAGATCTGAAGATGGATAATGTTGGATGTCACACAGAGAAACCAGATATGAAGATGGATAACGTTGGATGTCACATGGAGATATGAAGATGGATAATGTTGGATGTCACATGGAGATATGAAGATGGATAATGTTGGATGTCACATGGAGATATGAAGATGGATAATGTTGGATGTCACATGGAGATATTAAGATGGATAATGTTGGACGTCACATGGAGATATGAAGATGGATAATGTTGGATGTCACACAGAGATAGGAAGACAGATAATGTTGGATGTCACACGGAGATATGAAGATAGATAATGTTGGATGTCCCATGGAGATATGAAGATGGATAATGTTGGACGTCACACGGAGATATGAAGATGGATAATGTTGGATGTCACATGGAGATATGAAGATGGATAATGTTGGATGTCACATGGAGATATTAAGATGGATAATGTTGGACGTCACATGGAGATATGAAGATGGATAATGTTGGACGTCACATGGAGATATGAAGATGGATAATGTTGGATGTCACACGGAGATATGAAGATAGATAATGTTGGATGTCCCATGGAGATATGAAGATGGATAATGTTGGACGTCACACGGAGATATGAAGATGGATAATGTTGGATGTCACACGGAGATATGAAGATGGATAATGTTGGATGTCACACGGAGTAATGAAGATGGATAATGCTGGATCTAACATTGAAATATGAAGATGGATAATGTTGGATGTCACATGGAGATATGAAGATGGATTATGTTGGATGTCACACAGAGATATGAAGATGGATAATGTTGGATGTCACACAGAGATAGGAGGACAGATAATGTTGGATGTCACACGGAGATATGAAGATAGATAATGTTGGATGTCACACGGAGATATGAAGATGGATAATGTTGGATGTCACACGGAGATATGAAGATGCATAATCTTGGATGTCACATGGAGATATGAAGATGGATAATGTTGATGTCACACGGAGATATGAAGATGGATAATGCTGGATCTAACATTGAAATATGAAGATGGATAATGTTGGATGTCACATGGAGATATGAAGTTGGATAATGTTGGATGTCACACAGAGATATGAAGATGGATAATGTTGGATGTCACACGGAGATATGAAGATGGATAATGCTGGATCTAACATTGAAATATGAAGATGGATAATGTTGGATGTCACATGGAGATATGAAGATGGATAATGTTGGATGTCACACAGAGATATGAAGATGGATAATGTTGGATGTCACACAGAGATAGGAAGACAGATAATGTTGGATGTCACACGGAGATATGAAGATAGATAATGTTGGATGTCACACGGAGATATGAAGATGGATAATGTTGGATGTCACACGGAGATATGAAGATGGATAATGTTGGATGTCACACAGAGAGATGAATATGGATAATGTTGGATGTCACATGGAGATATGAAGATGGATAATGTTGGATGTCACACAGAGATATGAAGATGGATAATGTTGGATGTCACACGGAGATATGAAGATGGATAATGTTGGATGTCACACTGATATATAAAGATGGATAATGCTGGATGTCACACGGAGATATGAAGATGAATAATGTTGGACGTCACACAGAGATATGAAGATGGATAATGTTGGATGTCACACGGAGATATGAAGATGGATAATGTTGGATGTCACACGGAGATATGAAGATGGATAATGCTGGATCTAACATTGAAATATGAAGATGGATAATGTTGGATGTCACATGGAGATATGAAGATGGATAATGTTGGATGTCACACAGAGATATGAAGATGGATAATGTTGGATGTCACACAGAGATAGGAAGACAGATAATGTTGGATGTCACACGGAGATATGAAGATAGATAATGTTGGATGTCACACGGAGATATGAAGATGGATAATGTTGGATGTCACACGGAGATATGAAGATGGATAATGTTGGATGTCACACAGAGAGATGAATATGGATAATGTTGGATGTCACATGGAGATATGAAGATGGATAATGTTGGATGTCACACAGAGATATGAAGATGGATAATGTTGGATGTCACACGGAGATATGACGATGGATAATGTTGGATGTCACACTGATATATAAAGATGGATAATGCTGGATGTCACACGGAGATATGAAGATGAATAATGTTGGATGTCACACGGAGATATGAAGATGGATAATGTTGGACGTCACACGGAGATATGAAGATGCATAATCTTGGATGTCACATGGAGATATGAAGATGGATAATGTTGGATGTCACACGGAGATATGAAGATGAATAATGTTGGATGTCACACGGATATATGAAGATGAATAATGTTGGATGTCACACGGAGATATGAAGATGGATAATGTTGGACGTCACACGGAGATATGAAGATGCATAATCTTGGATGTCACACAGAGATATGAAGATGGATAATGTTGGATGTCACACGGAGATATGAAGATGAATAATGTTGGATGTCACACGGAGATATGAAGATGGATAATGTTGGACGTCACACGGAGATATGAAGATGGATAATGCTGGATCTAACATTGAAATATGAAGATGGATAATGTTGGATGTCACATGGAGATATGAAGATGGATAATGCTGGATCTAACATTGAAATATGAAGATGGATAATGTTGGACGTCACACGGAGATATGAAGATGCATAATCTTGGATGTCACATGGAGATATGAAGATGGATAATGTTGATGTCACACGGAGATATGAAGATGGATAATGTTGATGTCACACAGAGATATGAAGATGGATAATGTTGGATGTCACACGGAGATATGAAGATGGATAATGCTGGATCTAACATTGAAATATGAAGATGGATAATGTTGGATGTCACATGGAGATATGAAGATGGATAATGTTGGACGTCACACGGAGATATGAAGATGGATAATGCTGGATCTAACATTGAAATATGAAGATGGATAATGTTGGACGTCACACGGAGATATGAAGATGCATAATCTTGGATGTCACATGGAGATATGAAGATGGATAATGTTGATGTCACACGGAGATATGAAGATGGATAATGTTGATGTCACACAGAGATATGAAGATGGATAATGTTGGATGTCACACGGAGATATGAAGATGGATAATGCTGGATCTAACATTGAAATATGAAGATGGATAATGTTGGATGTCACATGGAGATATGAAGATGGATAATGTTGGATGTCACACAGAGATATGAAGATGGATAATGTTGGATGTCACACAGAGATAGGAAGACAGATAATGTTGGATGTCACACGGAGATATGAAGATAGATAATGTTGGATGTCACACGGAGATATGAAGATGGATAATGTTGGATGTCACACGGAGATATGAAGATGGATAATGTTGGATGTCACACAGAGAGATGAATATGGATAATGTTGGATGTCACATGGAGATATGAAGATGGATAATGTTGGATGTCACACAGAGATATGAAGATGGATAATGTTGGATGTCACACGGAGATATGAAGATGGATAATGTTGGATGTCACACTGATATATAAAGATGGATAATGCTGGATGTCACACAAAGATATGAAGATGAATAATGTTGGACGTCACACAGAGATATGAAGATGGATAATGTTGGATGTCACACGGAGATATGAAGATGGATAATGTTGGATGTCACACGGAGATATGAAGATGGATAATGCTGGATCTAACATTGAAATATGAAGATGGATAATGTTGGATGTCACATGGAGATATGAAGATGGATAATGTTGGATGTCACACAGAGATATGAAGATGGATAATGTTGGATGTCACACAGAGATAGGAAGACAGATAATGTTGGATGTCACACGGAGATATGAAGATGGATAATGTTGGATGTCACACGGAGATATGAAGATGGATAATGCTGGATCTAACATTGAAATATGAAGATGGATAATGTTGGATGTCACATGGAGATATGAAGATGGATAATGTTGGATGTCACACAGAGATATGAAGATGGATAATGTTGGATGTCACACAGAGATAGGAAGACAGATAATGTTGGATGTCACACGGAGATATGTAGATAGATAATGTTGGATGTCACACAGAGATATGAAGATGGATAATGTTGGATGTCACACGGAGATATGAAGATGGATAATGTTGGATGTCACACAGAGAGATGAATATGGATAATGTTGGATGTCACATGGAGATATGAAGATGGATAATGTTGGATGTCACACAGAGATATGAAGATGGATAATGTTGGATGTCACACGGAGATATGAAGATGGATAATGTTGGATGTCACACTGATATATAAAGATGGATAATGCTGGATGTCACACGGAGATATGAAGATGAATAATGTTGGACGTCACACGGAGATATGAAGATGGATAATGTTGGACGTCACACGGAGATATGAAGATGGATAATGTTGGATGTCACACGGAGATATGAAGATGCATAATCTTGGATGTCACATGGAGATATGAAGATGGATAATGTTGGATGTCACACAGAGATATGAAGATGGATAATGTTGGATGTCACACGGAGATATGAAGATGGATAATGCTGGATCTAACATTGAAATATGAAGATGGATAATGTTGGATGTCACATGGAGATATGAAGATGGATAATGTTGGATGTCACACAGAGATATGAAGATGGATAATGTTGGATGTCACACAGAGATAGGAAGACAGATAATGTTGGATGTCACACGGAGATATGAAGATAGATAATGTTGGATGTCACACGGAGATATGAAGATGGATAATGTTGGATGTCACACGGAGATATGAAGATGGATAATGTTGGATGTCACACAGAGAGATGAATATGGATAATGTTGGATGTCACATGGAGATATGAAGATGGATAATGTTGGATGTCACACAGAGATATGAAGATGGATAATGTTGGATGTCACACGGAGATATGAAGATGGATAATGTTGGATGTCACACTGATATATAAAGATGGATAATGCTGGATGTCACACGGAGATATGAAGATGAATAATGTTGGACGTCACACAGAGATATGAAGATGGATAATGTTGGATGTCACACGGAGATATGAAGATGGATAATGTTGGATGTCACACGGAGATATGAAGATGGATAATGCTGGATCTAACATTGAAATATGAAGATGGATAATGTTGGATGTCACATGGAGATATGAAGATGGATAATGTTGGATGTCACACAGAGATATGAAGATGGATAATGTTGGATGTCACACAGAGATAGGAAGACAGATAATGTTGGATGTCACACGGAGATATGAAGATGGATAATGTTGGATGTCACACGGAGATATGAAGATGGATAATGCTGGATCTAACATTGAAATATGAAGATGGATAATGTTGGATGTCACATGGAGATATGAAGATGGATAATGTTGGATGTCACACAGAGATATGAAGATGGATAATGTTGGATGTCACACAGAGATAGGGAGACAGATAATGTTGGATGTCACACGGAGATATGAAGATGGATAATGTTGGATGTCACACGGAGATATGAAGATGGATAATGCTGGATCTAACATTGAAATATGAAGATGGATAATGTTGGATGTCACATGGAGATATGAAGATGGATAATGTTGGATGTCACACAGAGATATGAAGATGGATAATGTTGGATGTCACACAGAGATAGGAAGACAGATAATGTTGGATGTCACACAGAGATATGAAGATAGATAATGTTGGATGTCACACGGAGATATGAAGATGGATAATGTTGGATGTCACACGGAGATATGAAGATGGATAATGTTGGATGTCACACAGAGAGATGAATATGGATAATGTTGGATGTCACATGGAGATATGAAGATGGATAATGTTGGATGTCACACAGAGATATGAAGATGGATAATGTTGGATGTCACACGGAGATATGAAGATGGATAATGTTGGATGTCACACTGATATATAAAGATGGATAATGCTGGATGTCACACGGAGATATGAAGATGAATAATGTTGGACGTCACACGGAGATATGAAGATGGATAATGTTGGATGTCACACGGAGATATGAAGATGCATAATCTTGGATGTCACATGGAGATATGAAGATGGATAATGTTGATGTCACACGGAGATATGAAGATGGATAATGCTGGATCTAACATTGAAATATGAAGATGGATAATGTTGGATGTCACATGGAGATATGAAGTTGGATAATGTTGGATGTCACACAGAGATATGAAGATGGATAATGTTGGATGTCACACGGAGATATGAAGATGGATAATGCTGGATCTAACATTGAAATATGAAGATGGATAATGTTGGATGTCACATGGAGATATGAAGATGGATAATGTTGGATGTCACACAGAGATATGAAGATGGATAATGTTGGATGTCACACAGAGATAGGAAGACAGATAATGTTGGATGTCACACGGAGATATGAAGATAGATAATGTTGGATGTCACACGGAGATATGAAGATGGATAATGTTGGATGTCACACGGAGATATGAAGATGGATAATGTTGGATGTCACACAGAGAGATGAATATGGATAATGTTGGATGTCACATGGAGATATGAAGATGGATAATGTTGGATGTCACACAGAGATATGAAGATGGATAATGTTGGATGTCACACGGAGATATGAAGATGGATAATGTTGGATGTCACACTGATATATAAAGATGGATAATGCTGGATGTCACACGGAGATATGAAGATGGATAATGTTGGATGTCACACGGAGATATGAAGATGGATAATGTTGGATGTCACACGGAGATATGAAGATGGATAATGTTGGACGTCACACGGAGATATGAAGATGGATAATGTTGGACGTCACACGGAGATTTGAAGATGGATGATGTTGGATGTCACACGGAGATAGAAGATGGATAATGTTGGATGTCACACGGAGATATGAAGATGGATAATTTTGGACGTCACACGGAGATATGAAGATGGATAATGTTGGATGTCACACAGAGATATGAAGATGGATAATGTTGGATGTCACACAGAGATAGGAAGACAGATAATGTTGGATGTCACACGGAGATATGAAGATAGATAATGTTGGATGTCACACGGAGATATGAAGATGGATAATGTTGGATGTCACACAGAGAGATGAATATGGATAATGTTGGATGTCACATGGAGATATGAAGATGGATAATGTTGGATGTCACACAGAGATATGAAGATGGATAATGTTGGATGTCACACGGAGATATGAAGATGGATAATGTTGGATGTCACACTGATATATAAAGATGGATAATGCTGGATGTCACACGGAGATATGAAGATGGATAATGTTGGATGTCACACGGAGATATGAAGATGGATAATGTTGGATGTCACACGGAGATATGAAGATGGATAATGTTGGACGTCACACGGAGATTTGAAGATGGATGATGTTGGATGTCACACGGAGATAGAAGATGGATAATGTTGGATGTCACACGGAGATATGAAGATGGATATTGTTGGATGTCACACTGAGATATGAAGATTGATAATTTTGGACGTCACACGGAGATATGAAGATGGATAATGTTGGATGTCACACAGAGATATGAAGATGGATAATGTTGGATGTCACACAGAGATAGGAAGACAGATAATGTTGGATGTCACACGGAGATATGAAGATAGATAATGTTGGATGTCACACGGAGATATGAAGATGGATAATGTTGGATGTCACACAGAGAGATGAATATGGATAATGTTGGATGTCACATGGAGATATGAAGATGGATAATGTTGGATGTCACACAGAGATATGAAGATGGATAATGTTGGATGTCACACGGAGATATGAAGATGGATAATGTTGGATGTCACACTGATATATAAAGATGGATAATGCTGGATGTCACACGGAGATATGAAGATGGATAATGTTGGATGTCACACGGAGATATGAAGATGGATAATGTTGGATGTCACACGGAGATATGAAGATGGATAATGTTGGACGTCACACGGAGATTTGAAGATGGATGATGTTGGATGTCACACGGAGATAGAAGATGGATAATGTTGGATGTCACACGGAGATATGAAGATGGATATTGTTGGATGTCACACTGAGATATGAAGATTGATAATTTTGGACGTCACACGGAGATATGAAGATGGATAATGTTGGATGTCACACAGAGATATGAAGATGGATAATGTTGGATGTCACACAGAGATAGGAAGACAGATAATGTTGGATGTCACACGGAGATATGAAGATAGATAATGTTGGATGTCACACGGAGATATGAAGATGGATAATGTTGGATGTCACACAGAGAGATGAATATGGATAATGTTGGATGTCACATGGAGATATGAAGATGGATAATGTTGGATGTCACACAGAGATATGAAGATGGATAATGTTGGATGTCACACGGAGATATGAAGATGGATAATGTTGGATGTCACACTGATATATAAAGATGGATAATGCTGGATGTCACACGGAGATATGAAGATGGATAATGTTGGATGTCACACGGAGATATGAAGATGGATAATGTTGGATGTCACACGGAGATATGAAGATGGATAATGTTGGACGTCACACGGAGATTTGAAGATGGATGATGTTGGATGTCACACGGAGATAGAAGATGGATAATGTTGGATGTCACACGGAGATATGAAGATGGATATTGTTGGATGTCACACTGAGATATGAAGATTGATAATTTTGGACGTCACACGGAGATATGAAGATGGATAATGTTGGATGTCACACAGAGATATGAAGATGGATAATGTTGGATGTCACACAGAGATAGGAAGACAGATAATGTTGGATGTCACACGGAGATATGAAGATAGATAATGTTGGATGTCACACGGAGATATGAAGATGGATAATGTTGGATGTCACACAGAGAGATGAATATGGATAATGTTGGATGTCACATGGAGATATGAAGATGGATAATGTTGGATGTCACACAGAGATATGAAGATGGATAATGTTGGATGTCACACGGAGATATGAAGATGGATAATGTTGGATGTCACACTGATATATAAAGATGGATAATGCTGGATGTCACACGGAGATATGAAGATGGATAATGTTGGATGTCACACGGAGATATGAAGATGGATAATGTTGGATGTCACACGGAGATATGAAGATGGATAATGTTGGACGTCACACGGAGATTTGAAGATGGATGATGTTGGATGTCACACGGAGATAGAAGATGGATAATGTTGGATGTCACACGGAGATATGAAGATGGATATTGTTGGATGTCACACTGAGATATGAAGATTGATAATTTTGGACGTCACACGGAGATATGAAGATGGATAATGTTGGATGTCACACAGAGATATGAAGATGGATAATGTTGGATGTCGCATAGAGATATGAATGATGTTGGATGTCACATGGAAAGATGGATAACATTGGATGTCACACGCAGGAGACCAGATATGAAGATGGATAATGTTGGATGTCGCACGGAGATATGAATGATGTTGGATGTCACATGGAAAGATGGATAATGTTGGATGTCTCTCACACACAGAGACACCAGATATGAAGATGGATTATGGTGGATGTCACATGGCAAGATGGATAATGTTGGATGTCACACACACACACACACACACACACACACACACACACACACACGTCACACGGAGATTTGAAGATGGATGATGTTGGATGTCACACGGAGATAGAAGATGGATAATGTTGGATGTCACACGGAGATATGAAGATGGATATTGTTGGATGTCACACTGAGATATGAAGATTGATAATTTTGGACGTCACACGGAGATATGAAGATGGATAATGTTGGATGTCACACAGAGATATGAAGATGGATAATGTTGGATGTCACACAGAGATAGGAAGACAGATAATGTTGGATGTCACACGGAGATATGAAGATAGATAATGTTGGATGTCACACGGAGATATGAAGATGGATAATGTTGGATGTCACACAGAGAGATGAATATGGATAATGTTGGATGTCACATGGAGATATGAAGATGGATAATGTTGGATGTCACACAGAGATATGAAGATGGATAATGTTGGATGTCACACGGAGATATGAAGATGGATAATGTTGGATGTCACACTGATATATAAAGATGGATAATGCTGGATGTCACACGGAGATATGAAGATGGATAATGTTGGATGTCACACGGAGATATGAAGATGGATAATGTTGGATGTCACACGGAGATATGAAGATGGATAATGTTGGACGTCACACGGAGATTTGAAGATGGATGATGTTGGATGTCACACGGAGATAGAAGATGGATAATGTTGGATGTCACACGGAGATATGAAGATGGATATTGTTGGATGTCACACTGAGATATGAAGATTGATAATTTTGGACGTCACACGGAGATATGAAGATGGATAATGTTGGATGTCACACAGAGATATGAAGATGGATAATGTTGGATGTCGCATAGAGATATGAATGATGTTGGATGTCACATGGAAAGATGGATAACATTGGATGTCACACGCAGGAGACCAGATATGAAGATGGATAATGTTGGATGTCGCACGGAGATATGAATGATGTTGGATGTCACATGGAAAGATGGATAATGTTGGATGTCTCTCACACACAGAGACACCAGATATGAAGATGGATTATGGTGGATGTCACATGGCAAGATGGATAATGTTGGATGTCACACACACACACACACACACACACACACACACACACACACACACACACACACACGTCACACGGAGATTTGAAGATGGATGATGTTGGATGTCACACGGAGATAGAAGATGGATAATGTTGGATGTCACACGGAGATATGAAGATGGATATTGTTGGATGTCACACTGAGATATGAAGATTGATAATTTTGGACGTCACACGGAGATATGAAGATGGATAATGTTGGATGTCACACAGAGATATGAAGATGGATAATGTTGGATGTCACACAGAGATAGGAAGACAGATAATGTTGGATGTCACACGGAGATATGAAGATAGATAATGTTGGATGTCACACGGAGATATGAAGATGGATAATGTTGGATGTCACACAGAGAGATGAATATGGATAATGTTGGATGTCACATGGAGATATGAAGATGGATAATGTTGGATGTCACACAGAGATATGAAGATGGATAATGTTGGATGTCACACGGAGATATGAAGATGGATAATGTTGGATGTCACACTGATATATAAAGATGGATAATGCTGGATGTCACACGGAGATATGAAGATGGATAATGTTGGATGTCACACGGAGATATGAAGATGGATAATGTTGGATGTCACACGGAGATATGAAGATGGATAATGTTGGACGTCACACGGAGATTTGAAGATGGATGATGTTGGATGTCACACGGAGATAGAAGATGGATAATGTTGGATGTCACACGGAGATATGAAGATGGATATTGTTGGATGTCACACTGAGATATGAAGATTGATAATTTTGGACGTCACACGGAGATATGAAGATGGATAATGTTGGATGTCACACAGAGATATGAAGATGGATAATGTTGGATGTCACACAGAGATAGGAAGACAGATAATGTTGGATGTCACACGGAGATATGAAGATAGATAATGTTGGATGTCACACGGAGATATGAAGATGGATAATGTTGGATGTCACACAGAGAGATGAATATGGATAATGTTGGATGTCACATGGAGATATGAAGATGGATAATGTTGGATGTCACACAGAGATATGAAGATGGATAATGTTGGATGTCACACGGAGATATGAAGATGGATAATGTTGGATGTCACACTGATATATAAAGATGGATAATGCTGGATGTCACACGGAGATATGAAGATGGATAATGTTGGATGTCACACGGAGATATGAAGATGGATAATGTTGGATGTCACACGGAGATATGAAGATGGATAATGTTGGACGTCACACGGAGATTTGAAGATGGATGATGTTGGATGTCACACGGAGATAGAAGATGGATAATGTTGGATGTCACACGGAGATATGAAGATGGATATTGTTGGATGTCACACTGAGATATGAAGATTGATAATTTTGGACGTCACACGGAGATATGAAGATGGATAATGTTGGATGTCACACAGAGATATGAAGATGGATAATGTTGGACGTCACACGGAGATATGAAGATGGATAATGTTGGACGTCACACGGAGATTTGAAGATGGATGATGTTGGATGTCACACAGAGATAGAAGATGGATAATGTTGGATGTCACACGGAGATATGAAGATGGATATTGTTGGATGTCACACTGAGATATGAAGATTGATAATTTTGGACGTCACACGGAGATATGAAGATGGATAATGTTGGATGTCACACAGAGATATGAAGATGGATAATGTTGGATGTCGCATAGAGATATGAATGATGTTGGATGTCACATGGAAAGATGGATAACGTTGGATGTCACACGCAGGAGACCAGATATGAAGATGGATAATGTTGGATGTCGCACGGAGATATGAATGATGTTGGATGTCACATGGAAAGATGGATAATGTTGGATGTCTCTCACACACAGAGACACCAGATATGAAGATGGATTATGGTGGATGTCACATGGCAAGATGGATAATGTTGGATGTCACACACACACACACACACACACACACACACACACACACACACACACACACACACACACACACACACACACACACACACACACACACACACACACACACACACACACACACACACACACACACACAGAGAGAGAGAGAGAGAGAGAGACTCACGGAGAGGAAGCAGTCCTGGTCCTTGTTGAAGAGCAGCAGTGTGCAGTGTGGGGAAGCAGTGTGATGGAGCGCCACCTCCTGGCCAGTGAGAGCCTGCCACACCTTGATGTCACCTGAGGAGTCTGATGTCGCCACATAGTCTCCTCGCTCGTCACGCGTCACGCAGGTCAAAGGTCCCTGCTGCTGGCCACACCACAGCTGCTCGCCCTGACAGGAAACACACGTCCTTTAAGACCAGGTCTTCATTGCAGATGATTGACACAACTGATACTGCCGGGCAGGTTTCTCAGGGCCGATACTGATACTGATTATTATTAGTCGTCAATATGGGGCAGTGACATCGCACGTCATTCGTTAATATGGGGCGGTGATATCGCACATAATTTGTTAATATGGGGCAGTGATATTGCACATCATTTGTTAATATGGGGCGGTGATATCGCACCTCATTCATTAATATGGGGCAGTGATATCGCACATCATTCGTTAATATGGGGCAGTGATATCGCACATCATTGGTTATTATGTGGCGTGATATCGCACATCAATAGTTAATATGGTGTGGTGATATTGCACATCATTTGTTAATATGGGGCGGTGCTATTGCACATCATTTGTTAATATGGGGCGGTGCTATTGCACATCATTAGTTAATATGGTGTGGTGATATTGCACATCATTTGTTAATATGGGGCGGTGATATTGCACATCATTCGTTAATATGGTGTGGTGATATTGCACATCATGAGTTAATATGTGGCGGTGATATTGCACATCATTTGTTAATATGGGGCGGTGATGTCGCACATCATTCGTTAATATGGTGCGGTGGTATCACACATCATTCGTTAATATGGGGCAGTGATATCGCACATCACTAGTTAATATTGTATGGTTATATCGCACATCATTAGTTAATATGGGGCGGTGATATCGCAAATCATTCGTTAATATAGGGCGGTGATATTGCAAATCGTTTGTTAATATAGGGCAGTGATATCGCACATCATTACTTAATATGGGGCAGTTATATCGCACATCATTAGTTAATATGGGGCGGTGATATAGCAAAAAATGTGTTGATATGGGGCGGTGATATCGCACATCATTAGTTAATATGGTGTGATAATATTGCACATCTTTTGTTAAAATGGGTCGGTGATATTGCACATCATTCGTTTGTATGGTGCGGTTGTATCACACATCATTCATTTATATGGGGCGGTGATATCGCACATCATTCACTATTATGGGGCGGTGATATCGCACATCATTTGTTAATATGAGGCGGTGATATCGCACATCATTAGTTAATACGGGGCGGTGTTATCGTACATGATTAGTTAATATGGTGCGGTGATATATCTCACTCCATTTATTAATATGGGGCGGTGATATCGTACATCATTAGTTAATATGGGGCGGTGATATCGAACTCCATTCGTTAATATGGGGCGGTGATATTGCACATCTTTAGTTAATATGGGGCGGTGATATCACACTTCATTCATTAATATGGGGCGGTGATTTTGAACATCATTAGTTATTATGGGCCGGTGATATTGCACAACATTAGCCAATAAGGGGCGGTGATATCGCACATCATTTGTAAATATGGGGGGGATTTCGCACATCATTCGTTAATATGGGGCGGTGATATCGAACATCATTAGTTAATATGGGGCGGTGATATCGCACATCATTAGTTAATATGGGGCGGTGATATCGCACATCATTAGTTAATATGTGGCGGTGATATTGCACACCATTCGTTAATATGGGGCGGTGATATCGCACATCATTCATTAATATGGGGCGGTAATATCGCACATCATTAGTTAATATGGGGCGGTAATATCGCACATCATTAGTTAATATGGGGCTGTAATATCGCACATCATTAGTTATTATGGGGCGGTGATATCGCACATACTTCGTTAATATGGGGCAATGATATCGCACATCATTAGTTAATATGGTGTGGTGATATCCCTCATCATACGTTAATATGGGGCGGAGATATTGCACATCATTTGTTAATATGGGGCGGTGATGTTGCACATCATTCGTTAATATGGGGCAGTGATATCACACATCATTCGTTAATATGTGGCGGTGATATCGCACATCATTCGTTAATATGGGGCGGAGATATTGCACATCATTTGTTAATATGGGGCGGTGGTATTGCACATCATTCATTAATATGGGGCGGTGATATAGCACATCATTCACTATTATGGGGCAGTGATATCGCACATCATTAATTAGTATGTAGCGGTGATATCGCATATCATTAGTTAATATGGTGTGGTGATATTGCACATCATTTGTTAATATGGTGCAGTGATGTTGCACGTCATTCGTTAATATGGTGCGGTGGTATCACACATCATTCATTAATATGGGGCGGTGATATCGCATATCATTCACTATTATGGGGCAGTGATATCGCACATCATTAGTTAATATGTGGCGGTGATATCGCACATCATTAGTTAATATGGTGTGGTGATATTGCACATCATTTGTTAATATGGGGCAGTGATGTTGCACATCATTCGTTAATATGGTGCGGAGGTATCACACATCATTCATTAATATGGGGCGGTGATATCGCACATCATTTGTTAATATGAGGCGGTGATATTGCACATCATTCATTACTATGGGGCGGTAATATTGCACATCACTAGTTAATATGGGGTGTGATATCGCACATCATTAGTTAATATGGGGCGGTGATATCGCACATCATACGTTAATATGGGGCGGTGATATCGCACATCATTAATTAATATGGGGCGGTGATATTGCACATCTTTAGTTAATATGGGGCGGTGATATTGCACATCATTAGTTAATATGGGGCTGTAATATCGCACATCATTAGTTATTATGGGGCGGTGATATCGCACATACTTCGTTAATATGGGCCAATGATCTCGCACATCATTAGTTAATATGGTGTGGTGATATCCCACATCATACGTTAATATGGGGCGGAGATATTGCACATCATTTGTTAATATGGGGCGGTGATATCGTACATCATACGTTAATATGGGGTGGTGATGTTGCACATCATTCGTTAATATGGGGCAGTGATATCGCACATCATTCATTAATATGTGGCGGTGATATCGCACATCATTCGTTAATATGGGGCGGAGATATTGCACATCATTTGTTAATATGGGGCGGTGGTATCGCACATCATTCATTAATATGGGGCGGTGATATCGCACACCATTCACTATTATGGGGCGGTGATATCGCACATCATTTGTTAATGTGAGGCTGCGATATCGCACATCATTCGTTAATAAGTGGCGGTGTTATCGCACATCATTAGTTAATATGGGGCGGTGATATCGCACATAATTCGTTAATATGGGGAAATTATATCGCACATCATTAGTTAATATGTGGCGGTGATATTGTACATCATACGTTAATATGGGGAAGTGATATCGCACATCATTCGTTAATATGTGGCGGTGATATCGCACATCATTCGTTAATATGGGGCGGTGGTATCGCACATCATTCATTAATATGGGGCGGTGATATCGCTCATCATTCACTATTATGGGGCGTTGATATCGCACATCATTTGTTAATGTGAGGCTGCAATATCGCACATCATTCGTTAATATGGGGCGGTGATATCGCACATCATTCATTAATATGGGGCAGTGATATCGCACATCATTAATTAATATGTGGCGGTGATATCGCACATCATTAGTTAATATGGTGTGGTGATATTGCACATAATTTCTTAATATGGGGCGGTGATATTGCACATCATTCGTTAATATGGTGCGGTGGTATCACACATCATTCATTAATATGGGGCGGTGATATCGCACATCATTCACTATTATGGGGCAGTGATATCGCACATCATTAGTTAATATGTGGCAGTGATATCGCACATCATTAGTTAATATGGTGTGGTGATATTGCACATCATTTGTTAATATGGGGCAGTGATGTTGCACATCATTCGTTAATATGGTGCGGAGGTATCACACATCATTCATTAATATGGGGCGGTGATATCGCACATCATTCACTATTATGGGGCGGTGATATCGCACATCATTAGTTAATATGTGGCAGTGATATCGCACATCATTAGTTAATATGGTGTGGTGATATTGCACATCATTTGTTAATATGGGGCAGTGATGTTGCACATCATTTGTTAATATGGTGCGGAGATATCACACATCATTCATTTATATGGGGCGGTGATATCGCACATCATTCCCTATTATGGGGCGGTGATATCCCACATCATTTGTTAATATGAGGCGGTGATATCGCACATCATTAGTTAATATGTGGCAGTGATATCGCACATCATTAGTTAATATGGTGTGGTGATATTGCACATCATTTGTTAATATGGGGCAGTGATGTTGCACATCATTTGTTAATATGGTGCGGAGATATCACACATCATTCATTTATATGGGGCGGTGATATCGCACATCATTCCCTATTATGGGGCGGTGATATCCCACATCATTTGTTAATATGAGGCGGTGATATCGCACATCATTCATTACTATGGGACGGTAATATTGCACATCATTAGTTCATATTGGGCGGTGATATCGCACATCATTAATGAATATGGGGCAGTGATATCGCACATCATTCGTTACTATGGGGCGGTAATATTGCACATCATTAGTTAATATGGGGCGGTGATATCGCACATCATTAATGAATATGGGGCAGTGATATCGCACACCATTCGTTAATATGGGGCGGTGATATCGCACATCATTAGTTAATATGTGGCGGTGATATCGCACATCATTCGGTAATATGGGGCAGTGATATCGCACATCATTAGTTATTACGTGGCGGTGATATCGCACATCTATTGCACATCATTTGTTAATATGGGGTGGTGATATCGCACACAATTAATTAATATGGGGCAATGGTATCTCACATCATTAGTTTATATGGTGTGGTAATATCCCACAGCATTTGTTAATATGGGGCAGTGATATCCCACAGCATTTGTTAATATGGGGCAGTGATATCGCACATCATTCGTTAATATGTGGCAATGATATCGCACATCATTAGTTAATATGGGGCAGTGATATCGCACATCATTAGTTAATATGTGGCGGTGATATCGCACACCATTCGTTAATATGGGGCGGTGATATTGCACATCTTTAGTTAATATGGGGCGGTGATATCTCACATCATTAGTTAATATGGTGTGGTGATATCCCACAGCATTTGTTAATATGGGGCAGTGATATCGTACATCATTCGTTAATATGGGGCGATGATATCGCACATCATTAGTTAATATGGGGCGGTGATATTGCACATCTTTAGTTAATATGGGGCGGTGATATCGCACATCATTAGTTAATATGGGGCGGTGATATCGCACATCATACGTTAATATGGGCGGTGATATCTCACATCATTAGTTAATATGGTGTGGTGATATCCCACAGCATTTGTTAATATGGGGCAGTGATATCGTACATCATTCGTTAATATGGGGCGATGATATCGCACATCATTAGTTAATATGGGGCGGTGATATTGCACATCTTTAGTTAATATGGGGCGGTGATATCGCACATCATTCGTTAATATGGGGCGGTGATATCGCACATCATACGTTAATATGGGCGGTGATATCGCACATCATTAGTTAATATGTGGCGGTGATATCGCACATCATACGTTAATATGTGGCGGTGATATTGCACATCATTCGTTAATATGTGGCGGTGATATCGCACATCACTCGTTAATATGGACCGATGATATCGCACATCATTAGTTAATATGTGGCGGTGATATCGCACATCATTAGTTAATATGTGGCGGTGATATCGCACATCATTCGTTAATATGTGGCGGTGATATCGCACATAATTCGTTAATAGAGAGTAATAATGTGACAACTGAAGTGTATTTTTATTATTTAGAAGAAATGTGTACTGACAGTTTGGACGTTCCAAGCTCGGACCGAACCGTCGGTGGCAGCACTGCAGACCGTGGAAGATGTGCTCCACAGGTCAGGACTTCCAGGTGAGTTCACCTGCAGGTAGACCACGCCCACTATGCTCCCTGGCGGACGACAGTTTTATCAAAAGGAACACAAAGTCGCTGCAACGGTTGAGACCGGACTCACCTGTGTGACCCCGGAGACTTTTACAGGTGTACCCGCCACTCCGCCCGTCCTTCATCTCCTTCTCCAAGCAGGACCGTCGCAGGAAGTATTTCTTCCAGGAGCGATTGACGTGCGAGCTGGACAACACCACCTGGCTGCAGAACAACCATCGCTGCAGACACAACCTCCTGCCAGGTGAGGAGAACATCCGGTTTACACCCGGAAAGAAGCCCGAAGAAGAAGAAGAAGACGACATACCTCCATAACCACTGAGTCTCGGCAGCATCGTGCCAGTCCTACAAAACATCACAAAGTTGTTGTTGTTGTTCGGAGCGACTTCGGCATTCCGCCTGCTTACCTTACACACTCCGGACGCGCTGATTAAGTCCTCCACGGGGAGGAAAGTGAAAATGTGAAGGAGACAGTCGCTGATTAACGTCTGGGGGTTCATGCCGAACTTCCGCCGTCAGCAGCAGATGACGCAGCAACCAGGAAATACAGGCTTTTATTCATGCAGGTGTGCGAGCTGCCGCTAGATGTCGCCAGAGTATAGGGAAAGCGACAAGGAGGCGCTCCTTCTTGCTCGACATCGTTTATTATTCTATATTATACATTGTTTATTATTCTATATTATACATTGTTTATTATTCTATATTTTACATGGTTTATTATTCTATATTATACAGTGTTTATTATTCTATATTATACATTGTTTATTATTCTATATTATAGATGGTTTATTATTCAATATTATACATGGTTTATTGTTTATTATTCTATATTATACAGTGTTTATCATTCTATGGTTTATTGTTCTATATCAGGGGTCACCAACCTTTTTCAATCCAATCCAATCCACTTGATTTATATAGCACATTTAAACAAGAAAATGTTTCCAAAGTGCTGCACAACAATATTAAACACAATTAAAAACAATATAAAAATAAATATGATTAAAAACGATTTTAAAGGGTTAAAACCAAGTAAATAGAAATCAAAATTTTAAAAACACAGAGGACCACACAACTCACGTAGTGTTAAAAGCCAGAGAATAAAAGTGGGTCTTAAGACGAGACTTAAAACCATACTTGCCAACCTTGAGACCTCCGATTTCGGGAGGTGGGGGGTGGGGGCGTGGTTAAGAGGGGAGGAGTATATTGACAGCTAGAATTCACCAAGTCAAGTATTTCATACATATATATATATATATATATATATATATATATATATATATATATATATATATATATATATATATATATATATATATATATATATATATATATATATATATATACAGGGGTGCCGCTAGGGATTTTGGGCCCCATGAAAATAATCTTTACAGGGCCCCCAACACAGTGTCATTATTTTTTCTGTATTATAATTTCATCATCATTAGGGGCCTCTCTGGGCCCCCCTCCATCATGGGCCCCTAGAATCCATCTCCTTTACCCCCCTTTTTCGGCGCCCCTGTATGTATATATATATATATATATATATATATATATATATATATATATATATATATATATATATATATATATATATATATATATATATATATATCCTGAAAATATGCAAACAAAACTGTGTTTAGATAATTGATACTTCAAACTTGCATAAATACATATTAAGGAATATAACATAATTTGGCTTCTGAGAGTTTCAAAATGTAATGAATAAAATGCTAAAGTTGTTGATAAACAAGCAATTATTTTAAGAATTAAATATGGTCATTTTAAAAGAATTATTATGATAATTTAAAATCAATTATTTCAAATATGTTTATTTTAATGTATAATTCTATGGCTGGATGTAATAAGGAGTCAGGAAAAAATACAAATAAAAATACAATTAATTTGGATGTTTTTAGCAAAATATAGTAAACATGTATTTATTTATTTATTTTTTTTAAATTAATAAATATATTTATTTTTAGGTAAGATAAACATAATAATACAATTTATCTCTAGTCTGGATGATTTAGTTCTTGTCACCCTGTTGTCCTCCCGTCATGAAAAAAGGCTGTCCTCACTCAGGTCCGCATGGAGCTGGAGGGGGCGTGGCTTCCAGTTCCGGCCGAAAATCGGTAGATTTTCGGGAGAATATTTGTCCCGGGAGGTTTTCGGGGGAGACGCTGAATTTCGGGAGTCTCCCGGAAAACTCGGGAGGGTTGGCAAGTATGCTTAAAACACTCCACTGTGGGCGCAGTTCGAACATGGAGGGGCAGAGTGTTCCAGAGCTTAGGGCCGACCACAGAGAAGGCCCCTGTCTCCCCTGGTTTTAAGTCTCGTCTTGGGCACCACGAGCTGGAGCTGGCTCTCGGACCTCAGAGCGGCGCGCAGGATTGTAAGTTTGGATGAGGTCCGAGATATAATGAGGGGCCAGTCCATGTAAAGCTTTAAAAACAAACAGCAAGGTTTTAAAATCAATTCTAAAATGAACAAGAAACCAAGAGCTACTTCTTGGGTACTGATTAATGCGTAGGGCTACCAGTTTCCATCCATCCATTTTCTACCGCTTATTCCCTTTGGAGTTGCGGGGGGCGCTGGAGCCTATCTCAGCTACAATCGGGCGGAAGGCAGTGTACACCCTGGACAAGTCGCCACCTCATTGCAGGGGCGACCAGTTTGACACACACTTAAATAAATTGCCAGAAATAGCCAATTTGCTCAATTTACCTTTAACTCTATGTTATTATTAATAATTAATGATATTTATCTTTGTGGAAACACTGATCATCTTAATGATTTCTCACAATAAATATATATAGAAACAGATAAACACTTTATTTTATTTTTATATTTTCTCTAAGTGCACATTTTTCAAATTGAACATTGTCAAATGATCACTTCTAAAGACAGTCTTGTGAAATCACAATATCCCATTTTAACCAACTTGCCACTAACTTTTTTTTTTAAACAAATCATGAATTACTTTGCACCATTGTTTGTACAAATTATAACTCATGTAAAATACAATAGTCAACTCTCACATTTTTAAATAAATCTTGTCACACTTTGAACTGGACACCAAATCTGTTATCTGTTTCTTTGTCAGTTAGTGAAGACCAAGTCTTTAAAATATTTTCTTGGATTTTCAAATTCTATTTGAATTTTGTCTCTCTTAGAATTAAAAATGAAAAATTTGAGCAATTTTTAGAACAGGCCAGCGGGCTACTCATCTGGTCCTTACGGGCTACCTGGTGCCCGCGGACACCGCGTTGGTGACCCCTGTTCTATATTATACTGTCAGGCTTCTCCCTGACAGTTTGACTATGTCCTAGTTTTTCCTCTGCGTTTGTCTTTGTTTCCTGTCAGCACTCTTATTTTGGTTATTTCCTGATTGTCTCCCTGAGTGCTTTTTCCCCTCAGCTGTGGCTGATTGGCACCTACCGGGCCACACCTGGTGTCAATCAGTCAGCTGCTATTTAGACCTGCTTTGCCCTCGACTCTGCGCTGGATTATTGTCATTGTAACCCTTGTCGTTGTAGCTCCTACCTGTTTTGTCGTTTATACCTGAATCCTGTAGCTGTTGGCAGCGTGCTGTTTTTTGCTCCTAGTTCCTGTTTGCTGGATCCTGTTTTCCAGTTTGGCTCCTAGTTCCTGGTTTGTGTCATTTCTTTATTTTTACTTTTAGATAGTGATGGGTTGATGAGGCGTCATGAAGCGTTTCAACACATTGCAAAACTGTATTGATACTGTGTCGATACTGTGTCACTAAATACTGACATCTGCTGGACATTAAAAATCCCTACAGGCAACCTATGGACCGACTCAACTGACACTGATTTTATGCCCTAGTACAGGGGTCACCAACCTTTTTGAAACCAAAAACTACTTCTTGGGTACTGATTAATGCGAAGGGCTACCGGTTTGATACACACTTAAATAAATAAATATATTGTTATTTGTAAGTTACACGTAAGTGTGATTTAAACAAGAATAGCTAAATAAATAAATGTGTATATATATATATATATATATATATATATATATATAAAAATGGGTATTTGGGTCTGTCATTCCGTCGTACATTTTTTTTTCCTTTTACGGAAGGTTTTTTGTAGAGAATAAATTATGAAAAAAACACTTAATTGAACGGTTTAAAAGAGGAGAAAACACGAAAAAAATAAAAATCCAATTTTGAAACATAGTTTATCTTCAATTTCGACTCTTTAAAATTCAAAATTCAACCGACAAAAAGAAGAGAAAAACTAGCTAATTTGAATCTTTTTGAAAAAATTAAAAAAAGAATTTATGGAACATCATTAGTAATTTTTCCTGATTAAGATACATTTTAGAATTTTGATGACATGTTTTAAATTGGTTAAAATCCAATCTGCACTTTGTTAGAATATTTAACAAATTGGACCAAGCTATATTTCTAACAAAGACAAATCAGTATTTCTTCCAGATTTTCCAGAAGAACATTTTTAAAAGAAATTCAAAATACTTTGAAATAAGATTTAAATTTGATTCTACAGATTTTCTAGATTTGCCAGAATAATTTTTTTGAATTTTAATCATAGTAAGTTTGAAGAAATATTTCACAAATATTCTTCGTCCAAAAAAACAGAAGCTAAAATATTTATTATTCTTTACAATAAAATTTTTTTTTTTTACTTGAACATTGATTTAAATTGTCAGGAAAGAAGAGGAAGACATTTAAAAGGTAAAAAGGTATATTTGTTTCAAAATACTAAAATCATTTTTAAGGTTGTATTTTTTCTCTAAAATTGTATTTCTAAAAGTAATAAGAAGCAAAGTAAAAAAATAAATGAATTTATTTAAACAAGTGAAGACCCATCCATCCATCCATTTTCTACCGCTTATTCCAAGTGAAGACCAAGTCTTTAATATATTTTCTTGGATTTTCAAATTCTATTTGAGTTTTGTCTCTTTTAGAATTAAAAATGTCAAGCAAAGCTAGACCAGCTTGCTAGTAAATAAATACAATTAAAAAAATAGAGGCAGCTCACTGGTAAGTGCTTCTCTTTGAGCTATTTTTAGAACAGGCCAGCGAGCGACTGATCTGGTCCTTACGGGCTACCTGGTGACCGCGGGCACCGCGTTGGTGACCCCTGCCCTAGTATATACAATAATATAAACCAAGTCATTGTATTTCATTTAGGATTATTTCATATCTTCATTTAAATAAAAATATATTTTTATCTTTTTTAGATACAGTCAATAAATAATGTGAACATGTATCATAACATGGAAATCTAAGAGAACGTGTTGTGGATGATAGTGGACTGGGAAATTTTTAATTTTATTTTTTACACATTTAAAAAAAAATAATAAAAAAAAGTTTTTCCGACGTATTACATTTTAGACTATTTCTCTTCTTAGATATTATTTCTCCGGCTGTAGAAAAGACCCGCTCACAGGGCACAGAGGAGGCGTCAGTGCGACACAGTTCGCGTATTGGTCACGTGACCAAAACAGCTCATGATCGGTCACGTGACTTTCTAAAAGCGGTACGCGAACCGACACAGGGTTTTGCTCTATGAGCTCGACGCATGCGCCGATGCATCGGTGTTGCTGGACCCATCACTACTTTTAGACATTAAACAATAGTGATGGGTTGATGAGGCGTCATGAAGCGTTTCCACACATTGCAAAACTGTATTGATACTGTGTCACTAAATACTGACATCTGCTGGACATTAAAAATCCCTACAGGCAACCTATGGACCGACTCAACTGACACTGATTTTATGACCTAGTACAGGGGTCGGCAACCCAAAATGTTGAAAGAGCCATATTGGACCAAAAATGCAAAAACAAATCTGTCTGGAGCCGCAAAAAATTAAATCCATATTACATACAGATAGTGTGTCATGAGATATAAATTTAATTAAGAGGACTTAAAGGAAACTAAATGAGCTCAAATATAGCTACAAATGAGGCATAATGATGCAATATGTACATACAGCTAGCCTAAATAGCATGTTAGCATCGATTAGCTTGCAGTCATGCAGTGACCAAATATGTCTGATTAGCACTCCGACAAGTCAATAACATCAACAAAACTCACCTTTGTGCATTCACACACACGTTTGGTGGACAAAATGAGACAGAAAAAAAAGTGGCATAAAACACTTCCTAGAAAGTCGGAGAAAGTTGTACATGTAAACAAACTAAGGTGAGTTCAAGGACCGCCAAAATTAGTAGGACAAAACGGCGCTCGCCAAATACTCGGATCAGTGAAGCATGTTTAATATAAACAGTGTGCTTTATAACAATTAGGAAGGTTTGTGTCATGTTTCTCCTCCTACAGAAACCATATTAACACAAAAAATATCTTTTTTCCACCTCATCTTTTTCCATTTTTCATACATTTTTGAAAAAGCTCCAGAGAGCCACTAGGGCGGCGCCAAAGAGCCGCGGGTTGCCGACCCCCGACCTAGTATATACAATAATATAAACCAAGTCATTGTATTTCATTTAGGATTATTTCATAACTTCATTTAAATAAATATATATTTTTTATCTTTTTTAGATACAGTCAATAAATAATGTGAACATGTATCATAACATGGAAATCTAAGAGAACGTGTTGTGAATGAGGATGCTTGTGGACTGGGAAATTATTATTTTTTTACACATTTTTATTTAAAAAAAAAACCGTTTTTCCAATGTATTAAATTTTAGACGATTTCTCTTCTTACTTACTATTTCTCCGGCTGTAGAAAAGACCCACTCACAGGGCACAGAGGAGGCGTCAGTGCGACACAGTTCGTGTATCGGTCACGTGACTTTCTAAAAGCGACACAGGGTTTTGCTCTATGAGCTCGACGCATGTGCCGATGCATCGGTGTTGCCAGACCCATCACTACTTTTGGACATTAAACCATGTTTTCTTTTACCAAGCCTGCCTTCTCTGCATCTTGGGGTTCGTCACCAACAACAAAATGTGACCGAATAATCCAGCCTCCTAACACGAATCCCGCAGAGAGACTTAACATTGCTTTATCATTGATGGCCGAATAAAAAAAAAAGCTTTGCCTCTTTTTGTGATCCCTCCCACCCATCCCTGTCCTGTGTTGGCTTCTCGTGGGACGTCTGTGATCCGTCCCTTGAGAGGGGCGGGGGCTATGGGTGCCTGTGCAGCTGAGGAGGCACAGCTACCCCTCACACAATTGGGTCTACAACAGACGCCGCCATCATCTCCGGTGGGCCGGCAGACGCCACCATCATCTCCGGTGGGTCTGCAACAGACGGCGCCGTCGTCTCCGGTGGGTCTGCAACAGACGGCGCCGTCGTCTCCGGTGGGTCTGCAACAGACGGCGCCATCGCCATCGTCTCCGGTGGGTCTGCAACAGACGGCGCCATCGTCTCCCGTGAGTCTGCAACAGACGGCGCCATCGTCTCCGGTCGGTCTGCAACAGACGGCGCCATCGTCTCCGGTCGGTCTGCAACAGACGCCGCCGTCGTCTCCGGTGGGTCTGCAACAGACGGCGCCATCGTCTCCGGTGGGTCTGCAACGGACGGCGCCGTCGTCTCCGGTGGGTCTGCAACGGACGGCGCCATCGTCTCCGGTGGGTCTGCAACGGACGGCGCCATCGTCTCCGGTGGGTCTGCAACGGACGGCGCCATCGTCTCCCGTGGGTCTGCAACGGACGGCGCCATCGTCTCCCGTGGGTCTGCAACGGACGGCGCCATCGTCTCCGGTACAGACGGCGCCATCGTCTCCGGTGGGTCTGCAACAGACGGCGCCATCGTCTCCGGTGGGTCTGCAACGGACGGCGCCATCGTCTCCCGTGGGTCTGCAACGGACGGCGCCGTCGTCTCCGGTGGGTCTGCAACAGACGGCGCCGTCGTCTCCGGTGCGTCTGCAACAGACGGCGCCGTCGTCTCCGGTGGGTCTGCAACAGACGGCGCCGTCGTCTCCGGTGCGTCTGCAACAGACGGCGCCGTCGTCTCCGGTGGGTCTGCAACAGACGGCGCCGTCGTCTCCGGTGGGTCTGCAACAGACGGCGCCATCGTCTCCGGTGGGTCTGCAACAGACGGCGCCGTCGTCTCCTGTGCGTCTGCAACAGACGGCGCCGTCGTCTCCGGTGGGTCTGCAACAGACGGCGCCGTCGTCTCCGGTGGGTCTGCAACAGACGGCGCCATCGTCTCCGGTGGGTTAGTGCGTCTGCCTCACAATACGACGGTCCTGAGTAGTCCTGAGTTCAATCCCGGGCTCGGGATCTTTCTGTGTGGAGTTTGCATGTTCTCCCCGTGACTGCGTGGGTTCCCTCCGGGTACTCCGGCTTCCTCCCACCTCCAAAGACATGCACCTGGGGATAGGTTGATTGGCAACACTAAATTGGCCGTAGTGTGTGAATGTGAGTGTGAATGTTGTCTGTCTATCTGTGTTGGCCCTGCGATGAGGTGGCGACTTGTCCAGGGTGTACGCCGCCTTACGCCCAATTGTAGCTGAGATAGGCTCCAGCTACCCCAAAGGGAATAAGCGGTAGAAAATGGATGGATATATTAGACATTATTTATTATTTATTATTCTATATTAGACAGTGTTTATTATTATATATTAGACATTGTTTATTATTCTATATTAGACATTGTTTATTGTTTATTATTCTATATTGGACAGTGTTTATTATTATATATTAGACATTGTTTATTGTTTATTATTCTATAGTAGACAGTGTTATTCTACATTAGACATTGTTTATTGTTTATTATTATATATTGGACATTGTTTATTATTTGATATTAGACATTGTTTATTATTCATATTAGACACTGTTTATTATTCTATATTAGACATTGTTTATTGTTCATTATTCTATATTAGACAGTGTTTATTATTCTATGTTAGACATTGTTTATTATTCTATGTTAGACATTGTTTATTATTCTATATTAGACATTGTTGTTTGTTATTCTATATTGGACAGTGTTTTATTATATATTAGACATTGTTTGTTTATTATTCTATAGTAGACAGTGTTATTCTACATTAGACATTGTTTATTGTTTATTATATATTGGACATTGTTTATTATTTGATATTAGACATTGTTTAATATTCTATATTAGACACTGTTTGTTTATTATTCTATATTAGACATTGTTTATTGTTCATTATTCTATATTAGACAGTGTGTATTATTCTATATTAGACATTGTTTATTATTCTGTATTAGACATTGTTTATCATTATATATTAGACATGTTTTATTATTCTATATGAGATATTGTTTATTATTCTATATTAGACATTGTTAATGATTCTATATTAGATATTGTTTATAATTCTATATTAGACATTGTTTATTGTTTATCATTCTATAGTAGACATAGTTTATTAATCTATATAAGACATTGTTTATTGCTTATTATTATATATTAGACATTGTTTATTATTCTGTATTAGACATTGTTTATCATTATATATTAGACATGTTTTATTATTCTATATGATACATTGTTTATAATTCTATATTAGACATTGTTTATTGTTTATTATTCTATAGTAGACATTGTTTATTACTCTACATTCGACATTGTTTATTATTCTATATTAGACATTGTTTATTCTATATTAGACATTGTTTATTACTCTACATTCGACATTGTTTATTATTCTATATTAGACATTGTTTAATATTCTATATTAGACATTGTTTATAATTCTATATTAGACATTGTTTATTGTTTATCATTCTATAGTAGACATAGTTTATTAATCTATATTAGACATTGTTTATTGTTCTATATTAGACATTGTTTATTCTGTATTAGACATTGTTTATCATTATATATTAGACATGTTTTATTATTCTATATGAGATATTGTTATTTATTCTATATTAGACATTGTTAATGATTCTATATTAGATATTGTTTATAATTCTATATTAGACATTGTTTATTGTTTATCATTCTATAGTAGACATAGTTTATTAATCTATATAAGACATTGTTTATTGCTTATTATTCTATATTAGACATTGTTTATTATTCTGTGTTAGACATTGTTTATCATTCTATATTAGACATGTTTTATTATTCTGTATGATATATTGTTTATTATTCTATATTAGACATTGTTTATGATTCTATATTAGACATGACTTATTATTCTATATTCAATAATGTTTATTCTATATTAGACACTGTTTATTATTCTATATTCAACATTGTTTATTATTCTATGTTAGTCATTGTTTATTGTTTGATTATTTTTAATTAGACATTGTTTATTATTCTATATTTGACACTATTATTGTTTGATTATTTTATATTAGACATTGTTTATTATTCTATATTTGACACTATTATTGTTTATAATTCCATCATTTTCATCATATGTATAGATCATAGTCATTTTGTAATTTCACCACAGATCCAGCAGAGGGTGCTGTGGTGAAAAAGACATGTTGCTTGACAAAATAATTCATCAAGTTTGTTGGTGCCGTATCTCCCTGTCCTTGTCTCTGCTCTGTGGGGCAGCCAGGGGAGTCTCTCTGCTCCAAGTTGCCTTGGAAACAGCATAATGACTTTTTTGTTGGTTTTATTGGGCTTGGTGTGGTGTGGGAGGAAGGGTGCACACACACACACACACACACACACAATCATTTGTGCTTCGTATTGCTAGGCAACAACGGGAAAAATAACTCTTGCTCTGTAAAATGTTCTCATCTTGAAAAAGTTAATTCATAAAAATATTTTCTTAGTCTTGTTTGTCAACTTGTGTTGTCTGACAAGAAGCTGAGTTACAAAAATCACAGAATATGTCTGACTTAGTCGTGTTTAATACAGTTTCTAACCTGCTGGAATGTTGGCGAACATCCAATCACACCCACGGTTGTCAATTTACACCCACCCTCTTGGGGACAGATTTTTTTTCACGCCCCCCCCCCTTTTCGGACATAATTATTTTCACGCTCCCCTTTATTCCTCCCTTTGAGGACAGATTCTTTTTCACGTCCCCCTTTGGGGACATCATTATTTTCACGCTCCCCCTTTAGGTACAGATTTTTTTTACGCCCCCCTTTTTCACTCTTCCCCTTTAAGGACATAACCCCCCCCCTTTTGGGGACGGATATTATTTTTCACGCCCCACTTTGGGGCCATAATATTTTTTCACGCTCACCCTTTAGGTACAGATTATTATTCCACGCCCCTCATTGTGGGGACAGATTCTTTTTCATGCCCCCTTTTGGGGGACATCATTTTTTTCACGCTCCCCCTTTAGGAACATATTTTTTTTACGCTTCCCCTTTAAGGACATAATTTTTTCACTCCCCCTCCATTTGAGGACAGATTATTTTTCACGCCCCCCTTTTGCGGACACATTTTTTCCACGCTCCCCCTTTAGGAACAGATTTTTTTTACGCTTCCCCTTTAAGGACATAATTTTTTCACTCCCCCTCCATTTGAGGACAGATTTTTTTTCACGCCCCCCCCCCGGGGATATAATTATTTCCACGCTCCCCCTTTAGGTAGAGATTTTTTTACGCCCCCCTTTGTGGAGAAACATTTTTTTCACTCTTCCCCTTTTAGGGACATAATTCTTTCACGACCCCCCCTCCTTGGGGGAAGAAATTATTTTTCACGCCCCAATTTGGGGACAGATTATTTTTCACGCCCCACTTTGGGAACATAATTTTGTTCACGCTCTCCATATAGGTACAATTTGTTTTAATGCCGACCTTTGTGGGGATTTTTTTTCACGCTCCCCCTTTAGGGACGGAATTTTTTCACGTGCCCATTTGGGGACAGATTATTTTTGATGCCCCACTTTGGTAACACATTTTTTTTCACGCTCTCCGTTGAGGTACACATTTTTTTTAATGCCCCCTTTGTGGGGAATTATTTTTTTTGCGATTCCCCTTTAGGGACATAATTTTTTCACGCCCCCCTTTTAGGGAGGGATTTTTTTCACGCCCTGACCCTTTGAGGACAAATTAATTTTCACGTCCCCCTTTGGGGGACATAATTTTTTTCACACTTCCCCTTTAGGGACAGATGTTTTCATGATCCCCTTTAGGGACTGATATTTTTTCAGGCGCCCCCTTTCGGTACACATTTTTCTAATGCCCCCCTTTGTGGGGAATTTTTTTTTTTCATGCTCCCCTTTGAGGGACGAAATTTTTTAATGCCCCCCCCCCCCCTCTTTTAGGACCGATTATTTTTCACGCCCCTCTTTCCGATGGGGGTGACAATTTGATTCAGAATAAATTCTCTATTCAACACGATTCTTGCAACGTATGATTTGGTACAATAATTATTAGTGCCCAACCCATCGTGGTCACAATAGTTCATTAGGTTAAGTTCATGACGCAGTAAATTGAACGATGCAGACACGTTTGTTACTGGATACCCCACACCTTTGAGGACAGATATTTTTCACGCTCCCCTTTGGGCGACATTATTTTTTTCACGCTTCCCCTTTAGGAGCAAATTTTTTTCACGCTTCCCCTTTAGGAGTACATTTTTTTCACACACCCCCTTTGGGCACAGATTGTTTTCCACGCCCCACTTTGGGAATATAATTTTTTCATGCTCCCCTTTAGATAGAAATTTCATTAATGACCCCTTTTGTGGGGCTTTTGTTTTTTACACTCCCCCTTTAGGGACGGAATTATTTCAACGCTCCCCCTTTTTGGGGACAAACATTTTTCACGCTCCCTCTTAGGGACGGATGTTTTTTTGAGGACAGATTTTTTTTCACGCCCCCCTTCGGGGACATAATGTTTTTTTACACGCGCCCCCTTTAGGGAGGGAATTTTTTTCATGCCCCCACCCTTTGAGGGCAGATTAATTTTCACGCCTCTTTGTGGGGAAAACTTTTTTTCACGCTCTCCCTTTTAAGGAAGAAATTTTTGAGGACAGATTATTTTTCACGCCACCCCTTTCCGATTCCTGGGGTGACGATTTGATTCAAAATCAATTCCCTGTGCAACACGATTCTTGCAACGTCTTATTCGGTATAATAATTATTAGTGCCCAACCCCTCGTGGTCACAATAGTTGATTAAATTAAGCTCATGGCGCAGTAAGTTGAACGATGCGGACACGTTTGTTACTGGATACCCCTCATCCCCTCTTCGGGGACATCATTTTTTTCACGCTTCCCCTTAGGGAGGGAATTTTTTCATGCCCTCACCCTTTGAGGGCAGATTCATTTTCACGCCCCTTTGTGGGGGAAACCTTTTTTCACGCTCTCTCTTTAGGGACAAACATTTTTTAACAATAGTTCATTAAATTAAGATCACGACGCAGTAAATTGAACGATGCGGACACGTTTGTTACTGGATACCCCCCACTCTTGAGGACAGATTATTTTTCACGTTCCCCTTTGGGGACATTATTTTTTTCACGCTTCCCCTTTAGGGGCGGATTTTTTTCACACGCCCCCTTTGGGGACAGATTTTTTTTCAAGCCCCACTTGAGAACAGGAATTTTTTCACGCTCCCCTTTCAGGGGCGGAATTTTTTCCGCGCCCCCTTTGGGGACAGATTATTTTTCATGCCCCATTTTGGGAACATAATTTTTTTCATGCTCCCCCTTTAGGTACAAATTTCAATAAGGCCCCCTTTGTGGGAATTTTTTTTTACGCACCCCTTTAGGGACAGAATTTTTTAACGCTCCCCCTTTGTGGGGACACACATTTTTCACGCTCCCTCTTTAGGGACGGACGTTTTTTGAGGACAGATTTTTTTTCACGGCCACCTTCGGGGACATAATTTTTTTCACGCTTCCCCTTAGGGAGGGAATTTTTTCATGCCCCCACCCTTTGAGGGCAGATTAATTTTCACGCCCCTTTTGTGGGGAAATTATTTTTCACGCTCTCCCTTTAGGATGAACATTTTTGAGGACAGATTATTTTTCATGCCCCACTTGGGAACATAATTTTTTTCACGCTCCCATTTTAGGTACAAATTTCATGAATTCCCCCTTTGTGGCAACGTTTTTTTTTACGCTCCCCCTTTAGGGACGGAATTTTTAAATGCTTCCCCTTTGTGGGGACAAACATTTTTTACGCTCCTTCTTTAGGGACGGACGATTTTTTAGGACAGATTATTTTTCACGCCCCCCTTCGGGGAACTTTTTTTTTTTCACGCTTCCCCTTTAGGGAGGGACTTTTTTCATGCCCCCACCCTTTGAGGGCAAATAATTTTCACGCCCCTTTGTGGGGACATTTTTTTTCACGCTCTCCCTTTAGGGACAAAAATTTTTGAGGACAGATTATTTTTCACGCCACCCTTTCCGATTCCTGGGGTGACGATTTGATTCAGAATCAATTCTCAGTTCAACACGATTCTTGCAACGTCTTATTTGGTATAATAATTATTAGTGCCCAACCCCTCGTGGTCACAATAGTTCATTAGGTTAAGCTCAGTATGCGGACACGTTTGTTACTGGATACCCCCCCACCCTTGAGGACAGATTATTTTTCACGCTCCTCTTTGGGAACATTATTTTTTTCACACTTCCCCTTTAGGGGCTAAATTTTTTCACACGCCCCCTTTGGGGACAGATTATTTTTCACGCCTCACTTGGGAACATAATTTTTTTCACGCTCCCATTTTAGGTACAAATTTCATGAATTCCCCCTTTGTGGCAACGTTTTTTTTACGCTCCCCCTTTAGGGACGGAATTTTTAAATGCTTCCCCTTTGTGGGGACAAACATTTTTTACGTTCCTTCTTTAGGGACGGACGATTTTTTAGGACGGATTATTTTTCACGCCCCCCTTCGGGGAACCTTTTTTTTTTCACGCTTCCCCTTTAGGGAGGGACTTTTTTCATGCCCCCACCCTTTGAGGGCAAATAATTTTCACGCCCCTTTGTGGGGACATTTTTTTTCACGCTCTCCCTTTAGGGACAAAAATTTTTGAGGACAGATTATTTTTCACGCCACCCTTTCCGATTCCTGGGGTGACGATTTGATTCAGAATCAATTCTCAGTTCAACACGATTCTTGCAACGTCTTATTTGGTATAATAATTATTAGTGCCCAACCCCTCGTGGTCACAATAGTTCATTAGGTTAAGCTCAGTAAATTGAACGATGCGGACACGTTTGTTACTGGATACCCCCCCACCCTTGAGGACAGATTATTTTTCACGCTCCTCTTTGGGAACATTATTTTTTTCCACACTTCCCCTTTAGGGGCTAAATTTTTTCACACGCCCCCTTTGGGGACAGATTATTTTTCACGCCTCACTTGGGAACATAATTTTTTCCACGCTCCCCCTTTAGGTACAAATTTCAATAATGGCCCCTTTTGTGGGGAATTTTTTTTTTACGCTCCCCTTTTAGGGACGGAAAATATTTTAACGCTCCCCTTTGTGGGGACAAACATTTTTCACGCTCCCTCTTTAGGGACGGAAGTTTTTCACGCCCCTCTTTGAGGACAGATTATTTTTCAGGTCCCACTTTGGGGACATATTTTTTTTCATGCTTCCCTTTCAGGGGCGAAATTTTTTCACGCGCCCCTTTTGGGGACAAAATATTTTTCATGCCCCACTTTGGGAACATAATTTTTTTCACGCTCCCCTTTTAGGTACAAATTTCAATAAGGCCCCCTTTGTGGGGATTCTTTTTTACGCACCCCTTTTAGGGACGGAATTTTTTAACGCTCCCCCTTGGTGGGGACAACCATTTCTCACGCTCACTCTTTAGGGATGGACGTTTTTCATGCCCCCCCTTTGAGGACTGATTATTTTTCCCGCTCCTTTTCTGGGACATAATTTTTTTCACGCTTCCCCTTTAGGGAGGGAATTTTTTCATGCCCCCACCCTTTGAGGGCAGATTAATTTTCACGCCCCTTTGTGGTGAAAATATTTTTTTCTCGCTCTCCCTTTAGGGACAAACATATTTGAGGACAGATTATTTTTCTCGCCACCCTTTCCGATTCCTGGGGTGACGATTTGATTCAGAATCAATTCTCTGTTCAACACGATTCTTGCAACGTCTTATTTGGTATAATAATTATTAGTGCCCAAGCCCTCGTGGTCACAATAGTTAATTAAGTTAAGCTCATGGCGCAGTAAATTGAACGATGCGGACACGTTTGTTACTGGATACCCCTCACCCTTGAGGACAGATTATTTTTCACGCTTCCCTTTTAGGGGCGACATTTTTTCACACGGCCCCTTTGGGGACAGATCATTTTTCACGCCCCACATTGGGAACATCATTTTTTTCACGCTCCCCCTTTAGGTACAAATGTCATTAATACCCCCTTTGTGGGGAATTATTTTTTTTTACGCTTCCCCTTTAGGGATGGAATTTTTAAACGCTCCACCTTTTGTGGGGACAAACATTTTTCACGCTCCCTCTTTAGGAACGGAAGTTTTTCATTCCCCCTTTGAGGACAGGCTATTTTTCATGCCCCCTTCGGGACATTTTTTCCCCACGCTTCCCCTTTAGGGGCGGAATTTTTTCACACGCCCCTTTTGGGGACAGATTATTTTTCACGCCCCACTTGGGAACATAATTTTTTTCACGCTTCCCTTTTAGGGGCGACATTTTTTGAGGACAGATTTTTTTTCACGCCCCCCTTCGGGAACATTATTTTTTTCACGCTTCCCTTTTTAGGGGCGACATTTTTTCACACGCCCCCTTTGGGGACAGATTATTTTTCGTACCCAAATTTGGGAACATAATTTTTTTCACGCTCCCCCTTTAGGTACAAGTTTCATTAATGCCCCCTTTGTGTTTTTTTTTTTTTTTTTACGCTCCCCTTTAGGGATGGAATTATTTTAACGCTCCCCCTTTGTGGGGACAAACATTTTTCACGCTCCCTCTTTAGGGACGGAATCTTTTTCATGCCCCCCTTTGTGGGGTCATAATTTTTTTCAAGCTCCCCCTTTAGGGACGGTATTTTTTTTACGCCCCCCCCCCCTTTTGGGGACATAATTTTTTTCACGCGTACCCTTTAGCGACGGAATTTCTTTTACGCACCCCCCCTTTGGGGACAGATTATTTTTCACGCCCCCCTTTGGGGCCAGATAATTTCACACCCTGCAGGATCATAATTTTTTATCCTGTTCCCCTTTAGGCACACATTTTTTTTAATTCCCCCCATTTGTGGGGATGTTTTTTTTCATGCTCCTCCTTGAGGGACGGAATTTTTTTATGTCCCTTTGTGGGGAAAACATTTTTTCACGCTCTCCCTTTAGGGACGAAAATTTTTGAGGACAGATTATTTTTCACGCCACCCTTTCCGATTCCTGGGGTGACGATTTGATTCAGAATCAATTCTCTGTTCAACACGATTCTTGCAACGTCTAATTTGGTATAATAATTATTAGTGCCCATCCCCTCGTGGTCACAATAGTTGATTAAATTAAGCTCATGGCGCAGTAAGTTGAACGATGCGGACACGTTTGTTACTGGATACCCCTCATCCCCTCTTCGGGGACATCATTTTTTTCACGCTTCCCCTTAGGGAGGGAATTTTTTCATGCCCTCACCCTTTGAGGGCAGATTCATTTTCACGCCCCTTTGTGGGGGAAACCTTTTTTCACGCTCTCTCTTTAGGGACAAACATTTTTTAACAATAGTTCATTAAATTAAGATCACGACGCAGTAAATTGAACGATGCGGACACGTTTGTTACTGGATACCCCCCACTCTTGAGGACAGATTATTTTTCACGTTCCCCTTTGGGGACATTATTTTTTTCACGCTTCCCCTTTAGGGGCGGATTTTTTTCACACGCCCCCTTTGGGGACAGATTTTTTTTCAAGCCCCACTTGAGAACAGGAATTTTTTCACGCTCCCCTTTCAGGGGCGGAATTTTTTCCGCGCCCCCTTTGGGGACAGATTATTTTTCATGCCCCATTTTGGGAACATAATTTTTTTCATGCTCCCCCTTTAGGTACAAATTTCAATAAGGCCCCCTTTGTGGGAATTTTTTTTTACGCACCCCTTTAGGGACAGAATTTTTTAACGCTCCCCCTTTGTGGGGACACACATTTTTCACGCTCCCTCTTTAGGGACGGACGTTTTTTGAGGACAGATTTTTTTTCACGGCCACCTTCGGGGACATAATTTTTTTCACGCTTCCCCTTAGGGAGGGAATTTTTTCATGCCCCCACCCTTTGAGGGCAGATTAATTTTCACGCCCCTTTTGTGGGGAAATTATTTTTCACGCTCTCCCTTTAGGATGAACATTTTTGAGGACAGATTATTTTTCATGCCCCACTTGGGAACATAATTTTTTTCACGCTCCCATTTTAGGTACAAATTTCATGAATTCCCCCTTTGTGGCAACGTTTTTTTTTACGCTCCCCCTTTAGGGACGGAATTTTTAAATGCTTCCCCTTTGTGGGGACAAACATTTTTTACGCTCCTTCTTTAGGGACGGACGATTTTTTAGGACAGATTATTTTTCACGCCCCCCTTCGGGGAACTTTTTTTTTTTCACGCTTCCCCTTTAGGGAGGGACTTTTTTCATGCCCCCACCCTTTGAGGGCAAATAATTTTCACGCCCCTTTGTGGGGACATTTTTTTTCACGCTCTCCCTTTAGGGACAAAAATTTTTGAGGACAGATTATTTTTCACGCCACCCTTTCCGATTCCTGGGGTGACGATTTGATTCAGAATCAATTCTCAGTTCAACACGATTCTTGCAACGTCTTATTTGGTATAATAATTATTAGTGCCCAACCCCTCGTGGTCACAATAGTTCATTAGGTTAAGCTCAGTATGCGGACACGTTTGTTACTGGATACCCCCCCACCCTTGAGGACAGATTATTTTTCACGCTCCTCTTTGGGAACATTATTTTTTTCACACTTCCCCTTTAGGGGCTAAATTTTTTCACACGCCCCCTTTGGGGACAGATTATTTTTCACGCCTCACTTGGGAACATAATTTTTTTCACGCTCCCATTTTAGGTACAAATTTCATGAATTCCCCCTTTGTGGCAACGTTTTTTTTACGCTCCCCCTTTAGGGACGGAATTTTTAAATGCTTCCCCTTTGTGGGGACAAACATTTTTTACGTTCCTTCTTTAGGGACGGACGATTTTTTAGGACGGATTATTTTTCACGCCCCCCTTCGGGGAACCTTTTTTTTTTCACGCTTCCCCTTTAGGGAGGGACTTTTTTCATGCCCCCACCCTTTGAGGGCAAATAATTTTCACGCCCCTTTGTGGGGACATTTTTTTTCACGCTCTCCCTTTAGGGACAAAAATTTTTGAGGACAGATTATTTTTCACGCCACCCTTTCCGATTCCTGGGGTGACGATTTGATTCAGAATCAATTCTCAGTTCAACACGATTCTTGCAACGTCTTATTTGGTATAATAATTATTAGTGCCCAACCCCTCGTGGTCACAATAGTTCATTAGGTTAAGCTCAGTAAATTGAACGATGCGGACACGTTTGTTACTGGATACCCCCCCACCCTTGAGGACAGATTATTTTTCACGCTCCTCTTTGGGAACATTATTTTTTTCCACACTTCCCCTTTAGGGGCTAAATTTTTTCACACGCCCCCTTTGGGGACAGATTATTTTTCACGCCTCACTTGGGAACATAATTTTTTCCACGCTCCCCCTTTAGGTACAAATTTCAATAATGGCCCCTTTTGTGGGGAATTTTTTTTTTACGCTCCCCTTTAGGGACGGAAAATATTTTAACGCTCCCCTTTGTGGGGACAAACATTTTTCACGCTCCCTCTTTAGGGACGGAAGTTTTTCACGCCCCTCTTTGAGGACAGATTATTTTTCAGGTCCCACTTTGGGGACATATTTTTTTTCATGCTTCCCTTTCAGGGGCGAAATTTTTTCACGCGCCCCTTTTGGGGACAAAATATTTTTCATGCCCCACTTTGGGAACATAATTTTTTTCACGCTCCCCTTTTAGGTACAAATTTCAATAAGGCCCCCTTTGTGGGGATTCTTTTTTACGCACCCCTTTTAGGGACGGAATTTTTTAACGCTCCCCCTTGGTGGGGACAACCATTTCTCACGCTCACTCTTTAGGGATGGACGTTTTTCATGCCCCCCCTTTGAGGACTGATTATTTTTCCCGCTCCTTTTCTGGGACATAATTTTTTTCACGCTTCCCCTTTAGGGAGGGAATTTTTTCATGCCCCCACCCTTTGAGGGCAGATTAATTTTCACGCCCCTTTGTGGTGAAAATATTTTTTTCTCGCTCTCCCTTTAGGGACAAACATATTTGAGGACAGATTATTTTTCTCGCCACCCTTTCCGATTCCTGGGGTGACGATTTGATTCAGAATCAATTCTCTGTTCAACACGATTCTTGCAACGTCTTATTTGGTATAATAATTATTAGTGCCCAAGCCCTCGTGGTCACAATAGTTAATTAAGTTAAGCTCATGGCGCAGTAAATTGAACGATGCGGACACGTTTGTTACTGGATACCCCTCACCCTTGAGGACAGATTATTTTTCACGCTTCCCTTTTAGGGGCGACATTTTTTCACACGGCCCCTTTGGGGACAGATCATTTTTCACGCCCCACATTGGGAACATCATTTTTTTCACGCTCCCCCTTTAGGTACAAATGTCATTAATACCCCCTTTGTGGGGAATTATTTTTTTTTACGCTTCCCCTTTAGGGATGGAATTTTTAAACGCTCCACCTTTTGTGGGGACAAACATTTTTCACGCTCCCTCTTTAGGAACGGAAGTTTTTCATTCCCCCTTTGAGGACAGGCTATTTTTCATGCCCCCTTCGGGACATTTTTTCCCCACGCTTCCCCTTTAGGGGCGGAATTTTTTCACACGCCCCTTTTGGGGACAGATTATTTTTCACGCCCCACTTGGGAACATAATTTTTTTCACGCTTCCCTTTTAGGGGCGACATTTTTTGAGGACAGATTTTTTTTCACGCCCCCCTTCGGGAACATTATTTTTTTCACGCTTCCCTTTTTAGGGGCGACATTTTTTCACACGCCCCCTTTGGGGACAGATTATTTTTCGTACCCAAATTTGGGAACATAATTTTTTTCACGCTCCCCCTTTAGGTACAAGTTTCATTAATGCCCCCTTTGTGTTTTTTTTTTTTTTTTTACGCTCCCCTTTAGGGATGGAATTATTTTAACGCTCCCCCTTTGTGGGGACAAACATTTTTCACGCTCCCTCTTTAGGGACGGAATCTTTTTCATGCCCCCCTTTGTGGGGTCATAATTTTTTTCAAGCTCCCCCTTTAGGGACGGTATTTTTTTTACGCCCCCCCCCCCTTTTGGGGACATAATTTTTTTCACGCGTACCCTTTAGCGACGGAATTTCTTTTACGCACCCCCCCTTTGGGGACAGATTATTTTTCACGCCCCCCTTTGGGGCCAGATAATTTCACACCCTGCAGGATCATAATTTTTTATCCTGTTCCCCTTTAGGCACACATTTTTTTTAATTCCCCCCATTTGTGGGGATGTTTTTTTTCATGCTCCTCCTTGAGGGACGGAATTTTTTTATGTCCCTTTGTGGGGAAAACATTTTTTCACGCTCTCCCTTTAGGGACGAAAATTTTTGAGGACAGATTATTTTTCACGCCACCCTTTCCGATTCCTGGGGTGACGATTTGATTCAGAATCAATTCTCTGTTCAACACGATTCTTGCAACGTCTAATTTGGTATAATAATTATTAGTGCCCATCCCCTCGTGGTCACAATAGTTAATTAAATTAAGATCATGGCGCAGTAAGTTGAACGATGCGGACACGTTTGTTACTGGATACCCCTCACCCTTGAGGACAGATTCTTTTTCACGCTCCCCTTTGAGGGACATTATTTTTTTCACGCTTCCCTTTTAGGGGCGACATTTTTTCACATGCCCCTATGGGAACAGATTATTTTTCATGCCCCACTTTGGTAACATAATTTTTTTTACGCTCCACTTTAGGGACAGAATTATTTTAACGCTCCCCCTTTGTGGGGACAAACATTTTTCACGCTCCCTCTTTAGGGACAGAAGTTTTTCATTCCCCCTTTTGAGGACAGATTATTTTTCATGCCCACCTTTGGGGACATTATTTTTTTCACGCTTCCCTTTTAGGGGCAACATTTTTTCACAGGCCCCCTTTGGGGCCAGATTATTTTTCACGCCCCACTTTGGGAACATAATTTTTTTTCATGCTCCCCCTTTAGGTACAAATTTCATTAATGCCCCCTCTGTGGGGAATTTTTCTTTTACGCTCCCCCTTTAGGGACGTAATTATTTTAACGCTCCCCCTTTGTGGGGACAAACATTTTTCACGCTCGCTCTTTAAGGACGGAAGTTTTTCATTCACGCCCCCCCGTCTTTGACGACATTCTTTTTCACGCCCCCCTTAGGGGACATTTTTTTTCACGCTTCCCTTTTAGGGGCGCAATTTTTTAATGCTCCCCCTTTTGTGGGACAACCATTTTTCACGCTCGCTCTTTAAGGACGGAAGTTTTTCATTCACGCCCCCCCGTCTTTGACGACATTCTTTTTCACGCCCCCCTTAGGGGACATTTTTTTTCACGCTTCCCTTTTAGGGGCGCAATTTTTTAATGCTCCCCCTTTTGTGGGACAACCATTTTTCACGCTCACTCTTTAGGGATGGACGTTTTTCATGCCCCCCCCCCCCCTTTGAGGACTGATTATTTTATCCGCCCCCCTTTGGGGACATAATTTTTTTCACACTTCCCTTTTAGGGAGGACATTTTTTTCATGCCCCCACCCTTTGAGGACAGATTAATTTTCATGCCTCTTTGTGGGGAAAACCTTTTTTCACGCTCCCCCTTTAGGTACAAATTTCATGAATGCTCCCTTTGTGGGGAATTTTTTTTTTACGCTCCCTCTTTAGGGACGGAAGTTTTTCATTCCCCCCTTTGAGGACAGATTATTTTTCACACCCCACTTTGGGAACATAATCTTTTTCACGCTCCCCCTTTAGGTACAAATTTCATTAATGCCCCCTCTGTGGGGATTTTTTTTTTACGCTCCCCTTTAGGGACGTAATTATTTTAACGCTCCCCCTTTGTGGGGACAAACATTTTTCACGCTCCCTCTTTAGGGACGGAAGTTTTTCATTCCCCCCTTTGAGGACATATTCTTTTTCACGCCCCCCTTTTAGGGGCAGAATTTTTTAACGCTCCCCCTTTGTGGGACTACCATTTTTCACGTTCACTCTTTAGGGATGGACGTTTTTCATGCCCCCCCGCCCCCCTTTGAGGACTGATTATTTTTTCCGCCCCCCTTTGGGGGCATAATTTTTTTCACGCTTCCCCTTTAGGGAGGACATTTTTTCCATGCCCCCAACCTTTGAGGACAGATTAATTTTCTTGCCTCTTTGTGGGGAAAACCTTTTTTCACGCTCCCCCTTTAGGTACAAATTTCAATAAGGCCCCCTTTGTGGGGATTTTTTTACGCACCCCTTTAGGGACGGAATTTTTTAACGCTGCCCCTTTTGTGAGGACAACCATTTTTCACGCTCACTCTTTAGGGACGGAAGTTTTTCATACCCCCCTTTGAGGACAGATTATTTTTCATGCCCCCCTTTGGGGACATATTTTTTTCCACGCTTCCCTTTTAGGGGTGACATTTTTTCACACGCCCCCCTTTGGGGACAGATTATTTTTCACGCCCCACTTTGGGAACATAATTTTTTTCACGCTCCCCCTTAAGGTACAAATTTCATTAATGCCCCCTTTGTGGGGATTTGTTTTTTTACGCTCCCTCTTTAGGAACGGAATTATTTTAACGCTCCCCCTTTGTGGGGACAACCATTTTTCACGCTCCCTCTTTAGGGACGGACGTTTTTTGAGGACAGATTCTTTTTCACGCCCCCTTTGGGGACATTTTTTTTTTCTCGCTTCCCCTTTAGGGAGGTAATTTTTTCCATGCCCCCACCCTTTGAGGGCAGATTCATTTTCACGCCCCTTTGTGGGGGAAATATTTTTTCACGCTCTCACTTTAGGGACGGAAATTTTGGAAGACAGATTATTTTTCACGCTACCCTTTCCGATTCCTGGGTTGACGATTTGATTCAGAATCAATTCTCTATTCAACACGATTCTTGCAACGTCTAATTTGGTATAACAATTATTAGTGCCCAACCCCTCGTGGTCACAATAGTTAATTAAGTTAAGCTCATGGCGCAGTAAGTTGAACGATGCGGACACGTTTGATACCCCTCACCCTTGAGGACAGATTATTTTTCACCCTCCCCTTTGGGTGCCATTATTTTTTTCACGCTTCCCTTTTAGGGGCGACATTTTTTCACACGCCCCCTTTGGGGACAGATTATTTTTCACGCCCAAATTTGGGAACATAGTTTTTTTCACGCTCCCCCTTTAGGTACAAATTTCATTAATGCCTGCCCCCTTTTGTGGGGATTTTTTTTTTTTTACACTCCCATTTAGGAATGGAATTATTTTAACGCTTCCCCTTTGTGGGGACAAACATTTTTCACGCTCCCTCTTTAGGGACGGAATCTTTTTCATGCCCCCCTTTGTGGGAACATAATTTTTTTCACGCGTCCCCTTTAGCAGCGGAATTTTTGTACGCCCCCCCCACCCCCCTTTAGGGGCCAGATAATATTTTCACGCCCCGCAGGATCATCATTTTTATCTTGTTACCCTTTAGGCACACTTTTTTTTGAATGCCCCCCATTTGTGGGGATGTTTTTTTTTTCATGATCCTCCTTTAGGGACGGATTTTTTTCACACCCCTTTGTGGGGAAAACATTTTTTCACGCTCCCCCTTTAGGTACAAATTTCATGAATGCCCCCTTTGTGGGGAATTTTTTTTTACGCTCCCCCTTTAGGGACGGAATTATTTTAACCCTCCCCTTTGTGGGGACAAACATTTTTCATGCTCCCTCTTTAGGGACGGAAGTTTTTCACGCCCCCCTTTGAGGACAGATTCTTTTTCAGGTCCCCTTTTGGGGCCATATTTTTTTCACGCTTCCCTTTAAGGGGCGACATTTTTTCACGCGCCCCCTTTGGGGACAGATTATTTTTCACGCCCCACTTGGGAACATAATTTTTTTCACGCTCCCCCTTTAGGTACGAATTTCATTAATGCCCCCTTTGTGGGGATTTTTTTTTTACGCTCCCTCTTTAGGAACGGAATTATTTTAACGCTCCCCCTTTTGTGGGGACAAACATTTTTCATGCTCACTCTTTAGAGACGGAAGTTTTTCATTCCCCCTTTGAGGACAGATTCTTTTTCACGCCCACCTTTGGAGACATTATTTTTTTCACGCTTCCCCTTTAGGGGCGACATTTTTTCACACGTCCCATTTGGGGACGGATTATTTTTCACGCCCCACTTTGGGAACATAATTTTTTTCACGCTCCCCTTTTAGGTACAAATTTCAATAAGGCCCCCTTTGTGGTGATTTTTTTTTTTACGCACCCCTTTAGGGACGGAATTTTTTAACGCTTCCCCTTTGTGGGGACAAACATTTTTCACGCTCAATCTTTAGGGACGGAAGTTTTTCATGCCCCCCCTTTTGAGGACAGATTATTTTTCATGCCCCCCTTTGGGCACATCATTTTTTTCACGCTCCCCCTGTAGGGAGGGAATTTTTTCATGCCCCCACCGTTTTGAGGTCAGATTAATTTCCACGCCCCTTTGTGGGGAAAACATTTTTTTCACGCTCTCCTTTTAGGGACGAAAATTTTTGAGGACAGATTATTTTTCACGCCACCCTTTCCGATTCCTTGGGTGACGATTTTATTCAGAATCAATTCTCTGTTCAACACGATTCTTGCAACGTCTTATTTGGTATAATAATTATTAGTGCCCAACCCCTCGTGGTCACAACAGTTAATTAAGTTAAGGTCATGGCGCAGTAAGTTGAATGATGCGGACACGTTTGTTACTGGATACCCCTCACACTTGAGGACAGATTATTTTTCACGCTCCCCTTTGGGGGCCATTATTTTTTTCACGCTTCCCTTTTAGGGGCGACATTTTTTCACACACCCCCTTTGGGGACAGATTATTTTTCACGCCCCACTTAGGGAACATAATTGTTTTCACGCTCCCCCTTTGGGTACAAATGCACCCTTTGTGGGGATTTTTTTTTTACGCTCCCCTTTAGGGACGGAATTTTTTAACGCTCCCCCTTTGTGGGGACAACCATTTTTCACGCTCTCTCTTTAAGGACGGAAGTTTTTCACGCCCCCCTTTGGGGACATTTTTTTCCACGCTTCCCTTTTTAGAGGCGACATTTATTCACACGTCCCCTTTGGGGACAGATTATTTTTCACGCCCCACTTGGGAACATAATTGTTTTCACGCTCCCCCTTTTAGGTACAAATTTCATTAATGCCCCCTTTGTGGGGATTTTTTTTTTACGCTCCCCTTTAAGAACATAATTATTTTAACGCTCCCCCTTTGTGGGGACAAACATTTTTCACGCTCCCTCTTTAGGGACGCAAGTTTTTCATTCCCCCTTTGAGGACATATTCTTTTTCACGCCCCCCTTCGGGGACATATTTTTTTTCACGCTTCCCTTTTAGGGGCGGAATTTTTTCACGCGCCCCCTTTGGGGACAGATTATTTTTCATGCTTCCCCTTTAGGGACGGAATTTTTTAACGCTCCCCCTTTTTGGGACAACCATTTTTCACGCTCACTCTTTAGGGATGGACGTTTTTCATGCCCCCCCTTTGAGGACTGATTATTTTATCCGCCCCCCCGTTGGGGACAATTTTTTTCACGCTTCCCCTTTAGGGAGGACATTTTTTTCATGCCCCCGACCTTTGAGGAGAGATTAATTTTCATGCCTCTTTGTGGGGGAAACCTTTTTTCACGCTCCCCCTTTAGGTACAAATTTCATTAATGCCCCCTTTTGTGGGGATTTTTTTTTTAAGCTCCCCTTTAGGGACAGAATTATTTTAACGCTCCCCCTTTGTGAGGACAACCATTTTTCACGCTCACTCTTTAGGGACAGAAGTTTTTCATTCCCCCCTTTGAGGACATATTGTTTTTCACGCCCACCTTTGGGGACATTATTTTTTTCACGCTTCCCTTTTAGGGGTGAAATTTTTTCACACGCCCCCTTTGGAGACGGATTATTTTTCACGCCCCACTTTGGGAACATAATTTTTTTCACGCTCCCCCTTTAGGTACAAATTTCATTAATGCCCCCTCTGTGGAGAATTTTTTTAACGCTCCCCCTTTAGGGACGTAATTATTTTAACGCTCCCCTTTGTGGGGACAAACATTTGTCATGCTCACTCTTTAGGGACGGACGTTTGTCATGCCCCCCCTTTGAGGACAGATTCTTTTTCACGCCCCTCTTCGGGGACATCATTTTTTTCACGCTTCCCCTTTAGGGAGGTAATTTTTTCATGCCCCCACCCTTTGAGGACAGATTCATTTTCACGCCCCTTTGTGGGGAAAACCTTTTTCCACGCTCTCCCTTTAGGGATGAAAATTTTGGAGGACAGATTATTTTTCACGCCACCCTTTCTGATTCCTGGGGTGACGATTTGATTCAGAATCAATTCTCTGTTCAACACGATTCTTGCAACGTCTTATTTGGTATAATACTTAATAGTGCCCAACCCCTCTTGGTCACAATAGTTAAACAAGTTAAACTCATGGCGCAGTAAGTTGAACGATGCGGACACGTTTGTTACTGGATACTTCCTAACACGCCTTGGAGACTTTTATGATCAATAAAATACTATCTATTTATCTATCTATGAACATGCAACTATTTGACACTTGTTTATGTTGTTTAGTGCCTTTGTCTAGCTTGTGTGCTACCGTGTGCTTAGTTGCTGTGTAGCCGTCGGTGTATTTAATTGAGTCACTTTTATCGTGAAATAAATGAATAAATACTACCCGTGTGCATTTTATTACAATCTTGGCAGATCATTTAGGGGGAACATTGACGTCATTGTGTCGCGTAAGTAGAAGAGGAAGGAAACACCTGAAAGTGAGAGAGTGAAGAGAGAGAGAGCGAGAGAGAGAGAGGGGGGAGATTCTTCGGGGCTGCAGGCCCCGCCCCCTCCCGGACGAGCCATATAAAGCCGAAGTGCGCGACGCAACGCCGCACTTGTCCACCTCCACGCTTACCTGTGCGGTGACGTCACCCTCGCCATGCGCAGAGGAGACACTCGCAAGGAATTCGGGCGCACTTCGACGCGAGGCCAGTGAAGTCGTGTCCTTTTTTTTTTTTTTTTCATGCGTTTCCCGCTCGTGGAGTGGGGATTTACCTGAGCGGAGGGCCGAACTTCGCGTCTCACCTGCATGAACCCGAGGCCGCGATGAGTCGGAGAACCAGAAGATGGATCTTACGGGTTTTACTCTGCTTGGGGGTTGTTTACCTGAAGATCGGGTGAGTTGTCCGTGACGTCACCGGCAACACTTCTTCCTTAACGACCCCCCACGGGAGAAACCAATAAAAAAAAGTCCGATCCATCCTTTCTGTCCCCCTCCCCGCAGCGGCTTCTCCTCGGTGGTGGCCCTCGGAGCCAGTATCATCTGCAACAAGATCCCGGGCCTGGCCCCCCGCCAGCGGATTATCTGTCAGAGTCGGCCCGACGCGATCATCGTGATCGGGGAAGGCGCGCAGATGGCCGTCAATGAATGTCAGTTCCAGTTCAAACATGGACGCTGGAACTGCTCGGCTCTGGGAGAGAGGACCGTCTTCGGAAAAGAGTTGAAAGTGGGTATGTTGCTATCTCTCTCCTTATGTCGCTTGTTTGGATATCTCTTTACGTCGCTTAAATCACACATTTAGATGGTTTTGTTGTTGTTTAAACCTTACTTAGGCCCGTGCGTAATTGCGCGCCCCTGTGCGTAAATCTCCTGCTCCATATCGCGTGTTTACTTTTTAACTCTTCACGTTTCAAATGACTGACTCAAAATAGTAACTTTGAACGCATCTTTCTTAGGGCAGATGTGTCCAAAGTGCAGCCCAGGGGCCATTTGTGGGCCCTTAACTTTTTTTTTTTTAAATTAGGGACCGCAATGTCCCTTTGGGACAGAGGACCCTATTGTTATTGTAAGGTTTTATTATTATTATTATTCCGCCGCCTTTTTGAGCTGTAATTTGACCCCCTTAACATGCTTCAAAACTCACCATATTTGACACACACATCAGGACTGTAGAGACAAAAACCTCTATGTAGGTCTGACTTAGACCTAGATTTCATACTTTGACATCCTTCAGCAAAAATCTACAGGAAGTTGGCAATTCCCCCTTCAAAACAAAAGTTTACTAAAAACAGTCACTTTTGCCTCTTTGAGCTGTAATTTGACCCCCGTAACATGCTTCAAAACTCACCATATTTGACACACACATCAGGACTGGCGAAAATTGCGATCCTATCAAAAAAACCAAACCCCAAAACTCAAAATTGCGCTCTAGCGCCCCCTAGGAAAAACACAGACAAAACTGCTTGTAACTTCCGGTAGGAATGTCGTCGAGACATTAAACAAAAACCTCTATGTAGGTCTGACTTAGACCTAGATTTCATACTTTGATATCCTTCAGCAAAAATCTACAGGAAGTTGGCAATTACCCCTTCAAAACAAAAATGTACTAAAAACAGTCACTTTTGCCTCTTTGAGCTGTAATTTGACCCCCTAACATGCTTCAAAACTCACCATATTTGACACACACATCAGGACTGGTGAAAATTGCGATCTTATAAAAAAAAAAAAACTCCAAAACTCAAAATTGCGCTCTAGCGCCCCCTAGGAAAAACAGACAAAACTGCTTGTAACTTCCGGTAGGAATGTCGTAGAGACAAAAACCTCTATGTAGGTCTGACTTAGACCTAGATTTCATACTTTGACATCCTTCAGCAAAAATCAACAGGAAGTTGGCAATTCCCCCTTCAAAACAAAAGTTTACTAAAAACAGTCAATTTTGCCTCTTTGAGCTGTAATTTGACCCCTTAACATGCTTCAAAACTCACCACATTTGACACACACATCAGGACTGGCGAAAATTGCGATCTTATCAAAAAAACCAAACCCCAAAACTCAAAATTGCGCTCTAGCGCCCCCTAAGAAAAACACAGACAAAACTGCTTGTAACTTCCGGTAGGAATGTCGTAGAGACAAAAACCTCTATGTAGGTCTGACTTAGACCTAGATTTCATAGTTTGACATCCTTCAGCAAAAATCAACAGGAAGTTGGCAAAGCCCCCTTCAAAACAAAAGTTTACTAAAAACAGTCACTTTTGCCTCTTTGAGCTGTAATTTGACCCCCTTAACATGCTTCAAAACTCACCATATTTGACACTCACATCAGGACTGGCGAAAATGGCGATCTTATCAAAAAAAACAAACCCCATAACTCAAAATTGCGCTCTAGAGCCCCCTAGGAAAAACACAGACAAAACTGCTTGTAACTTCCGGTAGGAATGTCGTAGAGACAAAAACCTATATGTAGGTCTGACTTAGACCTAGATTTCATACTTTGACATCCTTCAGCAAAAATCAACAGGAAGTTGGCAATTCCCCCTTCAAAACAAAAGTTTACTAAAAACAGTCACTTTTGCCTCTTTGAGCTGTAATTTGACCCCCTTAACATGCTGCAAAACTCACCAAACTGGACACACACATCAGGACTGGCAAAAATTGCAATCTAATAAAAAACCCAACCCCAAAACTCAAAATTGCGCTCTAGCGCCCCCTAGGAAAAACACAGACAAAACTGCTTGTAACTTCCGGTAGGAATGTCGTAGAGACATGAAACAAAAACCTCTATGTAGGTCTGACTTAGACCTAGATTTCATACTTTGACATCCTTCAGCAAAAATCAACAGGAAGTTGGAAATTCCCACCTTCAAAACAAAAGTTTACTAAAAACAGTCACTTTTGCCTCTTTGAGCTGTAATTTGACCCCCTTAACATGCTGCAAAACTCACCAAACTGGACACACACATCAGGACT
>NC_084548.2:62787500-62885000 GCF_033978685.3 Nerophis lumbriciformis
TAAGTATGTATTATTGTATGGTGTATGTATTACTAAGTGTAAAAAAATATATATATATTTTTATTGAAATACCAATAAAAATAGGATGTAAGTATGTATTACTGTATGATGTATGTATCATTAAGTCTTAAAAAAAAATAAAAAAAATAAAAAAAATAAAACATTTGAGTGAAATACCAATAAAAATAGGATGTAAGTATGTATTACTGTATGATGTATGTATTACTAAGTCTAAATATATATAAATATATTTATATATATATAAATACATTTACTGAAATACCAATACAATTAGGATTTATGTATGTATGTATGTATTACTGTATGATGTATGTATTATTAGGTCTAAAAAAATAAAAAATTAGAGTGAAATACCAATAAAAATAGGATGCAAGTATTTATTATTGTATGATGTATGTATTATTAAGTCTAAATATATATGTGTGTATATATATATATATATATATATATATATATATATATATATATATATATATATATATATATACTTTTTTTTTTTTTTTTACTGAAATACCAATAAAATTAGGATGTATGTATGTATTACTGTATGATGTATGTATTATTAGGTCTAAAAAAAATTAAAAAATAAAAAATTAGAGTGAAATACCAATAAAAATAGGATGTAAGTATGTATTATTGTATGATGTATGTATTACTAAGTCTAAAAAAAATAAAAGTATATATATATATATATATATATATATATATATATATATATATATATATATATATATATATATATAATAAATAATACAATAACAATTTCTCTTGTTCATCAATAAAGTTTGTACAAAATAGGATGTAAGTATGTATTACTGTAAGATATATATATGACTAAGTCTAAAAAAAAAAAAATTGAAAAAAAAAAAGATAAAACAACAATTTTCCTTGTGGATCATTTAAGTTTGTCCAAAATAGGATGTAAGTATTTATTACTGTATGATGTATGTATTGCTAAGTCTAAAATAAAATAATAATAAAAGAACATTTTCCCTTATACATCATTAAAGTTTGTACAAAATAGGATGTAAGTATGTTTGATGTATGTGTTACAAAGTCTAAAATAAAAAATAAAATAAAATAAAAATTCCTTGTGGATCATTAAAGTTTGTCTAAGTCTAAGTAAACATTACTTGCAACAGGTGCTCGTTCTTCCTCTTGCCTCAACGCCGCACTGACTTACAGTCAACTACTCCAGCTCGCCAGTCAGCATAGTTAGCATCAGCTGGCCAGCTCACTTGCGTTCTTTCGCCGCTGCTGCTTGTCATGTTTGGACGATCCCAATCCCGTCAGTTCCAACCAGTTGCACTTATACTCGGAAGACGTATTTGTCATGTAAACACAGGAAGTCTATTACCTGAGGGGGCGTGGCCACAGGTGGCCAAATGTTTTCTAAACACCTTGAATGTGACTTTTTCACTGGTAATAATGTCGGTAAATGATCTCGTCAACATTGTTTCGTTACACGGCACATAAAAAGACTCAAACAGAGAATAAAAATGAAAATATAGTCTTTAATTTACAAACCCCGTTTCCATATGAGTTGGGAAATTGTGTTAGATGTAAATATAAACGGAATACAATGATTTGCAAATCATTTTCAACCCAAATTCAATTGAATATGCTACAAAGACAACATATTTGATGTTCAAACTCATAAACTTTTTTTTTTTTGCAAATAATCATTAACTTTAGAATTTGATGCCAGCAACACGTGACAAAGAAGTTGGGAAAGGTGGCAATAAATACTGATAAAGTTGAGGAATGCTCATCAAACACTTATTTGGAACATCCCACAGGTGAACAGGCAAATTGGGAACAGGTGGGTGCCATGATTGGGTATAAAAGTAGATTCCATGAAATGCTCAGTCATTCACAAACAAGGATGGGGCGAGGGTCACAACTGTGTCAGCAAATGCGTGAGCAAATTGTTGAACAGTTTAAGAAAAACCTTTCTCAACCAGCTATTGCAAGGAATTTAGGGATTTCACCATCTACGGTCCGTAATATCATCAAAGGGTTCAGAGAATCTGGAGAAATCACTGCACGTAAGCAGCTAAGCCCGTGACCTTCGATCCCTCAGGCTGTACTGCATCAACAAGCGACATCAGTGTGTAAAGGATATCACCACATGGGCTCAGGAACACTTCAGAAACCCACTATCAGTAACAACTGGTGGTGGCTACATCTGTAAGTGCAAGTTAAAACTCTCCTATGCAAGGCGAAAAGTGTTTATCAACAACACCCAGAAATGCCGTCTGCTTCGCTGGGCCTGAGCTCATCTAAGATGGACTGAAACAAAGTGGAAAAAGTGTTCTGTGGTCTGACGAGTCCACATTTCAAATTGTTTTTGGAATTTGTGGACGTTGTGTCCTCCGGACCAAAGAGGAAAAGAACCATCCGGATTGTTATAGGCGCAAAGTTGAAAAGCCAGCATCTGTGATGGTATGGGGGTGTATTAGTGCCCAAGACATGGGTAACTTACACATCTGTGAAGGCACCATTAATGCTGAAAGGTACATACAGGTTTTGGAACAACATATGTTGCCATCCAAGCAACGCTACCATGGACGCCCCTGCTTATTTCAGCAAGACAATGCCAAGCCACGTGTTACATCAACGTGGCTTCATAGTAAAAGAGTGCGGGTACTAGACTGGCCTGCCTGTAGTCCAGACCTGTCTCCCATTGAAAATGTGTGGCGCATTATGAAGCCTAAAATAGCACAACGGAGACCCCCGGACTGTTGAACAACTTAAGCTGTACATCAAGCAAGAATGGGAAAGAATTCCACCTGAGAAGCTTAAAAAATGTGTCTCCTCAGTTCCCAAACGTTTACTGAGTGTTGTTAAAAGGAAAGGCCATGTAACACAGTGGTGAACATGCCCTTTCCCAACTACTTTGGCACGTGTTGCAGCCATGAAATTCTAAGTTAATTATTATTTGCAAAAAGTTTATGAGTTTGAACATCAAATATCTTGTCTTTGTAGTGCATTTAATTGAATATGGGTTGAAAAAGATTTGCAAATCATTGTATTCTGTTTATATTTACATCTAACACAATTTCCCAACTCATATGGAAACGGGGTTTGTACTTGTTTTTATTTCATTTAAGTTCTGGCTATTTTTCCTTTATTTCTCATGTTAGCTGTTTGCGCAGTTGTGTGAGTAAAATGTACAGGCAGTAAAACAAGGCTTCTAATTGTAAAGTGCGAGCCTGCAACAAAAAGCCCCTCAGGAGACACCTTTTCACGTCTTCATTCTCCGGCCGACTTCTTACCACGGGTGTAAGTTTACACTCACAGGAGCGTCGCCAAACACGGGCGCCCGTGGCTAACTTTGCCGCGTGTTCAAAGCAGCTAAATGCTAACGCTGGTGGATAAACGAGGCGCATTTTTTTTGTCCGTTTGAGGCCAAAGAAAAAAGTGAGCCCATTGAGAGCAAACAAAAGCCGCCGACTCCTTTTCACGCCACGCCAGCTGTTGGCGGAAAAGAGAGCCTAATCCTGCTCCCGCTGTCACTAAGTAAAACATTAGCTCTGCTCCTCTCAATGAGTCGTGTTAGCGCTCATGGGCGCCTGCGCCACGAGCACGACTAATAGCTTCCTGTCAGCCGAGTGCTGCTAGTGCCTTTGAGCATCGTCTTTGTGGCTAGCAAGGTGTGGCTGACGTCGTTACAATCCTATTACAATCTTATTACAGTGTTATTACAATGTTATTACAATCTGATTACAATCTGATTACAGTCTTATTATAATGTTAGTACAATCTTGTTACAATCTTAATTACAATTTTATTACAATCTGATTACAATGTTATTAGTTTTATTACAATCTTATTACAATCTTGTTACAATCTGATTACAATCATATTACAATCTTATTACAATCTTATTACAATCTTACTACAATCTTATTCCTATTGCATTACAATCTTATTACAATCTGATTGCAATCTAATTACAATCTTATTACAATTTTTTACAATCTGATTATAATCTTAACAATCTGAATAAAAAGTTATTACAATCTTATTACAATTTTATTACAAGTTTATTACATCTTATTACAATATTACAATTCTATTATAACATTTCAATCTTGTTATAATCTTATTACAATCTTTTTATAATTTTGTTTTAATCTTATTATAATCTTATTTTTATTTTTTTTAAATTTGTATTTATTTCATTTATTTATTATAATGTTATTCTAATCTTTTTATAATCTTATTACAATCTTTTTACAATTTTGTTTTAATCTTATTATAATGTTATTGTAATCTTATTGCAATCTCATTACAAATTGATTACAATCTTATTACAATTTTATTACAATCTGATTATAATGTTATAAAAATCTGATTAAAAAGTTATAACAATCTTATTACAATTGTATTATAATTTTAGTACAATCTTATTATTATTATTATTTTGTATTTATTTATTTCGTTTATTATGTTATTGTAATCTTATTACAATTTCATTGCAATCTCGTTACACATTGATTACAATCTTATTACAGTTTTATTACAATCTGATTATAATCTTATAATAATCTGATTAAAAAGTTATTATTATTATTACAATTTTATTATATTACAATCTTATTACAAGTTTATTTACATCTTATCACAATTTTATTACAATCTTATTACAATTCTATTATAGCTATTTCAATCTTGTTATAATCTTATTACAATCTTTTTACAATCTCATTACAAATTGATTACAATCTTATTACAATTATATTACAATCTGATTATAATCTTATAACAATCTGATTAAAAAGTTATTACAATCGTATTACAATTTTATTACAAGTTTATTACATATTATTACAATGTTATTACAATCTTATTACAATTCTATTATAACATTTCAATCTTGTTATAATCTTATTACAATCTTTTTACAATTTTGTTTTAATCTTATTATAATCTTATTATTAATTTTGTTTTGAATTTTTATCTATTTCATTTATTTATTATAATGTTATTGTAATCTTGTTATAATCTTATTACAATATTTTTACAATTTTGTTTTAATCTTATGTTATTGTAATCTTATTACAATCTTATTGCAATCTCATTACAAATTGATTACAATCTTATTACAATTTTATTACAATCTGATTATAATTTTATAATAATCTGATTAAAAAGTTATTACAATCTTATTACAATTGTATTATAATCTTATTTTTATTTTTTTTAATTTGTATTTATTTCATTTATTTATTATGTTATTGTAATCTTATTATAATATTACAATCTTTTTACAATTTAGTTTTAATCTTATTATAATGTTATTGTAATCTTATTACAATCTTATTGCAATCTCATTACACATTGATTACAATCTTATTACAATTTTATTACAATCTGATTATAATTTTATAATAATCTGATTAAAAAGTTATTATTATTATTACTATTTTATTATAATCTTATTACAATCTTATTACAAGTTTATTTACATCTTATCACAATTTTATTACAATCTTATTACAATTCTATTATAGCTATTTCAATCTTGTTATAATCTTATTACAATTTTATAAAATCTTATTATAATCTGATAATATTCTTATTACAATCTTATTACTATTCAATCTTTTTGTAATCTTATTACATCTTATTACAATTTCAATGCAATCCTATTATATTCTTATTACAATCAGATTAAAAAAGATGTATTACAATTTTATTACAATCTTATAATATCTTATTGTAATGTTGTTATGATGTTATTACAATGTTATTACAATGTTATTACAATCTTGTGATACTCTTATAGCACTCTTTCAAGGTGTTAAAGTTCCCAGGAGCTGCACAGAGAAGAGTGCAGGGTGGGGAGTGAAGCCATGTGAGCGACACACCTTGTTTCTCTGGCCTGCGGCCCATTTCGTCTGTAAAAACCTGCACATAATTTACGCGGGGATATGAGCTTTTTTTCTTTTCTTCTTGCTTTCAAAGAGAGAAAGGCGGCACGCGGCCAAGACACGGCAGCTGCTGTGCCCGGTGGCACCAAGACGTGTTTGTTTATGAAGAATATGATTAATGTTGGCTCCACAAACACAACATGATACATATCAAGATCAGAGATGTGCCTATTCATACCACAGGTCAGGTCCCATTTCAAACAAGAAATACAAAAAAAAAGTTATTGAATTACTAACCAAAGTGTTCTTTAATATAATTAAAAGCCAGGGAAATCAATGTGTTACGTAAAAAAAAAACACCAAAAAACATTAAATATCTGGCGTATGCAGTTGAGAGACATTTCATGAGAGCAGAGTGCGTGTGTGCCTTTAAAAAAGGTGGGGCCTGTTGCCAAGTTAGTCAGTGCGAACAAGCTCGGAAGCATTTTAGGTTGGCTGTGTTTGCTAGCTTAGCAGCGTCCGTTTACCTGCAACCCTGTTGAATGTTTGTGCTTCCATGGCTGTAGTCTCCTTGTCCACTCATTGCACTTCAGTCATTGATTTCTTCTTCATTATCCCCACGTAGTAGTAGTAGATGTAGTAGTAGTAGTAGTAGTATAGTAGTAGTAGTAGTAGTATAGTGGTACTCGTATTATTATTATTATTATTATTATTATTAGTATTAGTAGTAGTAGTCGTTGTAGTAGTAGCAGTAGTAGCATTAGTAATAGTAGTACAGTAATAGTAGTAGTAGTAGTAGTAGTAACAGGAGTAGTAGTAGTAACAGGAGTAGTAGTAGTCATAACAGCAGCAGTAGTAGTAGTAGTAGTATAGTAGTAGTAGTAGTAATAGTAGTAGTAGTATAGTAGTAGTAGCAGCAGTAGTAGTAGTAGTAATAGTAGTATTAGCAGTCGTAACAGGAGCAGTAGTAGTAGTATAATAGTAGTAGTATAGTAGTAGTATAAGAGTAGTAGTATAGTACTAGTAGTAGTAGCACTAGTAGTAGCATCAGTAGCAATAATAGTAGTAGTAGTAGCAGTAGTAGTAGTATAGTAGTATTAGTATAGTAGTAGTAGTAGCAGTAGTAATAGTGTAGTAGTAGTAGTAGTAGCTGTAGTAGTACTAGTAGTAGTGATAGTAGTAGTAGTATAGTAATAGTGGTGGTAGTAGTAGTAGTTAGTAGTAGTAGTAGTCGCAGTAGTAGTTGCGGTAGTAGTAGTAGTAACAGTAGTAGTAGTAGTAGTAGTATAGTAGTAGTAGTAGTAGTATTGTGGTATTATTATTATAATAATTATTTTAATTATTATAATTATTATTATTAGTAATAGTATAGTTATAGTAGTATAGTATATACTAGTAGTAGTAGCAGTAGTACCATAAGTAGTAGTAGTAGTAGTAGCAATAGCAGTAGTAGTAGTTAGTAGTAGTAGTAGTAGTAGTAGTAGTTGCAGTAGCAGTAGTAGTAGCAGCAGTAGTAGTAGAAACAGTAGTAATAGTAATAGTAGTAGTAACAGTAGTAGTAGTAGCAGTAGTAGCACTGGTATTATTATTATTATTATTTTTATTTTTTTTAATTATTTTTATTATTATTATTATTATTATTATTATTATTATTAGTATAGTAATAATAGTAGTAGTATATTATATACTAGTAGTAGTGTAGTAATAGTAGTAGTAGTATAGTTTATACTAGTAGTAGTAGTAGCAGTAGTACCAGTAGTACCATAAGTAGTAGTAGTAGTAGTAGCAGTAGTAGTAGTAGTCACAGTAGTAGTAGCAGTAGTAGTAGTAGTATCAGTAGTAATAGTAGTAGTAACACAACGACTTTACATTGACGCTTTAGCAGTTAGCTTCTTGTGTCGACCTGCATGATGTGTGTGTGTGTGTGTGTGTGTGTGTGTGTGTGTGTGTGTGTGTGTGTGTGTGTGTGTGTGTGTGTGTGTGTGTGTGTGTGTGTGTGTGTGTGTGTGTGTGTGTGTGTGTGTGTGTTAGCATGCCTACCCTTTTTAGAAATGTTGAAGTAGTAACATTTTTAATTGAGAAATGGCATTATGGAATTCCTGGAATTTCGGGAAAACCGGGAATTTTTCCAGTTCAAAAAACAACTTTGTTTTTTGTCCTGATTAAGAGAAATGATTTGACGGTGGAATAAATGAGTTGAAAAATGTGGAAGCGTGAAAACAGGGTTTGAAAAAAACGGGATTTATAGGAATTCTTGGAATTTTTTTTTTAACTTGGAAAAATAATAGTTTGAACAACCAGGATAAGTGGAATATGTTGAAGGTGGAATGGTTTAAATCGGTTGAAAATGTAGGAATTTTGCAACTTGGAAAAATGTCCCATTCATTTGAATGGGAATTTGGGAATTTTGGAAAAAGCGGGAATTTTTTTGAAAATGATAAAAAATTTGAATGTTCTGAATGGTTGGTGTTGGAATTTTTTCAAATCGGTGGAGAAATGTTGAAGTAGTAACATTTTTAATTGAGAAATGGTATTATGGAATTCCTGGAATTTCAGGAAAACTGGGAATTTTTCCAGTTCTCTGATTAAGAGAAATGATTTGACGGTGGAATAAATTAGTTTAAAAATGTGTAAGGAGTCGGCGATAGAAAAAAGGGTGAAAAAAGGTTTTGAAAAAAACGGGATTTATAGGAATTCCTGGAAAAAACATTTTTAACTTGGAAAAATGATAGTTTGAACGACCAGGATGAGTGGAATATGTTGAAGGTGGAATGGTTTGAATCGGTTGAAAATGTGGGAATTGTGCAACTTGGAAAAATGTCCCATTCATTGCAATGGGAATTTAGGAAAAAGCGGGAATTTTTTTGAAAATGCTAAAAAATGTGAATGTTCTGAATGGTTGGTGTTGGAATGTTTTCAAATCGGTCGAGAAATGTTTAAGTAGTAACATTTTTAATTGAGAAATGGTATTATGGAATTCCTGGAATTTCGGGAAAACCGGGAATTTTTCCAGTTCTCTGATTAAGAGAAATGATTTGACGGTGGAATAAATTGCTTGAAAAATGAACGACCAAGATGAGTGGAATATGTTGAAGGTGGAAAGGTTTGAATTGGTTGAAAATGTGAGAATTGTGCAACTTGGTGAATGTCCCATTCATTTCAATGGGAATTTGGGAATTTTGGAAAAAGCGGGAATTTTTTTGAAAATGCTAAAAAATGTGAATGTTCTGAATGGTTGGTGTTGGAATGTTTTCAAATCGGTCGAGAAATGTTTAAGTAGTAACATTTTTAATTGAGAAATGGTATTATGGAACCTGGGGATAAGTTGATTGGCAACACTAAATTGGCCCTAGTGTGTGGATGTGAGTGTGAATGTTGTCTGTCTATCTGTGTTGGCCCTGCGATGAGGTGGCGACTTGTCCAGGGTGTACCCCGCCTTCCGCCCGATTGTAGCTGAGATAGGCTCCAGCGCCCCCCGCGACCCCGAAGGGAATAAGCGGTAGAAAATGGATGGATGGATGGTATTATGGAATTCCTGGAATTTCGGGAAAACCGGGAATTTTTCCAGTTCTCTGATTAAGAGAAATGATTTGACGGTGGAATAAATTGCTTGAAAAATGAGGAAGGAGTCGTCGACAGAAAAAAGGTTGAAAACAGGGTTTGAAAAAACGGGATTTATAGGAATTCCTGGGAAAAAAAAATGTAACTTGGAAAAAGGATAGTTTGAACGACCAGGATGAGTGGAATATGTTGAAGGTGGAATGGTTTAAATCGGTTGAAAATGTGGGAATTTTGCAACTTGGAAAAATGTCCCATTCATTTCAATGGGAATTTATGAATTTTGGAAAAAGCGGGAATTTTTTTGAAAATGCTAAAAAATGGGAATGTTCTGAATGGTTGGTGTTGGAATTTTTTCAAATCGATTGAGAAATGTTGGAGTAGTAACATTTTTAATTGAGAAATGGTATTATGGAATTTCGGGAAAACCGGAAAATTTTTCCAGTTCAAAAAACAACTTCATAATTTTAAAGGAGGCGCGAGAGAGTCAGTTTGGAAACTTCATCTTTTGGACCCCAAAGTATTTTTTATTTTTTTTGCCAGACTCGACACACGTGCAACTTTTGGTGAGCCTTCGTGTACGTTAGGTACGACAGGTACCGACAGGCCAAGCGGTGTGCGGCTTCAGCGGTCGCGGAGGCAAAAATTCGGACATGGGAGGAGTTCGGGGAAAACATGGAAAACGACTTCCGGACGGCTTCGAAGCGATTCTGGACCACCATCCGCCGCCTCTGGAAGGGGAAGCAGTGCAATATCAACACCGTGTATGGTGCGGATGGTGTTCTGCTGACCTCGACTGCGGATGTTGTGGATCGGTGGAGGGAATACTTCGAAGACCTCCTCAATCCCACCAACACGTCTTCCTATGAGGAAGCAGTGCCTGGGGAATCTGTGGTGGGCTCTCCTATTTCTGGGGCTGAGGTTGCTGAGGTAGTTAAAAAGCTCCTCAGTGGCAAGGCCCCGGGGGTGGATGAGATCCGCTTGGAGTTCCTTAAGGCTCTGGATGCTGTGGGGCTGTCTTGGTTGACAAGACTCTGCAGCATCGCGTGGACATCGGGGGCGGTACCTCTGGATTGGCAGACCGGGGTGGTGGTTCCTCTCTTTAAGAAGGGGAACCGGAGGGTGTGTTCTAACTATCGTGGGATCACACTCCTCAGCCTTCCTGGTAAGGTCTATTCAGGTGTACTGGAGAGGAGGCTACGCCGGATAGTCGAACCTCGGATTCAGGAGGAACAGTGTGGTTTTCGTCCTGGTCGTGGAACTGTGGACCAGCTCTATACTCTCGGCAGGGTCCTTGAGGGTGCATGGGAGTTTGCCCAACCAGTCTACATGTGCTTTGTGGACTTGGAGAAGGCATTCGACCGTGTCCCTCGGGAAGTCCTGTGGGGAGTGCTCAGAGTATGGGGTATCGGACTGTTTGGTTGTGGCGGTCTGCTCCCTGTACGATCAGTGTCAGAGCTTGGTCCGCATTGCCGGCAGTAAGTCGGACACGTTTCCAGTGAGGGTTGGACTCCGCCAAGGCTGCCCTTTGTCACCGATTCTGTTCATAACTTTTATGGACAGAATTTCTAGGCGCAGTCAAGGCGTTGAGGGGATCCAGTTTGGTGGCTGTGGGATTAGGTCTCTGCTTTTTGCAGATGATGTGGTCCTGATGGATTCACCTGGCCAGGGTCTTCAGCTCTCACTGGATCGGTTCGCAGCTGAGTGTGAAGCGACTGGGATGAGAATCAGCACCTCCAAGTCAGAGTCCATGGTTCTTGCTCGGAAAAGGGTGGAGTGCCATCTCCGGGTTGGGGAGGAGATCTTGCCCCAAGTGGAGGAGTTCAAGTACCTCGGAGTCTTGTTCACGAGTGAGGGAAGAGTGGATTGTGAGATCGACAGGCGGATCGGTGCGGCGTCTTTAGTAATGCGGACGCTGTATCGATCCGTTGTGGTGAAGAAGGAGCTGAGCCGTAAGGCAAAGCTCTCAATTTACCGGTCGATCTACGTTCCCATCCTCACCTATGGTCATGAGCTTTGGGTTATGACCGAAAGGACAAGATCACGGGTACAAGCGGCCGAAATGAGTGGCGGGGCTCTCCCTTAGAGATAGGGTGAGAAGCTCTGTCATCCGGGGAGAGCTCAAAGAAAAGCCGTTGCTCCTCCACATCGAGAGGAGCCGGATGAGGTGGTACGGGCATCTGGTCAGGATGCCACCCGAACACCTCCCTAAGGAGATGTTTAGGGCACGTCGGACCGGTAGGAGGCCACGGGGAAGACCCAGGACACGTTGGGAAGACTATGTCTCCCGGCTGGCCTGGGAACGCCTCGGGATCCCCCTGGAAGAGCTGGACGAAGTGGCTGGTGAGAGGGAAGTCTGGGCTTCCCTGCTTAGGCTGCTGCCCCCGCGACCCGACCTCGGATAAGCGGAAGAAGATGGATGGATATTACATCATTATAATAAACAGACATTACATCATTATAATAAATAGACATTACATCATTATAACAAAAATATATTACATCATTATAATAAATAGACATGACATCATTATAATAAATAGACATCACATCATTATAACAAATATATATTACATCATTATAACAAATATATATTACATCATTATAACAATAAATATTAAGTCATTATAACAGATTTTACATCATTATAATAAATAGACATTTGTAATAAATAGACATTACATTATTATAATAAATATATACTGCATCATTGTAATAAATAGACATTACAATATTATAATAAATATATATTACATCATTATAATAAATAGACATTACATTAATATAATACAAATATATTACATCATTATAATAAATAGACATTACATCGTTATAATAAATAGACATTACATCATCAGAAAAGTATGGTGACATATTTCCATATCAATGTTGCGTCCACTGTGATCTTTTTATTTATATTAATTTGTTTGAAACTCTTCACGTAGTTTGGACTCCTTCCATATTCCCCCAAAAACTATTTGTCTTACTGCGTCTGAGATTAATCTTTACTTAAGTGTCAATAATTCGGCGTGCGTAAATGATTAGTTGGCTGGACGTGGAGATAACGTCAGGATGGAGAAGTTGATGAGCACGCCAGGATCAATAGCGGCTTCCTCCTGACAGCCCTCGTATTCATGCTGCTTGTTGACTGAACCATTCTGGTTCACGGGCGGGACAGTTCTCAGGTCACGGAAAGCATGATGTCAACACGCTTACTGTTAATTCATAATCCCGCATCATAACTTGTCTCTTCACCTTACGATAGCGTGTTCTGTTGCCAGGGCAACCGCCAATCAGCCGCTTCTGGGCTCTTTGATGTTGGCGAAGCATCGAAGACGCTTCACTTGTTTTTCATCATTAGTGCAAAAACACTGATTGACATAGGATCGCAATTCTTATTCATCGCTTTGAATCGCTTCAAAACTATGCCATTAGCAAGTTGCTATTAGCGAGTTGCTGCTATCAAGTTGCTATTAGCGAGTTGCTACTATCAAGTTGCTATTAGCGAGTTGCTAAATCAAGTTGCTATTAGCAAGTTGCTACTATCAAGTTGCTATTAGCGAGTTGCTGCTATCAAGTTGCTATTAGTGAGTTGCTACTGTCAAGTTACTATTAGGGAGATGCTTCTATCATGTTGCTATTAGCGAGATGCTACCATAAAGTTGCTATTCGCAAGTTGCTATTAGCGAGTTGCTGCTATCAAGTTGCTATTAGTGAGTTGCTACTGTCAAGTTACTATTAGGGAAATGCTTCTATCATGTTGCTATTAGCGAGATGCTACCATAAAGTTGCTATTAGCGAGTTGCTATTAGCGAGTTGCTATTAGCGAGTTGCTATTAACGAGTTGCTGCTATCATGTTGCTATTAGCAAGTTGCTACTATCAAGTTGGTATTAACAAGTGGCTATTATTAGGTTGTTATTAGCCAGTTGCTGCTATCAAGTTGCTACTAACGAGTTGCTTATATCAAGTTCCTATTAGCGAGATGCTTCTATCGAGTTGTTATTAGCAAGATGCTACCATAAAGTTGCTATTAGCGAGTTGCTACTATCAAGTTGCTATTAGTGAGTTGCTACTGTCAAGTTACTATTAGGGAAATGCTTCTATCATGTTGCTATTAGCGAGATGCTACCATAAAGTTGCTATTAGCGAGTTGCTATTAGCGAGTTGCTATTAACGAGTTGCTGCTATCATGTTGCTATTAGCAAGTTGCTACTATCAAGTTGGTATTAACGAGTGGCTATTATTAGGTTGTTATTAGCCAGTTGCTGCTATCAAGTTGCTACTAACGAGTTGCTTATATCAAGTTCCTATTAGCGAGATGCTTCTATCGAGTTGTTATTGGCAAGATGCTACCATAAAGTTGCTATTAGCGAGTTGCTACTATCAAGTTGCTACTAGCGAGTTGCTGCTATCAAGTTGCTATTAGCGAGATGCTACTATAAAGTTGCTATTAGCGAGTTGCTTTTATCAAGTTGCTATTAGCGAGTTGCTACTATCAAGTTGCTATTACATGCTACTAAAAAGTTGCTATTAGAGAGTTACTACTATCAAGTTGGTATTAGCGAGTGGCTATTATCAAGTTGCTATTAGCAAGTTGCTACTATGAAGTTGCTATTTGCGATTTGCTACTATCAAGTTGCTATTAGTGAGTTGCTGCTATCAAGTTGCTATTAGCGAGATGCTTCTATCAAGTTGCTATTAGTGAGATGCTACCATAAAGTTGCTATTAGTGAGTTGCTACTATCAAGTTGCTATTAGCGAGTTGCTGCTATCAAGTTGCTATTAGTGAGTTGCTGCTATCAAGTTGCTATTAGCGAGTTGCTGCTATCAAGTTGCTATTAGTGAGTTGCTGCTATCAAGTTGCTATTAGTGAGTTGCTACTGTCAAGTTACTATTAGGGAGATGCTTCTATCATGTTGCTATTAGCGAGATGCTACCATAAAGTTGCTATTCGCAAGTTGCTATTAGCGAGTTGCTGCTATCAAGTTGCTATTAGTGAGTTGCTACTGTCAAGTTACTATTAGGGAAATGCTTCTATCATGTTGCTATTAGCGAGATGCTACCATAAAGTTGCTATTAGCGAGTTGCTATTAGCGAGTTGCTATTAACGAGTTGCTGCTATCATGTTGCTATTAGCAAGTTGCTACTATCAAGTTGGTATTAACGAGTGGCTATTATTAGGTTGTTATTAGCCAGTTGCTGCTATCAAGTTGCTACTAACGAGTTGCTTATATCAAGTTCCTATTAGCGAGATGCTTCTATCGAGTTGTTATTAGCAAGATGCTACCATAAAGTTGCTATTAGCGAGTTGCTACTATCAAGTTGCTACTAGCGAGTTGCTGCTATCAAGTTGCTATTAGCGAGATGCTAATATAAAGTTGCTATTAGCGAGTTGCTTTTATCAAGTTGCTATTAGCGAGTTGCTACTATCAAGTTGCTATTACATGCTACTAAAAAGTTGCTATTAGAGAGTTACTACTATCAAGTTGGTATTAGCGAGTGGCTATTATCAAGTTGCTATTAGCAAGTTGCTACTATGAAGTTGCTATTTGCTATTTGCTACTATCAAGTTGCTATTAGTGAGTTGCTGCTATCAAGTTGCTATTAGCGAGATGCTTCTATCAAGTTGCTATTAGTGAGATGCTACCATAAAGTTGCTATTAGTGAGTTGCTACTATCAAGTTGCTATTAGCGAGTTGCTGCTATCAAGTTGCTATTAGTGAGTTGCTGCTATCAAGTTGCTATTAGCGAGTTGCTGCTATCAAGTTGCTATTAGTGAGTTGCTGCTATCAAGTTGCTATTAGTGAGTTGCTACTGTCAAGTTACTATTAGGGAGATGCTTCTATCATGTTGCTATTAGCGAGATGCTACCATAAAGTTGCTATTCGCAAGTTGCTATTAGCGAGTTGCTGCTATCAAGTTGCTATTAGTGAGTTGCTACTGTCAAGTTACTATTAGGGAAATGCTTCTATCATGTTGCTATTAGCGAGATGCTACCATAAAGTTGCTATTAGCGAGTTGCTATTAGCGAGTTGCTATTAGCGAGTTGCTATTAACGAGTTGCTGCTATCATGTTGCTATTAGCAAGTTGCTACTATCAAGTTGGTATTAACGAGTGGCTATTATTAGGTTGTTATTAGCGAGTTGCTGCTATCAAGTTGCTACTAACGAGTTGCTTATATCAAGTTCCTATTAGCGAGATGCTTCTATCGAGTTGTTATTAGCAAGATGCTACCATAAAGTTGCTATTAGCGAGTTGCTACTATCAAGTTGCTACTAGCGAGTTGCTGCTATCAAGTTGCTATTAGCGAGATGCTACTATAAAGTTGCTATTAGCGAGTTGCTTTTATCAAGTTGCTATTAGCGAGTTGCTACTATCAAGTTGCTATTACATGCTACTAAAAAGTTGCTATTAGAGAGTTACTACTATCAAGTTGGTATTAGCGAGTGGCTATTATCAAGTTGCTATTAGCAAGTTGCTACTATGAAGTTGCTATTTGCGATTTGCTACTATCAAGTTGCTATTAGTGAGTTGCTGCTATCAAGTTGCTATTAGCGAGATGCTTCTATCAAGTTGCTATTAGTGAGATGCTACCATAAAGTTGCTATTAGTGAGTTGCTACTATCAAGTTGCTATTAGCGAGTTGCTGCTATCAAGTTGCTATTAGTGAGTTGCTGCTATCAAGTTGCTATTAGCGAGATGCTTCTATCAAGTTGCTATTAGCGAGATGCTACCATAAAGTTGCTATTAGCGAGTTGCTACTATCAAGTTGCTACTAGCGAGTTGCTGCTATCAAGTTGCTATTAGCGAGATGCTACTATAAAGTTGCTATTAGCGAGTTGCTTTTATCAAGTTGCTATTAGCGAGTTGCTACTATCAAGTTGCTATTACATGCTACTAAAAAGTTGCTATTAGAGAGTTACTACTATCAAGTTGGTATTAGCGAGTGGCTATTATCAAGTTGCTATTAGCAAGTTGCTACTATGAAGTTGCTATTTGCGATTTGCTACTATCAAGTTGCTATTAGTGAGTTGCTGCTATCAAGTTGCTATTAGCGAGATGCTTCTATCAAGTTGCTATTAGTGAGATGCTACCATAAAGTTGCTATTAGTGAGTTGCTACTATCAAGTTGCTATTAGCGAGTTGCTGCTATCAAGTTGCTATTAGTGAGTTGCTGCTATCAAGTTGCTATTAGCGAGTTGCTGCTATCAAGTTGCTATTAGTGAGTTGCTGCTATCAAGTTGCTATTAGTGAGTTGCTACTGTCAAGTTACTATTAGGGAGATGCTTCTATCATGTTGCTATTAGCGAGATGCTACCATAAAGTTGCTATTCGCAAGTTGCTATTAGCGAGTTGCTGCTATCAAGTTGCTATTAGTGAGTTGCTACTGTCAAGTTACTATTAGGGAAATGCTTCTATCATGTTGCTATTAGCGAGATGCTACCATAAAGTTGCTATTAGCGAGTTGCTATTAGCGAGTTGCTATTAACGAGTTGCTGCTATCATGTTGCTATTAGCAAGTTGCTACTATCAAGTTGGTATTAACGAGTGGCTATTATTAGGTTGTTATTAGCCAGTTGCTGCTATCAAGTTGCTACTAACGAGTTGCTTATATCAAGTTCCTATTAGCGAGATGCTTCTATCGAGTTGTTATTAGCAAGATGCTACCATAAAGTTGCTATTAGCGAGTTGCTACTATCAAGTTGCTACTAGCGAGTTGCTGCTATCAAGTTGCTATTAGCGAGATGCTACTATAAAGTTGCTATTAGCGAGTTGCTTTTATCAAGTTGCTATTAGCGAGTTGCTACTATCAAGTTGCTATTACATGCTACTAAAAAGTTGCTATTAGAGAGTTACTACTATCAAGTTGGTATTAGCGAGTGGCTATTATCAAGTTGCTATTAGCAAGTTGCTACTATGAAGTTGCTATTTGCGATTTGCTACTATCAAGTTGCTATTAGTGAGTTGCTGCTATCAAGTTGCTATTAGCGAGATGCTTCTATCAAGTTGCTATTAGTGAGATGCTACCATAAAGTTGCTATTAGTGAGTTGCTACTATCAAGTTGCTATTAGCGAGTTGCTGCTATCAAGTTGCTATTAGTGAGTTGCTGCTATCAAGTTGCTATTAGCGAGATGCTTCTATCAAGTTGCTATTAGCGAGATGCTACCATAAAGTTGCTATTAGTGAGTTGCTACTATCAAGTTGCTATTAGCGAGTTGCTACTATTAAGTTGCTATTAACGAGTTGCTATTAGCGAGTTGCTGCTATCATGTTGCTATTAGCAAGTTGCTACTATCAAGTTGGTATTAGCGAGTGGCTATTATCAAGTTGCTATTTGCGAGTTGCTACTATCAAGTTGCTATTAGCGAGATGCTTCTATCAAGTTGATATTAACGAGATGCTACCATAAAGTTGCTATTAACGAGTTGCTACTATCAAGTTCCTATTACCGAGTTGCTACTATCAAGTTGCTATTAGCGAGTTGCTGCTATCAAGTTCCTATTACCGAGTTGCTGCTATCAAGTTGCTATTAGCGAGTTGCTGCTATCAAGTTGGTATTAGCGAGTGGCTATTATCAAGTTGCTACTATCAAGTTGGTATTAGCGAGTTGCTGCTATCAAGTTGCTATTAGCGAGTTGCTGCTATCATGTTGCTATTAGCAAGTTGCTACTATCAAGTTGGTATTAGCGAGTGGCTATTATCAAGTTGCTACTATCAAGTTGGTATTTGCGAGTGGCTATTATCAAGTTGCTATTAGCAAGTTGCTACTATGAAGTTGCTATTTGCGATTTGCTACTATCAAGTTGCTATTAGTGAGTTGCGGCTATCAAGTTGCTATTAGTGAGTTGCTGCTATCAAGTTGCTATTAGCGAGATGCTTCTATCAAGTTGCTATTAGCGAGATGCTACCATAAAGTTGCTATTAGTGAGTTGCTACTATCAAGTTGCTATTAGCGAGTTGCTGCTATCAAGTTGCTATTAGTGAGTTGCTGCTATCAAGTTGCTATTAGCGAGATGCTTCTATCAAGTTGCTATTAGCGAGATGCTACCATTAAGTTGCTATTGGTGAGTTGCTACTATCAAGTTGCTATTAGCGAGTTGCTACTATCAAGTTGCTATTGGTGAGTTGCTACTATCAAGTTGCTATTAGCGAGTTGCTGCTATCATGTTGCTATTAGCAAGTTGCTACTATCAAGTTGGTATTAGCGAGTGGCTATTATCAAGTTGTTATTTGTGAGTTGCTACCATCAAGTTGCTATTAGCGAGATGCTTCTATCAAGTTGCTATTAACGAGATGCTACCATAAAGTTGCTATTAGCGAGATGCTACCATAAAGTTGCTTTTAACGAGTTGCTACTATCAAGTTGCTATTAGCGAGTTGCTGCTATCAAGTTCCTATTACCGAGTTGCTGCTATCAAGTTGCTATTAGCGAGTTGCTGCTATCATGTTGCTATTGGCAAGTTGCTACTATCAAGTTGGTATTAGCGAGTGGCTATTATCAAGTTGCTACTATCAAGTTGGTATTAGCGAGTGGCTATTATCAAGTTGCTATTAGCAAGTTGCTGCTATCAAGTTGCTATTAGCGAGTTGCTGCTATCAAGTTGGTATTAGCGAGTGGCTTATCAAGTTGCTACTATCAAGTTGGTATTAGCGAGTGGCTTATCAAGTTGCTACTATCAAGTTGCTATTAGTGAGTTGCTTCTATCAAGTTGCTATTAGCGAGTTGCTACTATCAAGTTGCTATTTGCGTGTTGCTGCTGTCAAGTTGCTATTAGCGAGTTGCTATTATCAAGTTGCTATTAGCAAGTTGCTACTATCAAGTTGCTATTAGTGAGCTGCTTCTATCAAGTTGCTATTACCGAGTCGCTACTATCAAGTTGCTATTTGCGAGTTGCTACTATCAAGTTGCTATTAGCAATTCGCCACTATCAAGTTGCTATTAGCGAGTTGCTACTATCAAGTTGCTACTAGCGAGTTGCTGCTATCAAGTTGCTATTAGCGAGATGCTACTATAAAGTTGCTATTAGCGAGTTGCTTTTATCAAGTTGCTATTAGCGAGTTGCTACTATCAAGTTGCTATTACATGCTACTAAAAAGTTGCTATTAGAGAGTTACTACTATCAAGTTGGTATTAGCGAGTGGCTATTATCAAGTTGCTATTAGCAAGTTGCTACTATGAAGTTGCTATTTGCGATTTGCTACTATCAAGTTGCTATTAGTGAGTTGCTGCTATCAAGTTGCTATTAGCGAGATGCTTCTATCAAGTTGCTATTAGTGAGATGCTACCATAAAGTTGCTATTAGTGAGTTGCTACTATCAAGTTGCTATTAGCGAGTTGCTGCTATCAAGTTGCTATTAGTGAGTTGCTGCTATCAAGTTGCTATTAGCGAGTTGCTGCTATCAAGTTGCTATTAGTGAGTTGCTGCTATCAAGTTGCTATTAGTGAGTTGCTACTGTCAAGTTACTATTAGGGAGATGCTTCTATCATGTTGCTATTAGCGAGATGCTACCATAAAGTTGCTATTCGCAAGTTGCTATTAGCGAGTTGCTGCTATCAAGTTGCTATTAGTGAGTTGCTACTGTCAAGTTACTATTAGGGAAATGCTTCTATCATGTTGCTATTAGCGAGATGCTACCATAAAGTTGCTATTAGCGAGTTGCTATTAGCGAGTTGCTATTAACGAGTTGCTGCTATCATGTTGCTATTAGCAAGTTGCTACTATCAAGTTGGTATTAACGAGTGGCTATTATTAGGTTGTTATTAGCCAGTTGCTGCTATCAAGTTGCTACTAACGAGTTGCTTATATCAAGTTCCTATTAGCGAGATGCTTCTATCGAGTTGTTATTAGCAAGATGCTACCATAAAGTTGCTATTAGCGAGTTGCTACTATCAAGTTGCTACTAGCGAGTTGCTGCTATCAAGTTGCTATTAGCGAGATGCTAATATAAAGTTGCTATTAGCGAGTTGCTTTTATCAAGTTGCTATTAGCGAGTTGCTACTATCAAGTTGCTATTACATGCTACTAAAAAGTTGCTATTAGAGAGTTACTACTATCAAGTTGGTATTAGCGAGTGGCTATTATCAAGTTGCTATTAGCAAGTTGCTACTATGAAGTTGCTATTTGCTATTTGCTACTATCAAGTTGCTATTAGTGAGTTGCTGCTATCAAGTTGCTATTAGCGAGATGCTTCTATCAAGTTGCTATTAGTGAGATGCTACCATAAAGTTGCTATTAGTGAGTTGCTACTATCAAGTTGCTATTAGCGAGTTGCTGCTATCAAGTTGCTATTAGTGAGTTGCTGCTATCAAGTTGCTATTAGCGAGTTGCTGCTATCAAGTTGCTATTAGTGAGTTGCTGCTATCAAGTTGCTATTAGTGAGTTGCTACTGTCAAGTTACTATTAGGGAGATGCTTCTATCATGTTGCTATTAGCGAGATGCTACCATAAAGTTGCTATTCGCAAGTTGCTATTAGCGAGTTGCTGCTATCAAGTTGCTATTAGTGAGTTGCTACTGTCAAGTTACTATTAGGGAAATGCTTCTATCATGTTGCTATTAGCGAGATGCTACCATAAAGTTGCTATTAGCGAGTTGCTATTAGCGAGTTGCTATTAGCGAGTTGCTATTAACGAGTTGCTGCTATCATGTTGCTATTAGCAAGTTGCTACTATCAAGTTGGTATTAACGAGTGGCTATTATTAGGTTGTTATTAGCGAGTTGCTGCTATCAAGTTGCTACTAACGAGTTGCTTATATCAAGTTCCTATTAGCGAGATGCTTCTATCGAGTTGTTATTAGCAAGATGCTACCATAAAGTTGCTATTAGCGAGTTGCTACTATCAAGTTGCTACTAGCGAGTTGCTGCTATCAAGTTGCTATTAGCGAGATGCTACTATAAAGTTGCTATTAGCGAGTTGCTTTTATCAAGTTGCTATTAGCGAGTTGCTACTATCAAGTTGCTATTACATGCTACTAAAAAGTTGCTATTAGAGAGTTACTACTATCAAGTTGGTATTAGCGAGTGGCTATTATCAAGTTGCTATTAGCAAGTTGCTACTATGAAGTTGCTATTTGCGATTTGCTACTATCAAGTTGCTATTAGTGAGTTGCTGCTATCAAGTTGCTATTAGCGAGATGCTTCTATCAAGTTGCTATTAGTGAGATGCTACCATAAAGTTGCTATTAGTGAGTTGCTACTATCAAGTTGCTATTAGCGAGTTGCTGCTATCAAGTTGCTATTAGTGAGTTGCTGCTATCAAGTTGCTATTAGCGAGATGCTTCTATCAAGTTGCTATTAGCGAGATGCTACCATAAAGTTGCTATTAGTGAGTTGCTACTATCAAGTTGCTATTAGCGAGTTGCTACTATTAAGTTGCTATTAACGAGTTGCTATTAGCGAGTTGCTGCTATCATGTTGCTATTAGCAAGTTGCTACTATCAAGTTGGTATTAGCGAGTGGCTATTATCAAGTTGCTATTTGCGAGTTGCTACTATCAAGTTGCTATTAGCGAGATGCTTCTATCAAGTTGATATTAACGAGATGCTACCATAAAGTTGCTATTAACGAGTTGCTACTATCAAGTTCCTATTACCGAGTTGCTACTATCAAGTTGCTATTAGCGAGTTGCTGCTATCAAGTTCCTATTACCGAGTTGCTGCTATCAAGTTGCTATTAGCGAGTTGCTGCTATCAAGTTGGTATTAGCGAGTGGCTATTATCAAGTTGCTACTATCAAGTTGGTATTAGCGAGTTGCTGCTATCAAGTTGCTATTAGCGAGTTGCTGCTATCATGTTGCTATTAGCAAGTTGCTACTATCAAGTTGGTATTAGCGAGTGGCTATTATCAAGTTGCTACTATCAAGTTGGTATTTGCGAGTGGCTATTATCAAGTTGCTATTAGCAAGTTGCTACTATGAAGTTGCTATTTGCGATTTGCTACTATCAAGTTGCTATTAGTGAGTTGCGGCTATCAAGTTGCTATTAGTGAGTTGCTGCTATCAAGTTGCTATTAGCGAGATGCTTCTATCAAGTTGCTATTAGCGAGATGCTACCATAAAGTTGCTATTAGTGAGTTGCTACTATCAAGTTGCTATTAGCGAGTTGCTGCTATCAAGTTGCTATTAGTGAGTTGCTGCTATCAAGTTGCTATTAGCGAGATGCTTCTATCAAGTTGCTATTAGCGAGATGCTACCATTAAGTTGCTATTGGTGAGTTGCTACTATCAAGTTGCTATTAGCGAGTTGCTACTATCAAGTTGCTATTGGTGAGTTGCTACTATCAAGTTGCTATTAGCGAGTTGCTGCTATCATGTTGCTATTAGCAAGTTGCTACTATCAAGTTGGTATTAGCGAGTGGCTATTATCAAGTTGTTATTTGTGAGTTGCTACCATCAAGTTGCTATTAGCGAGATGCTTCTATCAAGTTGCTATTAACGAGATGCTACCATAAAGTTGCTATTAGCGAGATGCTACCATAAAGTTGCTTTTAACGAGTTGCTACTATCAAGTTGCTATTAGCGAGTTGCTGCTATCAAGTTCCTATTACCGAGTTGCTGCTATCAAGTTGCTATTAGCGAGTTGCTGCTATCATGTTGCTATTGGCAAGTTGCTACTATCAAGTTGGTATTAGCGAGTGGCTATTATCAAGTTGCTACTATCAAGTTGGTATTAGCGAGTGGCTATTATCAAGTTGCTATTAGCAAGTTGCTGCTATCAAGTTGCTATTAGCGAGTTGCTGCTATCAAGTTGGTATTAGCGAGTGGCTTATCAAGTTGCTACTATCAAGTTGGTATTAGCGAGTGGCTATTATCAAGTTGCTATTAGCAAGTTGCTATTATGAAGTTGCTATTTGCGATTTGCTACTATCAAGTTGCTATTAGTGAGTTGCTTCTATCAAGTTGCTATTAGCGAGTTGCTACTATCAAGTTGCTATTTGCGTGTTGCTGCTGTCAAGTTGCTATTAGCGAGTTGCTATTATCAAGTTGCTATTAGCAAGTTGCTACTATCAAGTTGCTATTAGTGAGCTGCTTCTATCAAGTTGCTATTACCGAGTCGCTACTATCAAGTTGCTATTTGCGAGTTGCTACTATCAAGTTGCTATTAGCAATTCGCCACTATCAAGTTGCTATTAGCGGGTTGCTACTATCAAGTTGCTAGTAGCGAGTTGCTGCTATCAAGTTGCAATTAGCGAGTTGCTGCTATCAAGTAGCTAGTAGCGAGTTGCTACTATCAAGTTGCTATTAGCGAGTTGCTATTATCAAGTTGCTATAGTATTTGCGAGTTGCTACTATCAAGTTGCTATTAGCGAGTTGCTGCTGTCAAGTTGCTATTAGCGAGTTGCTATTATTAAGTTGCTGCTGTCAAGTTGCTATTAGCGAGTTGCTATTATCAAGTTGCTATTAGCAAGTTGCTACTATCAAGTTGCTATTTGCGAGTTGCTACTATCAATATGCTAATAGCAAGTTTCTGCTGTCAAGTTGCTATTAGCGAGTTGCTGCTATTAAGTTGCTATTAGCGAGTTGCTACTATCAAGTTGGCATTTGCGAGTTGCTACTATTAAGTTGCTTATAACGAGTTGCTAACAGCGAGTTGCTGCTATCATGTTGCTATTAGCAAGTTACTACTATCAAGTTGCTATTAGCGAGTGTCTGCTATCAAGTTGCTATTAGCGAGTTGCTACTATCAAGTTGCTATTAGTGAGTTGCTTCTATCAAGTATCTATTAGCAAGTTGCTACTATCAAGTTCCTATTAGTGAGTTGCTTCTATTAAGTTGCTATTTGTGAGATGCTACCATAAAGTTGCTATTAGCGAGTTGCTACCATAAATTTGCTATTAGCGAGTTGCTACTATCAAGTTGCTATTAGCAAGTTGCTGCTATCAAGTTGCTATTAGTGAGCTGCTGCTGTCAAGTTGCTATTATCAAGTTGCTACTATCAAGTTGCTAATAGCGAGTTGCTGCTATCAAGTTGCTATTAGTGAGCTGCTGCTAACAAGTTGCTATTATCAAGTTGCTACAATCAAGTTGCTATTAGCGAGTTGCTTCTATCAAGTTGCTATTAGCAAAATGCTACCATAAAGTTGCTACTATCAAATTGCTAATAGCGAGTTGCTGCTATCAAGTTGCTATTAACGAGTTGCTGCTATCAAGTGGCTATTAGCAAGCTGCTACTATCAAGTTGGTATTAGCGAGTGGCTGCTATCAAGTTGGTATTAGCGAGTGGCTGCTATTAGCAAGTTGCTAATATCAAGTTGCTACTATCAAGTTGCTATTATTGTGTTGCTACTATCAAATTGCTATTAGCAAGTTGCTACTATCAAGTTGCTGTTTGCGAGTTGCTACTATCAAGTTGCTATTAGCGAGTTGCTGCTATCAAATTGCTACTGTCAAGTTGCTACTATCAAGTTGCTATTAGCGAGTTGCTGCTATCAAATTGCTACTGTCAAGTTGCTATTAGTGAGTTGCTAATATCAAGTGGCTATTAGCGAGTTGCTACTATCAAGTTGCTATTAGCGAAATGCTACCATAAAGTTGCTATTAGCGAGTTGCTACTATCAAATTGCTAATAGCGAGTGGCTGCTATCAAGTTGCTATTATTCAGTTGCTGCTATCAAGTGGCTATTAGCGAGTTGCTGCTATCATGTTGCTATTAGCAAGCTGCTACTATCAAGTTGGTATTAACGAGTGGCTGCTATCAAGTTGGTATTAGCGAGTGGCTGCCATCAAGTTGCTATTAGCGAGTTGCTACTATCAAGTTGCTATTATTGCGTTGCTACTATCAAATTGCTATTAGCAAGTTGCTATTATCAAGTTGCTACTATCAAGTTGCTATTTGCGAGTTTCTACTATCAAGTTGCTATTAGCGAGTTGCTGCTATCAAATTGCTTCTGTCAAGTTGCTATTAGCGAGTCGCTAATATCAAGTGGCTATTAGCGAGTCGCTAATATCAAGTGGCTATTAGCGAGTCGCTACTATCAAATTGCTATTAGCGAGTTGCTATTATCAAGTTGCTATTAGCGAGTTGCTACTATGAAGTTGCTATCTGCTAGTTGCTACTATCAAGTTGCTATTAGTGAGTTGCTTCTATCAATTTGCTATTAGCGAGTTGCTATTATAAAGTTGCTATTTGCGAGTTGCTACTATCAAGTTGCTAATAGCGAGTTGCTGCTGTTTAGTTGCTATTAGCGAGTTGCTATTATCAAGTTGCTATTAGCAAGTTGCTACTATCAAGTTGCTATTAGTAAGTTGCTACTATCAAGTTGCTATTTGCGAGTTGCTACTATCAAGTTGCTATTCGCGAGTCACTACTATCAAGTTCCTATTAGCGGGTTGCTATTATCAAGTTGCTATTAGCGAGTTGCTGCTATCAAGTTGCAATTAGCGAGTTGCTGCTATCAAGTAGCTATTAGCGAGTTGCTACTATCAAGTTGCTATTAGCGAGTTGCTATTATCAAGTTGCTACTATCAAGTTGCTTTTTGCGAGTTGCTACTATCAAATTGTTATTAGCATGTAACTGCTGTCAAGTTGCTATTAGCGAGTTGCTGTTGTCAAGTTGCTATTATTAAGTTGCTGCTGTCAAGTTGCTATTAGTGAGTTGCTACTATCAAGTTGCTATTAGTGAGTTGCTGCTATGAAGTTGCTATTAGCGAGTTGCAACTATCAAGTTGGTATTTGCGAGTTGCTTCTATCAAGTTGCTTATAACGAGTTGCTGCTATCAAGTTACTAATAGCGAGTTGCTGCTATCATGTTGCTCTTAGCGAGTTTCTACTATCAAGTTGCTATTAGCGAGTGGCTGCTATCAAGTTGCTATTAGCGAGTTGCTACTATCAAGTTGCTCTAATTGTGTTGCTACTATCAAGTTGCTATTAGCGAGTTGCTACTATCAACTTCCTCTTAGTGAGTTGCTTCTATCAAGTTGCTATTAGTGAGTTGCTATTATCAAGTTGCTATTAGCAAGTTGCTACTATCAAGTTGCTATTAGCGAGTTGCTGCTATCAAGTTGCTTTTAGCAAGTTGCTACTATCAAGTTGCTAATTGCGAGTCGCTACTATCAAGTTGCTATTAGCGGGTTGCTATTATCAAGTTGCTATTAGCGAGTTGCTGCTATAAAGTAGCTATTAGCGAGTTGCTACTATCAAGTTGGTATTAGCGAGTTGCTATTATCAAGTTCCTACTATCAAGTTGCTATTTACGAGTTACTTCTATCAAGTTGCTATTAGCGAGTTGCTAATGTCAAGTTGCTGCTGTCAAGTTGCTATTAGCGCGTTGCTACTATCAAGTTGCTATTAGTGAGTTGCTTCTATCAAGTTGCTATTAGCGAGATGCTACTATAAAGTTGCTATTAGCGAGTTGCTGCTAAAGTTGAGGAATGCTCATCAAACACTTTTTTGGAACATCACACAGGTGAACAGGCTCATTGGGAACAGGTGGGTGCCATGATTGGGAATAAAAGCAGCTTCCATGAAATGCTCAGTCATTCACAAACAAGGATGGGGCGAGGGTCACCACTTTGTCAACAAATGTGTGAGCAAATTGTCCAACAGTTTAAAAACAACATTCTCAACCAGTTTTTGCAAGTAATTTAGGGATTTCCCCATCCCCGGTCTGTAATATCATCAAAAGGTTCAGAGAATCACTGCACGTAAGCGATGATATTATGGACCTTCGATCCCTCAGGCAATACTGCATCAAAAAGCGACATCAGAGTGTAAAGGATATCACCACATGGGCTCAGGAACACTTCAGAAAACCCCTGTCAGTAACTACAGTTGTTCGCTACATCTGTAAGTGCAAGTTGAAACTCTACTATGCAAAGCCAAAGCCATTTATCAACAACACCCAGAAACGCCGCCGGCTTCGCTGGGCCCAAGCTCATCTAAGGTGGACTGATTTAAAGTGGAAAAGTGTTCTGTGGTCTGACGGGTCCACATTTCAAATTGTTTTTGGAAACTGTGGAGGTCGTGGCCTCTGGACCAAAGAGGAAAAGAACCATCCGGATTGTTATAGGCGCAAAGTTGAAAAGCCAGCATCTGTGATGGTATGGGGGTGTATTAGTGCCCAAGACATGGGTAACTTACACATCTGTGAAGGCACCTTTCATGCTGAAAGGTACATACAGGTTTTGGAGCAACATATGTTGCCATCTAAGCAACGTTACCATGGACGCCCCTGCTTATTTCAGCAAGACAATGCCAAACCACATGTTACATCAACGTGGCTTCATAGTAAAAGAGTGCGGGTACTAGACTGGCCTGCCTGTAGTCCAGACCTGTCTCCCATTGAAAATGTGTGGCGCATTATGAAGCCTAAAATACCACAACGGAGACCCCCGGACTGTTGAACAACTTAAGCTGTACATCAAGCAAGAATAGGAAATAATTCCACCTGAGAAGCTTAAAAAATGTGTCTCCTCAGTTCCCAAACGTTTACTGAGTGTTGTTAAAAGGAAAGGCCATGTAACACAGTGTTGAACATGTCCCTGTGACAACTTGTTGCTGCCATTAAATTCTAAGTTAATGATTATTTGCAAAAAAAAAATTAAGTTTCTCAGTTGGAACATTAAATATCTTGTCTTTGCAGTCTATTCAATTGAATATAAGTTGAAAAGGATTTGCAAATCATTGTATTCTGTTTTTATTTACCATTTACACAATATGCCAACTTCACTGGTTTGGGGGTTTGTAAATGTCTGAGAGTTCACTTCATGATATTGTTACAGAATTTCAGATGCATTTGATCATACATTTTTTTTTACGTACGTATTGTTAAAATGAAAAACATCTGAAGATTTGTAGCTTAGTCGCCAGAATTTTCTCATAGAATAAACATTGGTTTTTTTTACAGCGCATTACTGTGAATAGAAAAATGGGTTGCTACGGTAATTAACAGCAGAAGGTGATTTGATATTCAGTAAGTGCATCTTTACTGGTGGTGAGCGACACTCCACCACTCTCGTATAGAGTTTTTCAACCTTTTTTGAGCCGAGGCACATTGTTTTCATTGAAAAAGTCTGGCAAAAATCATAAAAAAATTAAACTCAGTAGCCGATATTCTACGAAAAAAGTTGTTCTCGCAAGTGTTGGATATGAATTCAAACCATAACCAACCATGCATCACTATAGCTCTTGTCTCAAAGTACTGTCACATCACACCGTGACTTATTTGGAGTTTTTTGGTATAGTGTTTTAGTTCTTGTCTTGCGCTCCTGTTTTGGTGGCTTTTCCTGTTTTGTTGGTATTTTCCTGGAGCAGTTTCATGTCTTCCATTGAGCGCTATTCCCCTCACCTGCTCTGTTTTAGCAATCAAGACTACTTGCGGACGCCGTCTCTGCTCCACACGCTGTAAGTCTTTGCTGTCGTCCAGCATTCTGTTTTTGTTTACTTAGGAGCATGAATGTGCTGAATGAGCTGAATTGATTGGTGTTGGAATTGTTGAAATCGGTCAAGAAATGTTGAAGTAGTAACAGTTTTTTAATTGAAAAATTGTGTTTCGGGAAAACTAGGGAATTTTTCATGTTCTTAAACCAACTTGTTTTTTTGTCCTGACTAAGAGGAAAGTTTTGGAACGGTTCAAATGGGTTGAAAAATGTAAAAGAAGTCCTTGCACTAAAAAAGGTTGGAAATAAGGTTAGAAAAAACAGGAATTCCTGGAAATTTGTTGAACGTGGAAAACATGGTTGTTTGAATTTCCAGGAAGAATTCAATGTGTTGAAGGTGGAATGGTTTGAATAGGTTGAAAAATGTGGGAATTGTGGATGTTTGAAAAATTGATAATTCATTTTGAATGGGGAAAATGTCCTTAAAAACTGGGAATTTTAGGAAATCCAGGAAGTTTTGTTATAATTGTTGAAAAGGAGCACACAATTTCTGAACAGGCTGAATATTTTGAAGTTGGAACGGTTTGAATCGGATAAAAAAAAGTGGGACTTGTGGAACTTTGAAAAATGTCCCATTCTTTTCAAAGGGAATTTCATGGAAATTTGGGGATTTCGGAAAAGGCAGGATTTTTTTTTGGAAAATGCTGAAAAAAATGAGAATGTTCTGAATGGGTTGAAATAGTTGATGTTGGAATTTTTCAAATCGGTGGAGAAATCTTGAAGTGGTAACATTTTTATTGAGAAATTGTATTATGAAATTCCTGCAATTTCGGAAAACCGGGAATTTTTCAAGGTCTTTAACCAACTTGTTTTTTTGTTCTGACTAAGAGGAATGTTTTGACTGTGGAACGATTCAAATAGGTTGAAAAATGTGAAAGGAGTCATCGCACTAAAAAAGGTTGGATACAAGGTTAGAAAAAAGCAGGAAATCCTGGAAATGTGTTGAATGTGGAAAACAAGGTTGTTTGAATTTCCAGAATGAATTGAATGTGTTAAAGGTGGAATGGTTTGAATCGGTTGAAACATTTGGGAATTGTGGAAGTTTGACAAATGGATAATTCATTTTCAATGGGGACATTTCTCTAAAAACTGGGAATTCTAAGAAATCCGGGAATTTTTAAAATAATTGTTGAAAAGGAGCACACAATTCCTGAACAGTCTGAATATTTTGAAGTTGGAACGGTTTGAATCGGATACAAATGTGGGAGTTGTGGAACTTTGAAAAATGTCCCATTCTTTTCAATGGGAATTTCATGGACATTTGGGAATTTCGGGAAAAGTGTGAATTTTTTTGAAAATACTCGAAATATATGAATGTTCTGAATGAGTTGAAATGGTTGGTGTTGGAATTTTTCAAATCGGTCGAGAAATGTTGAAGTCGTAACATTTTTAATTGAGAAATGATATTACGTAATTCCTGGAGTTTCGGAAAAAATGGGAATTTTTACAGTTCAAAAAATAACTTTGTTTTTTGTCCTGATTAAGAGTAATGATTTGACGGTGGAACGGTTGAAGTGGGTTGAAAAATGTGGAAGGAGTAGTTGACAGAAAAAATGGTGAAAAAAGGATTTGAAAAAACGGGATTTCTGGGAATTCCTGGAATTTCAGGAAAACCAGGAATTTTGTAAGTTCTTAAACCAACTTGGTTTTTTGTCCTTACTAAGAGGAATGTTTTGACAGTTAAACGGTTCAAATACGTTGAAAAATGTGAAATGAGTCGTTGTACGAAAAAGGTTAGAAATAAGGTTAGAAAACACAGGAATTCCTGGAAGTTGGAAAACACGTGATTTCTGGGAACTTATGGAAATTTGTTGAACATGAAAAAATGGGGGGTTGCATTTCCAGGATGAATTTAATGTTTTAAAGGTAGAATGGATTGAATCGGTTGAAAAATGTGGGAATTGTGGAAGTTTGAAAAATTGATAATTCATTTTGAATGGGGAAAATCTCTCTAAAAACTGGGAATTCTAGGAAATCCGGGAATTGTATTTTATAATTGTTCAAATGAAGCACACAATCCCTGAACAGGCTGAATATTTTGAAGTTGGAATGGTTTGAATCGAATAAAACTTTTTGGTGTTGTGAAACTTTGAAAAATGTCCCATTCATTTCAATGGGAATTTCATGGAAATTTTGGGAAGAAGCGGGAATTTTTTTCAAATTGCTAAACAATGTGAATGTTCTAAATTAGTTGAAATGGTTGGTGTTGGAATTGTTCAAATCGGTAGAGAAATGTTAAAGTCCTAACATTTTTAATTGAGAAATGGTATTACTTAATTCCTGGAATTTCGGGAAAACCGGGAATTTTTTTAGTTCAAAAAACAACTTCGGTTTTTTTTCTGATTAAGAAGAATACTTTGACGGTGGAACGGTTGAAGTGGGTTGAAAAATGTGAAATGAGTAGTCGACTGAAAAAACGGGATTTCTGGGAACTCATGGAAATTTGTTGAACATGGAAAAATGGGGGTTTGAATTTCCAGGATGAATTTAATGTTTTAAAGGTAGAATGGTTTGAATCGGTTGACAAGTGTGGGAACTGTAGAAGTTTGAAAAACGGATAATTCATTTTAAATGGGGAAAATCTCTGTAAAAACTGGGAATTCTAGGAAATCCGGGATTTTTTTAAAATAATTGTAAAAAGGGAGCACACAATCCCTGAACAGGCTGAATATTTTGAAGTTGGAATGGTTTGAATCGGATAAAAAATGTGGAAGTTGTGGAACTTTGAAAAATGTCCCATTCATTTTAATGGGAATTCCATGGACATTTCGGGGAAAAGTGGGAATTTTTTTGAAAATGCTAAAAAATTAATGTTCTGAATGATTTGAAATGGTTGGTGTTGGAATTTTTCAAATCGGTCGAGAAACGTTCAAGTCCTAACATTTTTAATTGAGAAATGGCATTACGGAACTCCTGGAATTTTGGGAAAACTGGGAATTTTTTTAGTTCAAAAAACAACTTTGGTTTTTTTTCTGATTAAGAGGAATGTTTTGACGATGGAACGGTTGAAGTGGGTTGAAAAATGTGGAAGGAGTAGTTGACAGAAAAAAGGATTTGAAAAAACAGGATTTCTGGGAATTCCTGGAATTTCAGGAAAACCAGGAATTTTTTAAGTTCTTAAATCAACTTGGTTTTTTGTCCTTACTAAGAGGAATGTTTTGACAGTTAAACGGTTCAAATACGTTGAAAAATGTGAAAGGAGTCGTTGTACGAAAAAGGTTAGAAATAAGGTTAGAAAACACAGGAATTCCTGGAAGTTGGAAAAAACTTGATTTCTGGGAACTTATGGAAATTTGTTGAACATGAAAAAATGGGGGTTTGCATTTCCAGGATGAATTTAATGTTTTAAAGGTATAATGGTTTGAATCGATTGAAAAATGTGGGAATTGTGGAAGTTTGAAAAATGGATAATTCATTTTGAAAGAGGAAAATCTCTCTAAAAACTGGGATTTCTAGGAAATCCGGGAAATTTTCAAAATAATTGTTAAAAGGGAGCACACAATCCCTGAACAGGCTGAATATTTTTAAGTTGGAACGGTTTGAATCGGATACAATTTTTTGGAGTTTTGGAACTTTGAAAAATGTCTCATTTATTTCAATGGGAATTTCATGGAAATTTTAGGAAAAAGCGGGAATTTTTTAAAAAATGCTTAAAAAATGTGAATCTTCTGAATGAGATGAAATGGTTGGTGTTGGAATTTTTCAAATCGGTCGAGAAATGTTGAAGTGTTAACATTTTTAATTGAGAAATGGCATTATGGAATTCCTGGAATTTTGGGAAAATGTTTCTACTTCAAAAAACAACTTTGTTTTTTTTGTCTTGATTAAGAGGAATGTTTTGATAGTGGAACGGTTGAAGTGGGTTGAAAAATGTGGAAGGTGTAGTCGACAGAAAAAAGGGTTTGAAAAAAACGTGATTTCTGGGAAATCATGGAAATTTGTTGAACATGGAAAAATGGGGGTTTGAATTTCCAGGATGAATTTAATGTTTTAAAGGTAGAATGGTTTGAATCGGTTGACAAGTGTGGGAACTGTGGAAGTTTGAAAAATTGATAATTCATTTTAAATGGGGAAAATCTCTCTAAAAACTGGGATTTCTAGGAAATCCGGGAAATTTTTAAAATAATTGTTAAAAGGGAGCACACAATCCCTGAACAGGGTGAATATTTTGAAGTTGGAACAGTTTGAATCAGATAAAAAAATGTGGGAGTTGTGGAACTTTGAAAAATGTCCCATTCATTTCAATGAAAATTTCATGGAAATTTTGGGAAAAAGCGGGAATGTTTTTGAAAATGCTAAAAAAAAAAAGTGAATCTTCTGAATGAGTTGAAATGGTTGGTGTTGGAATTTTTCAAATCGGTCGAGAAATGTTGAAGTGTTAACATTTTTAATTGAGTAATGGCATTACGGAATTCCTGGAATTTCGGGAAAACCGGGAATTTTTCCAGTTCAAAAAAACTTCGTTTTTTTTTTTTGTCCTGATTAAGAGGAATGATTTGACGGCGGAACGGTTGAAGTGGGTTGAAAAATGTGGAAGGAGTAGTCGACAAACCATGTCCCCGACATCTACAAAGCAATTATCTCCCTGCTGCCACCTACTGATATGGAATGGTATTACATGGTTACATTGCCGAGCTCCAGACAGCACAGACATTCAACACCGGCACATTATTTGCGGATTATAATTACTGGTTTGCAAAAAATATTTGAAGTGAAATGGCATAATCTCCCACGGCACGCCAGACTGTATTTGAATGTGGTTGACCAACACCACTCTAGGGGGCGCCGGGCAGCACCTTGAAACCAGACAAAAGCTGATGCCTGTCCCCCGTTGTCTCCTCTCAAGGCAGCAAAGAAGCGGCCTTCACCTACGCCATCATCGCGGCCGGCGTGGCCCACGCCGTCACCGCCGCCTGCACGCAGGGGAACCTGAGCGACTGCAGCTGCGACAAAGACAAGCAGGGCTTCTACAGCAAGGACCAGGGCTGGAAGTGGGGGGGCTGCTCGGCGGACATCGGCTACGGTCTGGGATTCTCCAAAGTCTTCATCGACGCCCGGGAGGTCAAACAGAACGCCAGGACGCTGATGAACCTCCACAACAACGAGGTGGGACGCAAGGTAAGTCGCCCTGCCGCGGGTCACCTGGTGCCGGGAGGGAGAGTCCTGCTGGATTCTGCGGTTCTAAGACCGTCTGACGTGATGAACTAGGACTAGAACTGAAGCTTAACAATTTGTTGTTTAGGTACAATCGAATAATAACAACAATAGAAAGGCCAGGGAAGGAGAGTCAATCCCACCATCTAAAGGTCGGAGCGGTCTCTAAAACGGTCGCCCGTCTCGCATGCTTTTTTCCAGGCAGGAATCGAAACTGAAAGTTAATTATATATAATATATATATATATATATATATACATATATATATATATATATATATATATATATGTATGTATGTATGTACAGTAAGTATGTATATATATATAAAGACTATAAAAATGGGACCCATTACCTCCTTGCTTGGCACTCAGCATCAAGGGTTGGAATTGGGGGTTGAATCACCAAAAATGATTCCCGGGCGTGGCCACCGCTGCTGCTTACTGCTCCCCTCACCTCTCAGGGGGTGATCAAGGGTGATGGGTCAAATGCAGAGAATAATTTCGCCACACCTAGTGTGTGTGTGACAATCATTGGTACTTTAATTAATTAATTAATATATATATATATATATATATATATATATATATATATATATATATATATACAAACCCCGTTTCCATATGAGTTGGGAAATTGTGTTAGATGTAAATATAAACGGAATACAATGATTTGCAAATCATTTTTCAACCCATATTCAGTTGAATATGCTACAAAGACAACATATTTGATGTTCAAACTGATAAAAAAAAACTTTTTTTTTTGCAAATAATCATTAACTTTAGAATTTGATGCCAGCAACACGTGACAAAGAAGTTGGGAAAGGTGGCAATAAATACTGATAAAGTTGAGGAATGCTCATCAAACACTTATTGGGAACATCCCACAGGTGTGCAGGCTAATTGGGAACAGGTGGGTGCCGTGATTGGGTATAAACGTAGATTCCATGAAATGCTCAGTCATTCACAAACAAGGATGGGGCGAGGGTTACCACTTTGTCAACAAATGCGTGAGCAAATTGTTGAACAGTTTAAGAAAAAACTTTCTCAACCAGCTATTGCAAGGAATTTAGGGATTTCCCCATCTACGGTCCGTAATATCATCAAAGGGTTCAGAGAATCTGGAGAAATCACTGCACGTAAGCAGCTAAGCCCGTGACCTTCGATCCCTCAGGCTGTACTGCATCAACAAGCGACATCAGTGTGTAAAGGATATCACCACATAGGCTCAGGAACACTTCAGAAACCCACTGTCAGTAACTACAGTTGGGCGCTACATCTGTAAGTGCAAGTTAAAACTCTCCTATGCAAGGCGAAAACCGTTTATCAACAACACCCAGAAACGCCGTCGGCTTCGCTGGGCCTGAGCTCATCTAAGATGGACTGATACAAAGTGGAAAAGTGTTCTGTGGTCTGACGAGTCCACATTTGAAATGGTTTTTGGAAACTGTGGACGTCGTGTCCTCCGGACCAAAGAGGAAAAGAACCATCCGGATTGTTATAGGCGCAAAGTTGAAAAGCCAGCATGTGTGATGGTATGGGGGTGTATTAGTGCCCAAGACATGGGTAACTTACACATCTGTGAAGGCGCCATTAATGCTGAAAGGTACATACAGGTTTTGGAGCAACATATGTTGCCATCCAAGCAACGTTACCATGGACGCCCCTGCTTATTTCAGCAAGACAATGCCAAGCCACGTGTTACATCAACGTGGCTTCACAGTAAAAGAGTGCGGGTACTAGACTGGCCTGCCTGTAGTCCAGACCTGTCTCCCATTGAAAATGTGTGGCGAATTATGAAGCCTAAAATACCACAACGGAGAAAAGGAAAGGCCATATAACACAGTGGTGAACATGCCCTTTCCCAACTACTTTGGCACGTGTTGCAGCCATGAAATTCTAAGTAAAATGAAAATGATTTGCAAATCATTGTATTCCGTTTATATTTACATCTAACACAATTTCCCAACTCATATGGAAACGGGGGTTTGCATATGTGTTTATCTTCTTCTAGCGGGACCAAGGCTAAAAGGAGAGAAAATATTCCCCTAATACTGCGTTCCATTTACCTGAGAAGTTAGACGTGGGAGCTGGGAATGACGTCACAGCCGAGTTGTGAGCGTTCGTTATGAAGTCGCAAATCAACCTGGCCACACTAGTTTTGCTCGGTCTGGGTTATACATTTATTTTATTGACCGATACATTTGAGGGTTTTTTTGCAGACACTTTTTAATTTCTTGCGCCAACATATTTTTTGCCCTTCCCCGTATTTCCTTATGGTGATTTACTCACACCTAGCAAAACATGGCTAATGCTAACGCTAACGAAAGCGAGACGTTTGTTCCAAAGAAAAGTGTTGTCAGTGGTTTGGTTTTGCGGCAACAGGCTTGGAACAAATAGCTGCGTGCTGCAAAGTTATTTTTAAAAAAGGCAGCAGAACAACATGTGAAACAGTAGCAACTGATCGAGTGCGGGAAATGGACAAGAACACGACAAACAAACAAACTCCTGCTTGAAATCAGTTTATTGCGGGGGAATCATTTACACAAAACCATCACTAAAGTAGTCGCTCAGCACGTGGCTAAAGATGCGGTATCTTTCAGCACAATACTCCCTGTTAAGATGATGATAAGTTCAGAATAATAATCAATAACTTTCATAACATGTAATATTTACATATTTTCATCATACTGTAAGTGTATATGTAATGTAGTAACATTCATAATAACATGTCATATTTTCATCTTACTGTAAGTATATATGAAATGTAGTAACATTCATAATAACATGTAATATTTACATATTTTAATCATACTGTAAGTATATATGTCATGTCGTAACATTCATAATAACTTGTAATATTTACATATTTCCATCATACTGTAAGTATATACGTCATGTCGTAACATTCATAATACCATATAATATTTACATATTTTTATCATGATGTAAGTATATACAGTATGTCATGTAGTAACATTCATAATAACATGTAATATTTACATATTTTCATCATACTGTAAGTATATATGTAATGTAGTAACATTCATAATAACATGTAATATTTACATATTTTCATCATACTGTTAGTACATATGTAGTATCTAGTAACATTCATAATAACATGTCATATTTTCATCTTACTGTAAGTATATATGTAATGTAGTAACATTCATAATAACATGTAATATTTCAATATTTTCATTATACTGTAAGTACATATGTAGTATCTAGTAACATTCATAATATGTCATATTTTCATCTTACTGTAAGTATATATGTAATGTAGTAACATTCATAATAACATGTAATATTTACGTATTTTCATCATACTGTAAGTATATATGTAGTATCTAGTAACATTCATAATATGTCATATTTACATATTTTCATCATACTGTAAGTATATATGTAATGTAGTAACATTCATAATAACACGTCATTTTTTCATCTTACTGTAAGTATATATTTAATGTAGTAACATACATAACATGTAATATTTACATATTTTCACCATACTGTAAGTATATATGCAATGTAGTAACATTCATAATAACATGTAATATTTACATATTTTCATCATACTGTAAGTATATATGTAGTATCTAGTAACATTCATAATAACATGTCATATTTACATATTTTCATCATACCGTAAGTATGATGCTGAGTCTTCCGAGTCTAAGTTCCCTTACAACATTAGACAAATAGCTCTGATCATTTTTAATATTACCCTAAAAGAAAAGAAACATGTTTGTATTTTTTTTAAATCGATTAAGAATTGTTATTAGTAAGAATCGTTTTGAATTTTTTTTACATGTTATTATGAATGTAACTACATTACATATATACTTACAGTATGATGAAAATATGTAAATATGACATGTTTTTATGAATGTTACTAGATACCAGAGGTGTGGACTCGAGTCACATGACTTGGACTCGAGTCAGACTCGAGTCATGAATTTGATGACTTTAGACTCGACTTGACAAAATGTAAAAAGACTTGCAACTCGACTTAGACTTTAACATCAATGACTTGTGACTTCACTTGGACTTGAGCCTTTTGAATTGACATGACTTGACATGACTTGCTACTTTCCCCAAAACCCAAATATGAAAAAGTTATTCGGGAGCGCTCCGTATTTTTCATTGTGTACTTGTCTATCAGCGTTGCGTGTGTCAGCTGGTGTGCGCTCAGTACAACAGCCAATCAAATTAGATCTACTTTGTATTCATCACACAGCATTCATCCAATCAAATTGCAGGACAACCAACGAAGAAGACATGTCCAAACCACATGCCAGTGAACAAAAAATGATGCCTAAAATAATTTCGTTTGGGTATAAAAATTACGAGGTGGTCAACACAAAACGGTTTGCAGTATGCAACACATGCGGTTCCAAAATTACTGATGGAGAGGCAACAACTTCCAACTTCGTCCGGCATTTGAAGTTGCACAAAGAAGGGTAAGTTTTGAATGTAAGATAACGTTTATTGGCTAAGTAACGTGACTTTTATTTGCTGTGTAGTTAAATCAGTGAGGCTGTAAACTCACTGCTAACGTTATAACGTTATTGCAAACACGGGAATCTGTTGCAGTTCACTACCTTATTCATACTTTTTGTTCAGTGATTTTTTTTAAGCAGGGTTACGTTAGTCAATATATCACACGTAACGTTAGACGGCGGTCAGCAGCACCGCGTATTTTAGCCACCTAAAAAAAGACAAAAATAGTAAAATAAAGGTCAGTTAAAATGTATACTATATTATGAATATGTGTACCGGTACCGTTTTAGCTAGCTTTCTGACATACTGTTGGTTGTTTACCTCAGTGGTCCCCAACCACCGGGCCGCGGCCCGGTACTGGTCCGTGGATCGATTGGTATCGGGCCGCACAAGAAATAATTTTTTTTTTCTTTTTTTAATTAAATCAACATAAAAAATACAAGATACACTTACAAGTAGTGCACCAACCCAAAACAACTCTCTCCCCCTTTTGTTCTGGGCATTGAACATGAAGACTCTTCCTTCACTGTTCCGAGTGGCCATGAGAGTCTTGGCAGTGCCTGCCTCCAGTGCTCCAGTGGAGCGAGTTTTCAGCCATGGTGGCATCATACTACGCCCCCATCGTGCACAAATGACTGACAGACTCTTGGCTAATTTGGTCTTTTGCAAATGCAATGCAGCATAGGGCCCTGACATATAAAAAGTACAACTTTTTTGTTATGTTCACGTATATGTCATGTTTTTTCAATGTTAACACTTTTGTACAAATAAGTACATTTGCACTTTATTTTTCAATGTGTTTGTTCTGTAAAGGAATGAGTTAATGTTTAAAATGACTGGTTAATAGTGCTATTATAAAGTGCAATGTCAGCACAATTTTCTTTCCTGCAATTTAAAATGCACTTGTTTTAATAAATAAATACAGCGTTTGAAAAGCATACACAATCTGTGTTAATATATTAGTCTGTGGTTAAAAGGACTTGAAAGGACTCGAAACTCAAAATGCAGGACTTAGGACTTGACTTGAGACTTTCCAGTCTTGACTTTGGACTTGACTCAGGGCTTGCCTGTCTTGACTCGGGACTTGACTCGGACTTGAGGGCAAAGACTTGAGACTTACTTGTGACTTGCAAAACAATGACTTGGTCCCACCTCTGCTAAATACTACATATATACTTACAGTGTGATGAAAATATGTAAATATTACATGTTATTACGAATGTTACTACATTACATATATACTTACAGTATGATGAAAATATGTAAATATTACATGTTATTACAAATGTTACTACATTACATATATACTTACAGTATGATGAAAATATGTAAATATTACATGTTATTACGAATGTTACTACATTACATATATACTTACAGTATGATGAAAATATGTAAATATGACATTTTATTATGAATGTTACTCGATACTACATTTATACTTACAGTATGATGAAAATATGTAAATATGACATGTTATTATGAATGTTACTAGATACTACATATATACTTACAGTATGATGAAAATATGTAAATATTACATGTTATTATGAATGTTACTACATTACATATATACTTACAGTAAGATGAAAATATGACATGTTATTATGAATGTTACTAGATACTACATATATACTTACAGTATGATGAAAATATGTAAATATGACATGTTTTTATGAATGTTACTAGATACTACATATATACTTACAGTGTGATGAAAATATGTAAATGTTACATGTTATTATGAATGTTACAACATTACATATATACTTACAGTAAGATGAAAATATGACATGTTATTATGAATGTTACTAGATACTACATATATACTTACAGTATGATGAAAATATGTAAATATTACATGTTATTATGAATGTTACTACATTACATATATACTTACAGTAAGATGAAAATATGGCATGTTATTATGAATGTTACTAGATACTACATATATACTTACAGTATGATGAAAATATGTAAATATGACATGTTTTTATGAATGTTACTAGATACTACATATATACTTAGTGTGATGAAAATATGTAAATGTTACATGTTATTATGAATGTTACAACATTACATATATACTTACAGTAAGATGAAAATATGACATGTTATTATGAATGTTACTAGATACTACATATATACTTACAGTATGATGAAAATATGTAAATATGACATGTTTTTATGAATGTTACTAGATACTACATATATACTTACAGTGTGATGAAAATATGTAAATGTTACATGTTATTATGAATGTTACAACATTACATATATACTTACAGTAAGATGAAAATATGACATGTTATTATGAATGTTACTAGATACTACATATATACTTACAGTATGATGAAAATATGTAAATATTACATGTTATTATGAATGTTACTACATTACATATATACTTACAGTAAGATGAAAATATGGCATGTTATTATGAATGTTACTAGATACTACATATATACTTACAGTATGATGAAAATATGTAAATATGACATGTTTTTATGAATGTTACTAGATACTACATATATACTTAGTGTGATGAAAATATGTAAATGTTACATGTTATTATGAATGTTACAACATTACATATATACTTACAGTAAGATGAAAATATGACATGTTATTATGAATGTTACTAGATACTACATATATACTTACAGTATGATGAAAATATGTAAATATTACATGTTATTATGAATGTTACTACATTACATATATACTTACAGTAAGATGAAAATATGACATGTTATTATGAATGTTACTAGATACTACATATATACTTACAGTATGATGAAAATATGTAAATATTACATGTTATAATTCTACATGATGCTTAGTCTTTGACTAAATAAGGGATATTTTAGAAGCGTATGCTGTTGTTTACATTCAGGGCGGCCGTCTTTGAAACTCGGGGCCGGTGCGACTTTTTTCAAGAAGGAAACGCGACCAGTTCCAGCGCGAGACTTGCGACTCGGAACTGGGACACGCCGACTCGCGAGGCCGGTCCTGGTGACTTCCAGCATGGGATGAAGTCCAGGTGAACTTTTGCAGCGACATAAAGGTGGCTTTTAGCAAAGGAGTGGATTGATTACAAGCCGCACAGAAAAGACCTTGGCAGCGTCCAAAAAGTCTCCTTTGTGACACCATCCTTCCTTTTGTCCCCGACGTCCCCCCCCCACACCCCCCGCTGTGCATTCAGCCTTTCACGTCCTCCATCCCTCACTCGCCGACATTATTCACGTCCTCCATCCCTCACTCGCCGACATTATCCGGCGTGGACGCGGCAGGACGGACACAAAGGGGACAGACTCGGGCCCGCTCCTTTCAGCGGGTCCACAATGAGCCTTGGCCCAGTGGACTCGGACCCTGGCTTCCTCTGCCGGTGCCAGCGAGGGCCCGATTGTCCCGAGTTCTCACACTCGCCCTCGGCCCCTCACTTTCTACGCGCTGAATCCAAATTGGCTTTTCTTGTCTTCCAGGAATCTTTGAGCGCTTGTTTTGTGCTCCTCGCTAATAAAGGCGGCCCCCCCCCCCTCACTTTATGCTAATGAGCGGCGGTGACGCTGAGCTGCGACGGGACGCACAAAGGCTGTCACAAGTGTTGGTCACACAGCAGCTGATGGATGACAGCCCTGAAGACAAGCGACTTGAGTCTTTGGACGTCGACTTGGCCGAGATCCTACTCTAAACGTGCGAGGTTTATGCGAGCCGACTTTGTTTGCGAGGAGAATTCCTGCAGCGACCATCTTTGCTGCTCCTTGTCATCATGCTGGCTTTAGATTTAATCCCAGTCACTCTGCACCCTGACATTTGTGTGTGTGTGTGGTGACTACACTCACACACACACACGCACACACACACACACACACACACACACACACACACACACACACACACACGGGCTGACATCTGACACCTTATTTTGGCTTCTGTGTGTACGCTGTCATGCCGCACTTTGATGGACGTCCATTTGATTCTCAGCTGCAGCTTGCTCTCTTCTCACGCTCTTATGAAGATTAACGACTAATTAATTCCTATAATTATCAATAATTCATGACCAAATCTGCTTGAAAATGATTACCAGCAAAAAGAAGAAGACATTGGTTATCATTCACAATCCTTACGTAAGATAAGAACAGATATGTTATTATTTCTAATGCATTCTAAATCTTAAATAAATGTTAGCAAAAGTCAGCTAACAACGAACTTAACAGGAGTAGCTCTATTCCGCCAGAGAACCCTAAAAAAAACCCTCCAAAAACCTCCATCAAGGTTTTATATACACGCTGTAAGTACAGATGTAGTATCTAGTAACATTCATCATAACATGTAATATTTACATATTTTCATCATACTGTAAGTATATATATGTAATGTAATAACATTCATAATGACATGTCATATTTTCATCTTACTGTAAGTATATATGTAATGTAATAACATTCATAATATGTAATATTTACATATTTTTATCATACTGTAAGTATATATGTAATGTAGTAACATTCATAATAACATGGAATATTTACATATTTTCATCATGATGTAAGTATATATGTAATGTAGTAACGTTCATAATAACATGTCATATTTACATATTTTCATCATACTGTAAGTATATATGTCATGTAACATTCATAATAACATGTAATATTTACAGATTTTCATCATACTGTAAGTATATATGTAATGTAGTAACATTCAAAATAACATGTCATATTTACAGATTTTCATCATACTGTAAGTATATATGTAGTATCTAGTAACATTCATTATAACATGTCATATTTACATAGTTTCATCATACTGTGTATATATATATATATATATATATGTCATGTAGTAACATTCATATTAACATGTCATATTTACATATTTATCATACTGTAAATATATATATGTAATGTAGTAACTTTCATAATATGTAGTATGTACATATTTTTATCATACTGTAAGTATATATGTAATGTAGTAACATTCATAATAACATGTCATATTTTCATCTTACTGTAAATATATATGTAATGTAGTAACATTCATAATAACATGGAATATTTACATATTGTCATCATACTGTAAGTATATATGTCATGTCGTAGCATTCATAATACCATATAATATTTACATATTTTCATCATACTGTAAGTATATACAGTATGTCATGTAGTAACATTCATAATAACATGTAATATTTACATAGTTTCATCACACTGTAAGTATATATGTAATGTAGTAACATTCAGAAAAACATGTCATATTTACATGTTTTCGTCATACTGTAAGTATATATGTAGTGTCTAGTAACATTCATTATAACATGTCATATTTACATATTTTCATCATACTGTAAATATATATGTCATGTAGTAACATTCATAACATGTAATATTTACATCATAATGTAAGTGTATGTAATGTAGTAACATTCATAATAACATGTAATATTTATATATTTTAATCATACTGTAAGTACATATGTCATGTCGTAACATTCATAATACCATATAATATTTACATATTTTCATTATGATGTAAGTATATACAGTATGTCATGTAGTAACATTCATAACATATAATATTTACATATTTTCATCATACTGTAAGTATATACAGTATGTCATGTAGTAACATTCATAATAACATGTAATATTTGCATATTTTCATCATACTGTAAGTATATATGTCATGTAGTAACATTCATAATAACATGTCGTATTTACATATTTTCATCATACTGTAAGTATATATGTCATGTAGTTACATTCATAATAACATGTAATATTTACATCATACTGTAAGTGTATGTAATGTAGTAACATTCATAATAACATGTAATATTTACATATTTTCATCATGCTGTAAATATATATGTAATGTAGTAACTTTCATAATAACATGTTATATTTACATATTTTCATCATACTGTAAGTATATATGTAATGTAGTAACATTCATAATATGTAATATTTACATATTTTCATCATTTTAAGTATTCATTTCATAGACACATCACAACGTTCACTTTCCCTTCAACAACAACAAGACTACTAATCATGGCAGACTTGATGAGAGACAACAAAGACTACTTAGGGACAAATGATGATCCAGAAACGTCTGTTTTTGAACCTGAACATAAGGAGGATGATCTACAAGTTTTAGAAGCTGTGTGCTAAACAGATGCAGCTTTAGTCAAACACCAAGCGCCATGTAGCAGTAATGCTAAGTGCTAAACAAGATATACACACATAATAAAACAATCACTTACTATACAATGTCTGCTCTCACTGGGATAAAGACCGATGAGATAGTTGAACCTTTCAGCACAATACTCCCTGTTAAGATGATGATAAATTCAGAACAATCCTCATGTAAACTAGCGATTATCATCTTGCTGAGTCTTCCGAGTCTAAGTTGAGAGCTGATTTAGTCGAAGTTGACCAACTTCTCGGCTTATGTCCACAACCTTCTACCATGCGTGTGATGATGTATGATTTATAATATAGCAACAACCGTTACAACCTCACAGGCGATAGCCGCCCCTATAAGGCGAGGTGGTGTGTCTGTAGGTATCTGGTTGTTACCATGGTAACAATAACAATGTTTGGATTTCTATGTTCTGTTCTGTTGGGCTGCAGCGATGCATTATTTTAGGAATTGAGTAATCTGTTGTTCGACTAATGGAACAATCGGATAAAACACACTTTATAGACTTTTATAACCTTTATTATCGATTCCTCATGCTCATTATCAACGATGAAATTCCATTTTCCACACGTTTGCGTGAATTAATAAATAAAATCAATAACATCCCATTGCAGAAATTTAAAGTTCCTGGTGCTTCATAGGTCTGAATTTCTCTGTTTTGGAATGTTATACCCGTTAAACGATTAATCGGAGAAAAACTATTTTAATCAAAGCTATTTTCCAATCAAATAATCGATTTAATCGAATAATTTTAAATACTACTACTAATAATAACTAGATGAGGCAATTCCTGAAGGAATTGCGTGTGAATGCTCCGATGCTGAAGTCGAAGTGAAATGCTGACAGAATGTAGTATGAATGTAAGAATAGTTTGAATGTTGAAGAGATAGAATTTCCAGGAAACCTGGAATTTGGTTTGGAGTTTGGGAAAGTGTTAGTTTGAATGTCCAGAATGAGTGGGATGTGTTGATGTTGGAATGGTTTGAATAGGTTGAAAAATGTGGGAATTGTGCAACTCGGAAAAATGTCCCATTCATTTCAATGGGATCTTCCTGGAAATTTGGGAATTTCGGGAAAAACGAAATTTTTTTGAAAGAGTAGAAGCATGAATGTCCTGAATGAGTTGAATTGGTTGGTGTTGGACTTGTTTGAATCGGTCAAGAAATGTTGAAGTAGTAACAGTTTTTTAATTGAGAAATGGTATCATGGAACTACGGAAAAAACAGGAATTTTTGAAGTTCTTAAACCAACTTGTTTTTTTGTCCTGACTAAGAGGAATGTTTTGACAGTGGAATGGTTTGAATCGGTTGACAAATGTGGGAATTGTGCAACTCGGAAAATTGTCCCATTCATTTCAATGGGAACTTCCTGGAAATTTGGGAATTTTAGGAAAAGCGGGATTAAAAAAAAAAAATGATTAGGAGCATGAATGAGCTGAATTGGTTGGTGTTGGAATCATTTAAATCGGTCAAGAAATGTTGAAGTACTAACAGTTTTTTAATTGAGAAATGGTATTACGGAATTTCGGAAAAAACGGGAATTTTTCAAGTTCTTAAACCAACTTGACTTATTGTCCTGACTAAGAGGAATGTTTTGACAGTGGAACAGTTCAAATAGGTTGAAAATGTGAAAGGAGTCATTGCACTAAAAAAAGATTGGAAATAAGGTTAGAAAAAACAGGAATTCCTGGAAAAAATTTTAACATGGAAGATGGTTGTTTGAATTTCCAGAATTAATTGAATGTGTTAAAGGTGGAATGGTTTGAATAGGTTGAAAAATGTTGGAATTGTGCAACTCGGAAAAATGTCCCATTCATTTCAATGGGAACTTCCTGGAAATTTGGGAATTTTGGGAAAAGCGGGATTTAAAAAAAAAAAAGATTAGGAGCATGAATGTCCTGAATGAGCTGAATTGGTTGGTAATGGAATCGTTTAAATCGGTCAAGAAATGTTGAAGTAGTAACAGTTTTTTAATTGAGAAATGGTATTATGGAATTTCGGAAAAAACGGTAATTTTTCAAGTTCTTAAACCAACTTGGTTTTTTGTCCTGACTAAGAGGAATTTTTTGACAGTGGAACGGTTCAAATGGTTGAAAAATGTGAAAGGAGTCATTGCACTAAAAAAAGATTGGAAATAAGGTTAGAAAAAAACAGGAATTCCTGGAAATTTTTTGAACGTGTAAAAATTATTGTTTGAATTTCCAGGGTTAATTGAATGTGTTGAAGGTGGAATGGTTTGAATAGGTTGAAAAATGTGGGAATTGTACAACTCGGAAAAATGTCCCATTCATTTCAATGGGAAATTCCTGGAAATGTGTGAATTTCGGGAAAATTGGGATTAAAAGAAAAAATGATTAGGAGCATGAATGTCCTGAATAAGCTGAATTGGTTGGCGCTGGAATTGTTTAAATCGGTCAAGAAATGTTGAAGTAGTAACAGTTTTTTAATTGAGAAATGGTATTATGGAATTTCGAAAAAACGGGAATTCCTGGAAATTTTTTGAACCTGTAAAAATGGTTGTTTGAATTTGTTGATGGTGCAATGGTTTGAATTGGTTGAAAAATGTGGGAATTGTGGGAGTTTGAAAAATGGACAATGCATTTTGAATGGGGAAAATGTCCCTAAAAAACTGGGAATTCTAGGAAATCCGGGAATTTTTATTTTTAGAATTATTAAAAGAGAGGACATAATTCCTGAACAGGCTGAATTTTTGGAAGTTTGAACGGTTTGAATCGAATGAAATATGTGGGAGTTGTGGAACATTGAAAAAGGTCCCCTTCTTTTCAATGGGAATTTCAAGAACATTTTGGAATTTCGGGAAAAGCGGGAATTTTTTTGAAAATGCTAAAACATTTAAATGTTCTGAATACGTTTAAATGTTGATGCAGTAAAAATTTTTTATTGAGAAATGGTATTACGGAATTCCTGGAATTTCGGGAAAACCTGGAATTTTTCTGTCCTGAGTAAGAGGAATGATTTGAACGGTTGAAGTGGGTTGATAAATGTGGGAGGAGTAGTCAACAGAAAAAATTGTGAAAAAAAGGAAAAAATAATAATAATTCCCTGGAATTCCTGGAATTTTTTGGAAGTGGATAGTTTGAATGTGCAGGATGAGTGGAATATGTTGAAGGTAGAATGGTTTGAAACGGTTCAAAAATTTGGAAATGTTGGAAGTTTGAAAAGCCAAGTGAAGCAGTAAACAAGAAGTGTGACACCCACTCACACACCCTCGCTCACAGGTGTACGTGCTTACCTGAAATACCTCATTATGCACACACCCACCTGGACCCATGTGACACTTAAGACACGCCCACTGATCCTTGATACCTCTAATTCTGTCTCCTATAACGATGATAAGAGTGTTAATTGGGATTATTTATGATATAAACAGTAGGTGCCCTTATGGTAAATTAAATGTTTCTATTATGGATCGACCCATTATCGACCCAGTTGATTATTGTCACCGATATTTGGCATTTTGACGTACATCGGTATCGTTTTTTTTGTTTCATTTCTTTATTTTTCTAGCTACATTAGTCGGTACAATATATACACATATGATATCAGTATTTAGTAGTAAATATTTCTTACTACAACATAACTACATCAGTAGGTACAATATATACACGTATGATACCAGTATTTAGTAATAAATATTTCATACTATAACATAACTACATCAGTAGGTACAATATATACACATATGATACCAGTATTTAGTAATAATAAATATTTCTTACTACAACATAACTACATCAGTAGGTACAATATATAGTATTTAGTAATACATATTTTTTTACTACAACATAACTACATCAGTAGATACAATATATACTGTACACATATGATATCAGTATTTAGTAATAAATATATTTCTACTACAACATAATTACATCAGTAGGTACAATATGTACACATATGATACCAGTATTTAGTAATACATATCTTTGACTACAACATAACTACATCAGTAAGTACAATTTATACATGTATGATACCAGTATTAAGTAATACATATTTTTTTACTACATCAGTAGGTACAATATATACACATATGATACCAGTATTTAGTAATACATATTTTTTACTACAACATAGCTACATCAGTAAGTACAATTTTACACGTATAATATCAGTATTGAGTAATAAATATTTTTTTTACTACAACATAACTACATAAGTAGGTATAATATATAGTATTTAGTAATAAATATTTTTTTTACTACAAAATAACTACATCAGTAGATACAATATATACACATATGATACCAGTATTTAGTAATACATATATTTTACTACTACATAATTACATCAGTATGTACAATATATACACATATGATACCAGTATTTAGTAATACATATTTTTTACTACAACTACATCAGTAGGTACAATATATACACGTATGATACCAGTATTTAGTAATAAATATATTTTTTACTACAAAATAACTACATCAGTAGGTACAATATATACACATATGATATCAGTATTCAATAATAAATATTTCTTACTACAACATAACTACATCAATAGGTACAATTTATACACATATGATACTAGTATTTAGTAATAAATATGTTTTTACTACAACATAACTACATAAGTAGGTAGAATATATACACATATGATACCAGTATTTAGTGATAAATATTTCTTACTACAACATAACTTATCAGTAGGTACAATATATACACGTATGTACCAGTATTTAGTAATAAATATTTTTTACTACAACATAACTACATAAGTAGGTACAATATATACACATATGATATCAGTATTCAATAATAAATATTTCTTACTACAACATAACTACATCAGTAGGTACAATATATACACATATGATACTAGTATTTAGTAATAAATATGTTTTTACTACAACATAACTACATAAGTAGGTACAATATATACACATAAGATACCAGTATTTAGTAATAAATATCTTTTACTACAACATAACTACATCAGTAAGTACAATTTATACAAGTATGATACCAGTATTAAGTAATACATATTTTTTACTACAACATAACTACATCAGTAGGTACAATATATACACATATGATACCAGTATTTAGTAATACATATTTTTTACTACAACATAGCTACATCAGTAAGTACAATTTTACACGTATAATATCAGTATGAGTAATACATATTTTTTACTACAACATAACTACATAAGTAGGTACAATATATAATATTTAGTAATAAATATTTTTTTACTACAACATAACTACATCAGTAGATACACTATATACACATATGATATCAATATTTAGTAATAAATATTTCTTACTACAGCATAACTACATTAGTAGGTACAATATATACACGTATGATACCAGTATTTAGTAATAAGTATTTTTTTACTACAACATAACTACATAAGTAGGTACAATATATACACATATGATATCAGTATTTAGTAATACATATCTTTTACTACAACATAACTACATCAGTAAGTACAATTTATACACATATAATACCAATATTTAGTAATTATATTTTTTTTACTACAAGTACATCAGTAGGTACAATATATACACGTATGAAACCAGTATTTAGTAATAAATATATTTTTTACTACAAAATAACTACATCAGTAGGTACAATATATACACATATGATACCAGTATTTAGTAATAAATATATTTTTTACTACAAAATAACTACATCAGTAGGTACAATATATACACATATAATACCAGTATTTAGTAATAAATATTTTTTACTACAACATAACTACATCAGTAAGTACAATTTATACACATATGATACTAGTATTTAGTAATAAATATTTGTTTAATACATCATAGCTACATCAGTAGGTAGAATATATACACATATGATACCAGTATTTAGTAATACATATTTCTTACTACAACATAACTACATCAGTAGGTACAATATATACACGTATGTACCAGTATTTAGTAATAAATATTTTTGTACTACAACATAACTACATAAGTAGGTACAATATATACACGTATGATACCAGTATTTAGTAATACATATTTTTTTACTGCAACATAACTACATCAGTAGATACAATATATACACATATGATATCAGTATTCAGTAATAAATATTTATTTCTACAACATAACTACATCAGTAGGTACAATATATACACGTATGATACCAGTATTTAGTAATAAATATTTCTTACTACAACATAACTTATCAGTAGGTACAATATATACACGTATGATACTAGTATTTAATAATAAATATTTTTTTTACTACATCATAACTACATCAGTAGGTACAATATATACACGTATGATACTAGTATTTAATAATAAATATTTTTTTTACTACATCATAACTACATCAGTAGGTACAACATATACACTTATGATACCAGTATTTAGTAATAAAAATTTTTTTACTGCAACATAACTACATCAGTAGATACAACATATACACTTATGATACCAGTATTTAGTAATTTTTTTTATTTTTTATTACAACTACATCAGTAGGTACAATATATACACATATGATACCAGTATTTAGTAATACATTTATTTTTACTACAACATAACTACATCAGTATGTAGAATATATACACATATAATACCAGTATTTAGTAATAAATATTTTTTTACTACAACTATATCGGTATGTAGAATATATATACACGTATGATACCATTATTTAGTAATAAATAGTTTTCTACTACAACATAACTACATCAGTAGGTACAATACATACACGTATGATACCAGTATTTAGTAATAAATATTTTTTTACTACAACATAACTACATCAGTAGGTAGAATATATACACATACTGCATGATACCAGTATTTAGTAATAAATATTTCTTACTACAATATAACTTATCAGTAGGTACAATATATACACGTATGTACCATTATTTGGTAATAAATATTTTGTTACTACAACATAACTACATAAGTAGGTACAATATATACACATATGATACCAGTATTTAGTAATAAAAATATTTTTTACTACAAAATAACTACATCAGTAGGTACAATATAAACACATATGATACCAGTATTTAGTAATAAATATTTTTTACTACAACATAACTACATCAGTAAGTACAATATATACACATATGATACCAGTATTTAGTAATACATATCTTTTACTACAACATAACTACATCAGTAAGTACAATTTATACACATATAATACCAATATTTAGTAAATATATTTTTTTTTACTACAACTACATCAGTAGGTACAATATATACACGTATGATACCAGTATTTTGCAATACATTTATTTTTACTACAATATATACACATATGATACCAGTATTTAGTAATAAATATTTTTTTACGACAACATAACTACATCAGTAGGTACAATACATACACATATGATACCAGTATTTAGTAATAAATCTTTTTTACTACAACATAAATACATCAGTAGGTACAATATATACACGTATGGTACCAGTATTTAGTAATATATATTTTTTTTTTACTACAACTACATCAGTTTCTGGCGTCTTCCTGGTCCTGTGTTGTTTGTTTTCACTTCTGCAGCGATGTAGTCGCTCAACCAGCCTCCGTTTGCCACACTCGCATTGTGGGCTCATTAAAGGAGCGCCACGAGTTTCATGATCAATCAAATAACACGACAGAGATGGACGGACTTGAAGACGACAGAAACGATATCTCTTTGTGTAAATATCTTGACAGATATGAGTATGAGTATGAATGTAAGTCAAGAAGGTGAGGCAGCAGCTCACACATTCTCATACTTTCTGTGACATGCAGGAAGAAATGATGTCTGGACTATAATCTACGTGAAGGAGCCTAGAATTGTTTTTATTTAAATGTTGACAATCTTTCAGGAGGAAACCTTACAATGTAAATCCACAAAGTGTTATAAAAGTGTATAAAATGGAGTAGATGAGTTATTGTGTCATATTTTGACCAATTGTATTTAGAAATAAAATGTTGATGCTCCTCTTAGACACACGTAATAAAGGTGTTTGATGTTTTTTAATGATAAATTAAACACAACATCAAACATTATGTCACTACTGGTCCCACCTTTCCTACAAAATCATGTAAATAAACAACTTAAAATCTTGTCCAGATGTTTACTGACATATAATATTCATCTTTAATTACTTTTACTGCACATGAATATCACCTACAGATATCACTTATCGGCCTAATCGATGACTAATAGTCGGTATCAGTATCGGTCCTGAAAAAATTTGGTCGATCTCTACTTTATTAACCTTGTATTAGTATAAAAGTAAACATTTGGCCTGTTCAACAGTAATATTGTACTTTTCAGAGAACATTGCTACAAAGTGTACCTACAAACCCCGTTTCCATATGAGTTGGGAAATTGTGTTAGATGTAAATATAAACAGAATACAATGATTTGCAAATCATTTTCAACCCATATTCAGTTGAATATGCTACAAAGACAACATATTTGATGTTTAAACTGATAACTTTTTTTGTTTTTGCAAATAATCATTAACTTTAGAATTTGATGCCAGCAACACGTGACAAAGAAGTTGGGAAAGGTGGCAATAAATACTGATAAAGTTGAGGAATGCTCATCAAACACTTATTTGGAACATCCCACAGGTGAACAGGCTAATTGGGAACAGGTGGGTGCTATGATTGCGTATAAAAGCAGCTTCCATGAAATGCTCAGTCATTCACAAACAAGGATGGGGCGAGGGTCAACACTTTGTCAACAAATGTGTGAGCAAATTGTCCAATAGTTTAAAAACAAAATTTCTCAACCAGCTATTGCAAGGGATTTTGGGATTTCACCATCTAGGGTCTGTAATATCATCAAAAGATTCAGAGAATTTGGAGAAATCACTGCACGTAAGCGGCTAAGCCCGTGACCTTGGATCCCTCAGGTGGTACGGCATCAAAAACCGACATCAGTGTGTAAAGGATATCACCACATGGGCTCAGGAACAGTTCAGAAAACCACTGTCGGTAACTACAGTTGGTCGCTACATCTGTAAGTGCAAGTTAAAACTCTACTATGCAATGCTAAAGCCATTTATCAACAACACCCAGAAACGCCGCTGACTTCGCTTGGCCCGAACTCATCTAAAATGGACTGATGCAAAGTGTAAAAGTTTTCTGTGGTCTGGCGAGTCCACATTTGAAATTTTTTTTGGAAACTGTGGACGTCGTGTCCCCCGAACCAAAGAGGAAAAGAACCATCCGGATTGTTATCGGCGCAAAGTTGAAAAGCCAGCATCTGTGATGGTATGGGGGTGTATTAGTGCCCAAGACATGGGTAACTTACACATCTATGAAGGCACCATTAACATACAGGTTTTGGAGCAACATTTGTTGCCATCCAAGCAACATTATCATGGACGCCCCTGCTTATTTCAGCAAGACAATGCCAAGCCACGTGTTACAACGGTTTTTATACCCAATCATGGCACCCACCTGTTCCCAATTAGCCTGTCCACATGTGGGATGTTCCAAATAAGTGTTTGACGAGCATTCCTCAACTTTCTCAGTCTTTTTTGCTCAATTGTGCCAGCTTTTTTGAAACATATTGCAGGCATCAAATTCCAAATGAGCTAATATTTGCAAAAATTAACAAAGTAGACAAGTTTGAGCGTTAAGTATCTTGTCTTTGCAGTCTATTCAATTGAATATAAGTTGAAAAGGATTTGCAAATCATTGTATTCTGTTTTTATTTACGAATTACACAACGTGCCAACTTCACTGGTATTGGGTTTTGGAAATGAGCTCGTGCCCAGCGAAGCCGGCGGCGTTTCTGGGTGTTGTTGATAAATGGCGTTCGCTTTTGCATAGTAGAGTTTTAACTTGCACTTACAGATGTAGCGTCCAACTGTAGTTGCTGACAGTGTTTTTTTTAAGTGTTCCTGAGCCCATGTGGTGATATCCTTTACACACTGATGTCGCTTTTTGATGAAGTGATTTCTCCAGATTCTCTGAACCTTTTGATGATGTTACGGACCGTTGATGGTGGAATCCCTAAATTCCTTGCAATAGCTCGTTGAGAAATGTTCTGGCCCAGCGAAGCCGGCGGTTTTTCTGGGTGTTGTTGATAAATGGCGTTCGCTTTTGCAGAGTAGAGTTTTAACTTGCACTTACAGATGTAGCGTCCAACTGTAGTTGCTGACAGTGTTTTTGTTAAGTGTTCCTGAGCCCATGTGGTGATATCCTTTACACACTGATGTCGCTTTTTGATGCAGTGATTTCTCCAGATTATCTGAACCTTTTGATGATGTTACGGACCGTTGATGGTGAAATCCCTAAATTCCTTGCAATAGCTCGTTGAGAAATGTTCTGGCCCAGCGAAGCCGGCGGTGTTTCTGGGTGTTGTTGATAAATGGTGTTCGCTTTTGCATAGTAGAGTTTTAACTTGCACTTACAGATGTAGTGTCCAACTGTAGTTGCTGACAGCATTTTTTGAAGTGTTCCTGAGCCCATGTGGTGATATCCTTTACACACTGATGTCGCTTTTTGATGAAGTGATTTCTCCAGATTCTCTGAACCTTTTGATGATGTTACGGACCGTTGATGGTGGAATCCCTAAATTCCTTGCAATAGCTCGTTGAGAAATGTTCTGGCCCAGCGAAGCCGGCGGTTTTTCTGGGTGTTGTTGATAAATGGCGTTCGCTTTTGCAGAGTAGAGTTTTAACTTGCACTTACAGATGTAGCGTCCAACTGTAGTTGCTGACAGTGTTTTTGTTAAGTGTTCCTGAGCCCATGTGGTGATATCCTTTACACACTGATGTCGCTTTTTGATGCAGTGATTTCTCCAGATTATCTGAACCTTTTGATGATGTTACGGACCGTTGATGGTGAAATCCCTAAATTCCTTGCAATAGCTCGTTGAGAAATGTTCTGGCCCAGCGAAGCCGGCTGTGTTTCTGGGTGTTGTTGATAAATGGCGTTCGCTTTTGCATAGTAGAGTTTTATCTTGCACTTACAGATGTAGCGTCCAACTGTAGTTACTGACAGTGTTTTTGAAGTGTTCCTGAGCCCATGTGGTGATATCCTTTACACACTGATGTCGCTTTTTGATGCAGTACCGCCTGAGGGATCGAAAGTCACAGTGATTTCTCCAGATTCTCTGAACCTTTTGATGATGTTACGGACCGTTGATGGTGGAATCCCTAAATTCCTTGCAATAGCTCGTTGAGAAATGTTCTGGCCCAGCGAAGCCGGCTGTGTTTCTGGGTGTTGTTGATAAATGGCGTTCGCTTTTGCATAGTAGAGTTTTAACTTGCACTTACAGATGTAGCGTCCAACTGTAGTTGCTGACAGCGTTTTTTGAAGTGTTCCTGAGCCCGTGTGGTGATATCCTTTACACACTGATGTCGCTTTTTGATGCAGTGATTTCTCCAGATTCTCTGAACCTTTTGATGATGTTACGGACCGTTGATGGTGAACTCCCTAAATTCCTTGCAATAACTCGTTGAGAAATGTTCTGGCCCAGCGAAGCCGGCTGTGTTTCTGGGTGTTGTTGATAAATGGCGTTCGCTTTTGCATAGTAGAGTTTTAACTTGCACTTACAGATGTAGCGTCCAACTGTAGTTACTGACAGTGTTTTTGAAGTGTTCCTGAGCCCATGTGGTGATATCCTTTACACACTGATGTCGCTTTTTGATGCAGTACCGCCTGAGGGATCGAAAGTCACAGTGATTTCTCCAGATTCTCTGAACCTTTTGATGATGTTACGGACCGTTGATGGTGAAATCCCTAAATTCCTTGCAATAGCTCGTTGAGAAATGTTCTGGCCCAGCGAAGCCGGCGGTGTTTCTGGGTGTTGTTGATAAATGGCGTTCGCTTTTGCATAGTAGAGAGTTAACTTGCACTTACAGATGTAGCGTCCAACTGTAGTTGCTGACAGTGTTTTTTTGAAGTGTTCCTGAGCCCATGTGGTGATATCCTTTACACACTGATGTCGCTTTTTGATGCAGTGATTTCTCCAGATTCTCTGAACCTTTTGATGATGTTGCGGACCGTTGATGGTGAAATCCCTAAATTCCTTGCAATAGCTCGTTGAGAAATGTTCTGGCCCAGCGAAGCCGACGACGTTTCTGGGTGTTGTTGATAAATGAGGTTCGCTTTTGCATAGTAGAGTTTTAACTTGCACTTACAGATGTAGCGTCCAACTGTAGTTGCTGACAGTGTTTTTTTGAAGTGTTCCTGAGCCCATGTGGTGATATCCTTTACACACTGATGTCGCTTTTTGATGCAGTGATTTCTTTTGATGATGTTACGGACCGTTGATGGTGAAATCCCTAAATTCCTTGCAATAGCTCGTTGAGAAATGTTCTGGCCCAGCGAACCCGGCGGTGTTTCTGGGTGTTGTTGATAAATGGCGTTCACTTTTGCATAGTAGAGTTTTAACTTGCACTTACAGATGTAGCGTCCAACTGTAGTTGCTGACAGTGTTTTTTTGTAGTGTTCCTGAGCCCATGTGGTGATATCCTTTACACACTGATGTCGCTTTTTGATGCAGTGAGTTCTCCAGATTCTCTGAACCTTTTGATGATGTTGCGGACCGTTGATGGTGGAATCCCTAAATTCCTTGCAATAGCTCGTTGAGAAATGTTCTGGCCCAGCGAAGCCGGCGGTGTTTCTGGGTGTTGTTGATAAATGGCGTTCGCTTTTGCAAAGTAGAGTTTGAACTTGCACTTACAGATGTAGCGTCCAACTGTAGTTGCTGACAGTGTTTTTTTGAAGTGTTCCTGAGCCCATGTGGTGATATCCTTTACACACTGATGTCGCTTTTTGATGCAGTGAGTTCTCCAGATTCTCTGAACCTTTTGATGATGTTACGGACCGTTGATGGTGGAATCCCTAAATTCCTTGCAATAGCTCGTTGAGAAATGTTCTGGCCCAGCGAAGCCGGCGGCGTTTCTGGGTGTTGTTGATAAATGGCGTTCGCTTTTGCATAGTAGAGTTTTAACATGCACTTACAGATGTAGCGTCCAACTGTAGTTGCTGACAGTGTTTTTTTGAAGTGTTCTTGAGCCCATGTGGTGATATCCTTTACACACGGATGTCGCTTTTTGATGCAGTGATTTCTCCAGATTCTCTGAACCTTTTGATGATGTTACGGACCGTTGATGGTGAAATCCCTAAATTCCTTGCAATAGCTCGTTGAGAAATGTTCTGGCCCAGCGAAGCCGGCGGTGTTTCTGGGTGTTGTTGATAAATGGCGTTCGCTTTTGCATAGTAGAGTTTTAACTTGCACTTACAGATGTAGCGTCCAACTGTAGTTGCTGACAGTGTTTTTTTGAAGTGTTCCTGAGCCCATGTGGCGATATCCTTTACACACTGATGTCGCTTTTTGATGCAGTGATTTCTCCAGATTCTCTGAACCTTTTGATGATGTTACGGACCGTTGATGGTGAAATCCCTAAATTCCTTGCAATAGCTCGTTGAGAAATGTTCTGGCCCAGCGAAGCCGGCGGCGTTTCTGGGTGTTGTTGATAAATGGCGTTCGCTTTTGAATAGTAGAGTTTTAACTTGCACTTACAGATGTAGCGTCCAACTATAGTTGCTGACAGTGTTTTTTTGAAGTGTTCCTGAGCCCATGTGGTGATATCCTTTACACACTGATGTCGCTTTTTGATGCAGTGATTTCTCCAGATTCTCTGAACCTTTTGATGATGTTACGGACCGTTGATGGTGGAATCCCTAAATTCCTTGCAATAGCTCGTTGAGAAATGTTCTGGCCCAGCGAAGCCGGCGGTGTTTCTGGGTGTTGTTGATAAATGGTGTTCACTTTTGCATAGTAGAGTTTGAACTTGCACTTACAGATGTAGCGTCCAACTGTAGTTGCTGACAGTGTTTTTTTTTAAGTGTTCCTGAGCCCATGTGGTGATATCCTTTACACACTGATGTCGCTTTTTGATGCAGTGATTTCTCCAGATTCTCTGAACCTTTTGATGATGTTACGGACCGTTGATGGTGGAATCCCTAAATTCCTTGCAATAGCTCGTTGAGAAATGTTCTGGCCCAGCGAAGCCGGCGGCGTTTCTGGGTGTTGTTGATAAATGGCGTTCGCTTTTGCATAGTAGAGTTCTAACTTGCACTTACAGATGTAGCGTCCAACTGTAGTTACTGACAGTGTTTTTTGAAGTGTTCCTGAGCCCATGTGGTGATATCCTTTACACACTGATGTCGCTTTTTGATGCAGTGATTTCTCCAGATTCTCTGAACCTTTTGATGATGTTACGGACCGTTGATGGTGAAATCCCTAAATTCCTTGCAATAGCTCGTTGAGAAATGTTCTGGCCCAGCGAAGCCGGCGGCGTTTCTGGGTGTTGTTGATGAATGGCGTTCGCTTTTGCATAGTAGAGTTTTAGCTTGCACTTACAGATGTAGCGTCCAAGTGTAGTTGCTGACAGTGTTTTTTTGAAGTGTTCCTGAGCCCATGTGGTGATATCCTTTACACACGGATGTCGCTTTTTGATGCAGTGATTTCTTTTGATGATGTTACGGACCGTTGATGGTGAAATCCCTGAATTCCTTGCAATAGCTCGTTGAGAAATGTTCTGGCCCAGCGAAGCTGGCGGTGTTTCTGGGTGTTGTTGATAAATGGCGTTCGCTTTTGCATAGTAGAGTTTTAACTTGCACTTACAGATATAGCGTCCAACTGTAGTTGCTGACAGTGTTTTTTTGAAGTGTTCCTGAGCCCATGTGGTGATATCCTTTACACACTGATGTCGCTTTTTGATGCAGTGATTTCTTTTGATAATGTTACGGACCGTTGATGGTGAAATCCCTAAATTCCTTGCAATAGCTCGTTGAGAAATGTTCTGGCCCAGCGAAGCTGGTGTTTCTGGGTGTTGTTGATAAATGGCGTTCGATTTTGCATAGTAGAGTTTTAACTTGCACTTACAGATGTAGCGTCCTACTGTAGTTGCTGACAGTGTTTTTTTGAAGTGTTCCTGAGCCCATGTGGTGATATCCTTTACACACTGATGTCGCTTTTTGATGCAGTGATTTCTTTTGATAATGTTACGGACCGTTGATGGTGAAATCCCTAAATTCCTTGCAATAGCTCGTTGAGAAATGTTCTGGCCCAGCGAAGCCGGCGGCGTTTCTGGGTGTTGTTGATGAATGGCTTTCGCTTTTGCATAGCAGAGTTTTAGCTTGCACTTACAGATGTAGCGTCCAAGTGTAGTTGCTGACAGTGTTTTTTTGAAGTGTTCCTGAGCCCATGTGGTGATATCCTTTACACACTGATGTCGCTTTTTGATGCAGTGATTTCTTTTGATGATGTTACGGACCGTTGATGGTGAAATCCCTGAATTCCTTGCAATAGCTCGTTGAGAAATGTTCTGGCCCAGCGAAGCTGGCGGTGTTTCTGGGTGTTGTTGATAAATGGCGTTCGCTTTTGCATAGTAGAGTTTTAACTTGCACTTACAGATATAGCGTCCAACTGTAGTTGCTGACAGTGTTTTTTTTAAGTGTTCCTGAGCCCATGTGGTGATATCCTTTACACACTGATGTCGCTTTTTGATGCAGTGATTTCTTTTGATAATGTTACGGACCGTTGATGGTGAAATCCCTAAATTCCTTGCAATAGCTCGTTGAGAAATGTTCTGGCCCAGCGAAGCTGGTGTTTCTGGGTGTTGTTGATAAATGGCGTTCGATTTTGCATAGTAGAGTTTTAACTTGCACTTACAGATGTAGCGTCCTACTTTAGTTGCTGACAGTGTTTTTTTTAAGTGTTCCTGAGCCCATGTGGTGATATCATTTACACACTGATGTCGCTTTTTGATGCAGTGATTTCTCCAGATTCTCTGAACCTTTTGATGATGTTACGGACCGTTGATGGTGAAATCCCTAAATTCCTTGCAATAGCTCGTTGAGAAATGTTCTGGCCCAGCGAAGCCGGCGGTGTTTCTGGGTGTTGTTGATAAATGGCGTTCGCTTTTGCATAGTAGAGTTTTAACTTCACTGGTTTTGGGGTTTGTAAGTGTGTTGAAGATCTGCGCAAAACTAAGCTAAGGTGTTTGTGTGCTGGCAGGTCCTGGAGAAGAACATGCGGCTGGAATGCAAGTGTCACGGCGTGTCGGGCTCCTGCACCACCAAAACCTGCTGGACCACCCTTCCCAAGTTCCGCCAGCTGGGCTACATTCTCAAGGAGAAATACGCCCAGGCGCTGCACGTGGAGGCGGTCAAAGCCAGCCGCAACAAGCGGCCCAAGTTCCTGAAGATCAAGAAGCCCTACTCGTACCGGAAGCCCTCCGACACAGACCTGGTGTACACGGACAAGTCGCCCAACTACTGCGAGGCAGACGCCGTGACGGGCAGCATGGGCACGCAGGGGCGCGCCTGCAACAAGACGGCGGCGCAACACGTGGGCGCCTGCGACCTGATGTGCTGCGGCCGCGGCTACAACACGCACCAGTACTCCCGCGTCTGGCAGTGCAACTGCAAGTTCTTGTGGTGCTGCTACGTCAGGTGCAACACCTGCAGCGAGAGGACCGAGGTGTACACGTGCAAGTGACCGTGTCTGAGTGGACCCCCCGGCTGCACGCGGAGCTTCTACCGAGCGTCGGATGTCGGCGCACGGGCACGTGGAATATTTAATAACTGTCGACTAGAGAATGGAGAACATTGGTATTAATTTATTTGACAAGAACTACTGATGTGGGGTCAACAAAAGAACTCAATGTTGGGAGGGTTAGTTTGTTCAAGGGATGAGTTTTTTTTTTCTTATTAACTTTTGACCCGCTTGCTGTACGTCTTCCTCACGTTTTGCTGCTAGTCCCGATTGTTTAGCGTCACAAACACTGGCACACGTTCCACTTCATAGAGTATATTTTGTAAGAGCCTATTTTTGTATGGATGTCTTATTTATATATGTTGCTTAATATTCCTTCAAGGGGACCTGCGTCTTTCTGGGATGCGATTTGTTATCCACAATCCTCATGCGAGACAAGAACGCACAGGTTTTTATTTTATTTTTTTTTATTTTATTTTTTCATTCTAAATCGTAAATAAACACTAGCAAAAGTCAGCTAACAATGGAGCCAATAGGAAACTTCTATTTTTGAGCCTGACTATAAGGAGGAGGATCTACAAGTTTTAGAAGCAGACAAACACTCAGCGTCATGTAGCACTATTGCTAAGTGCGAAAAAAAACTTTATAAAACAATCACTTACTGTACAATGTCCGCTCTCACTTACAATGCAATAAATCCACAAAGTGTTATAAAAGGGTATAACATGGAGTAGATGAGTTGTTGTGTCATATTTTGACCAATTTTATTTAGAAATAAAATTGTCGATGCTCCTTATAGACACACGTAATAAAGGTGTTTGATGTTTTTTGATAAATTAAAGGCAACATCAAACATTATGTCACCACTGGTCCCACCTTCACTATAATAATGTTAAAAGAACAACTTAAAGTCTTGTCTAGATGTTTACTGACATAATATTCGCACAAACACTAAGCGTCATCTAGCAGTATTGCTAAGCGCTAAGCAAGATATACAAACATAATAAAACAATCACTTACTGTACAATGTCTGCGCTCACAGGGATAAAGACTGATCAGATGTTTAAATATTCCCCTTTACATCAACAATTCAACATGTAGCAGTATTGCTAAGTGGTAAACAAGATATACAAACATAATAAAACAATCACTTACTGTACGATGTCCGCTCTCATTGGGATAAAGACTGATGGGATGTTTTATATATTCCCCTTTACATCAACAAGTCAGCATAGCCTCACAAAGGGTTAAAAAAAAGAAGTGTTTTTTCGTGTCTTTCTGGCCATCTCCGGGTCTAAGTTGGATGTCCAAGTTGACCAACTTGGTTTTTCTTTATTTGCATACTAAATCGTAAATAAACAGTAGCAAAAGTCAGCTAACAATGGAGCCAATAGGAAACTTCTATTTTTGAGCCTGAAAATAAGGAGGAGGATCTACAAGTTTTAGAAGCAGACAAACACTAAGCGTCATGTAGCACTATTGCTAAGTGCGAAAAAAAACTTTATAAAACAATCACTTACTGTACAATGTCCGCTCTCACTTACAATGCAATAAATCTACAAAGTGTTATAAAAGGGTATAACATGGAGTAGATGAGTTATTGTGTCATATTTTGACCAATTTAATAAAATTGGTCTATGCTCCTCTTAGACACACGTAATATAGGTGTTTGATGTTTTTTGATGATAAATTCCCACCTTTACTCTAATAATGTTAAAAGAACAACTTAAAGTCTTGTCCAGATGTTCACTGACATATAATTCCCGGATTTCCTAGAATTCCCAGTTTTTTAGGGACATTTTCCCCATTCAAAATGCATTGTCCATTTTTCAAACTCCCACAATTCCCACATTTTTCAACCGATTCAAACCATTCCACCTTTAACACATTCAATTAATCCTGGAAATTCATTTTTACACGTTCAAAAAATTTCCAGGAATTCCTGTTTTTTTCTAACCTTATTTCCAAAGTTTTTTTAGTGTGATGACTCCTTTCAGATTTTTCAACCTATTTTAACCGTTCCACTGTCTAAACATTCCTCTTAGTCAGGAAAATAAACCAAGTTGGTTTAAGAACTTGAAAAATTACCTTTTTTCCTGAAATTCCGTAATACCATTTCTCAATTAAAAAACTGTTACTCCTTCAACATTTCTTGACCAATTTAAATGATTCCAACACCAACAAATTCAGCTCATTCAGGACATTCATGCTCCTAATCATTTTTTTTTTAAATCCCAATTTTTCCGAGTTGTACATATTCCCACATTTTTCAACCTATTCAAACCATTCCACCTTCAACACATTCAATTAATCCTGGAAATTCAAACAATCATTTATACATGTTCAAAAAATTTCCGGAATTCCTGTTTTTTTTCTAACCTTATTTCCAATCTTTTTTTAGTGTGATGACTCCTTTCACATTTTTCAACCTATTTGAACAGTTACTGTGTCAAAACATTCCTCTTAGTCAGAAAGGGTTAAAAAAAAAAAGAGTTTTTTTTCGTGTCTTTCTGGCCATCCCCGGGTCTAAGTTGGATGTCCAAGTTGACCAACTTGGTTTTTCTTTATTTGCATACTAAATCGTAAATAAACAGTACCAAAAGTCAGCTAACAGTGGAGCAAATAGGAAACTTCTATTTTTGAGCCTGAATATAAGGAGGAGGATCTACAAGTTTTAGAAGCAGACAAACACTAAGCGTCATGTAGCACTATTGCGAAGTGCGAGAAAAACTTTATAAAACAATCACTTACTGTACAATGTCCGCTCTCACTTACAATGCAATAAATCCACACAGTGTTATAAAAGGGTATAACATGGAGTAGATGAGTTGTTGTGTCATATTTTGACCAATTTTATTTAGAAATAAAATTGTCGATTACCCTTATAGACACACGTAATTAAGGTGTTTGATGTTTTTTGATGATAAATTAAAGGGAACATCAAACATTATGTCACTACTGGTCCCACCTTCACTATAATAATGTTAAAAGAACAACTTAAAGTCTTGTCTAGATGTTTACTGACATATAATATTCGCACAAACACTAAGTGTCATCTAGCAGTATTGCTAAGTGCTAAGCAAGATATACAAACATGATAAAACAATCACTTACTCTACAATGTCTGCGCTCACAGGGATAAAGACTGATGAGATGTTTAAATCTTCCCCTTTACATCAACAATTCATCATGTAGCATTATTGCTAAGTGGTAAACAAGATATACAAACATAATAAAACAATCACTTACTGTACAATGTCCGCTCTCATTGGAATAAAGACTGATGGGATGTTTTATATCTTCCCCTTTACATCAACAAATCATCATAGCCTTACAAAGGGTTAAAAAAAAATTGTGTCTTTCTGGCCATCTCCGGGTCTAAGTTGGATGTCCAAGTTGACCAACTTGGTTTTTCTTTATTTGCATACTAAATCGTAAATAAACAGTAGCAAAAGTCAGCTAACAATGGAGCCAATAGGAAACTTCTATTTTTGAGCCTGAAAATAAGGAGGAGGATCTACAAGTTTTAGAAGCAGACAAACACTAAGCGTCATGTAGCACTATTGCTAAGTGCGAAAAAAAACTTTTATAAAACAATCACTTACTGTACAATGTCCGCTCTCACTTACAATGCAATAAATCTACAAAGTGTTATAAAAGGGTATAACATGGAGTAGATGAGTTATTGTGTCATATTTTGACCAATTTAATAAAATTGGTCTATGCTCCTCTTAGACACACGTAATATAGGTGTTTGATGTTTTTTGATGATAAATTCCCACCTTTACTCTAATAATGTTAAAAGAACAACTTAAAGTCTTGTCCAGACGTTCACTGACATATAATTCCCGGATTTCCTAGAATTCCCAGTTTTTTAGGGACATTTTCCCCATTCAAAATGCATTGTCCATTTTCAAACTCCCACAATTCCCACATTTTTCAACCGATTCAAACCATTCCACCTTTAACACATTCAATTAATCCTGGAAATTCATTTTTACACGTTCAAAAAATTTCCAGGAATTCCTGTTTTTTTCTAACCTTATTTCCAATCTTTTTTTAGTGTGATGACTCCTTTCAGATTTTTCAACCTATTTGAACCGTTCCACTGTCTAAACATTCCTCTTAGTCAGGAAAATAAACCAAGTTGGTTTAAGAACTTGAAAAATTCCCTTTTTTCCTGAAATTCCGTAATACCATTTCTCAATTAAAAAACTGTTACTCCTTCAACATTTCTTGACCAATTTAAATGATTCCAACACCAACAAATTCAGCTCATTCAGGACATTCATGCTCCTAATCATTTTTTTTTTTAATCCCAATTTTCCCGAAATGGGACATTTTTCCGAGTTGTACATATTCCCACATTTTTCAACCTATTCAAACCATTCCACCTTCAACACATTCAATTAATCCTGGAAATTCAAACAATCATTTATACATGTTCAAAAAATTTCCGGAATTCCTGTTTTTTTTCTAACCTTATTTCCAATCTTTTTTTAGTGTGATGACTCCTTTCACATTTTTCAACCTATTTGAACAGTTACTGTGTCAAAACATTCCTCTTAGTCAGAAAGGGTTCAAAAAAAAAGAGTTTTTTTTCGTGTCTTTCTGGCCATCCCCGGGTCTAAGTTGGATGTCCAAGTTGACCAACTTGGTTTTTCTTTATTTGCATACTAAATCGTAAATAAAGAGTAGCAAAAGTCAGCTAACAATGGAGCCAATAGGAAACTTCTATTTTTGAGCCTGAATATAAGGGGGAGGATCTCCAAGATTTAGAAGCAGACAAACACTAAGCGTCATGTAGCACTATTGCTAAGTGCGAAAAAACATTATAAAACAATCACTTACTGTACAATGTCCGCTCTCACTTACAATGCAATAAATCCACACAGTGTTATAAAAGGGTATAACATGGAGTAGATGAGTTGTTGTGTCATATTTTGGCCAATTTTAGAAATAAAATTGGCGATGCCCCTCTTAGACACACGTGATTAAGGTGTTTGATGTTTTTTGATGATAAATTAAAGGCAACATCAAACATTATGTCACTACTGGTCCCACCTTTACTAAAATAATGTTAAAAGAACAACTTAAAGTCTTGTCCAGATGTTTACTGACATATAATATTCACACAAACACTAAGTGTCATGTAGCAGTATTGTTAAGTGCTAAGCAAGATATACAAACATGATAAAACAATCACTTACTGTACAATGTCTGCGCTCACAGGGATAAAGACTGACGAGACGTTTATATATTCCCCTTTACATCAACAATTCATCATGTAGCTGTTTTGCTAAGTGGTAAACAAGATATACAAACATAATAAAACAATCACTTCCTGTTCAATGTCTGCGCTCACAGGGATAAAGACTGATGGGATGTTTTATATCTTCCCCTTTACATCAACAAGTCATCATAGCCTCACAAAGGGTTAAAAAAAAGTGTTTTTTTCGTGTCTTTCTGACCATCTCCGGGTCTAAGTTGGATGTCCAAGTTGACCATCTTGGTTTTTCTTTATTTGCATACTAAATCGTAAATAAACACTAGCAAAAGTCAGATAACAATGGAGCCAATAGGAAACTTCTATTTTTGAGCCTGAACATAAGGAGGAGGATCTACACGTTTTAGAAACAAATGCAGCTTTAGTCAAACACCAAGTGCCATGTAGCACTATTGCTAAGTGCTAAGCAAGATATACAAACATAATAAAACAATCACTTACTGTACAATGTCTGCGCTCACTGGGATAAAGACCGATGGGATGTTTATATCTTCCCCTTTACATCAACAATTCATCATCATGCGCACAAAGGGTTAAAAAAAAGTGTTTTTTCGTGTCTTTCTGTCCATCTCCGGGTCTAAGTTGGATGTCAAAGTTGACCAACTTGTGGGTTTATGTCCACAACCTTCTACTATCCTGGTGAGAGACATGATTTATCATCTAGAATTAACTTTCACCAACTCAGAGGCGATGCAGCAGCTCAATATGTCAATATAGCAGCATGATCTAAAAGTAGTTCCTCTGTGTTAGCGCTTATAATAACAATATTGCTAATGCTTGTTAATATTCAGATGAATATATGTAAATAGAGTATTGTTGGCACTTTTTGGATGGTTTTGGGTTTTTTGGGGGGCACAATAGTGTACTACTATTAGCTACATTGTTAACCACCTCATATTGATGTTTTTTACGATTTTAAATGCACAAAAAAAAAAACAACGTATGTGTTCTTGTCTTACATAAGGATTGTGAATGATAGACAACATTTAAAAAAAAAAAAAAAAAGGTGCAGTTCCTCTTCAAGCTCTGACCTCCTGTCTGTAAAGAACAAATGCAAGCTGATGTACGATATGTTAGTTTGCTGCCACTGCCACAGATGTGTAGTGTAAGTACTTGGGTGTGTGTTGTTTACTGCGTTTCATGACTGCTGGAATACAGGAACACAATAACAACAAACTGCATGATTGTGTTATTTAAAGCTCTGATATGTCACAAAATTTCTCTTCAACATGTTGATGTCCAAATCACATAAAGACAGCTTAAATATATGTATTTACATATATATACAGGTAAAAGCCAGTAAATTAGAATATTTTGGAAAAACTTGATTTATTTCAGTAATTGCATTCAAAAGGTGTAACTTGTACATTATATTTATTCATTGCACACAGACTGATGCATTCAAATGTTTATTTCATTTAATTTTGATGATTTGAAGTGGCAACAAATGAAAATCCAAAATTCCGTGTGTCACAAAATTTGAATATTACTTAAGGCTAATACAAAAAAGGGATTTTTAGAAATGTTGGCCAACTGAAAAGTGTGAAAATGAAAAATATGAGCATGTACAATACTCAATACTTGGTTGGAGCTCCTTTTGCCTCAATTACTGCGTTAATGCGGCGTGGCATGGAGTCGATGAGTTTCTTGCACTGCTCAGGTGTTATGAGAGCCCAGGTTGCTCTGATAGTGGCCTTCAACTCTTCTGCGTTTTTGGGTCTGGCATTCTGCATCTTCCTTTTCACAATACCCCACAGATTTTCTATGGGGCTAAGGTCAGGGGAGTTGGCGGGCCAATTTAGAACAGAAATACCATGGTCCGTAAACCAGGCACGGGTAGATTTTGCGCTGCGTGCAGGCGCCAAGTCCTGTTGGAACTTGAAATCTCCATTTCCATAGAGCAGGTCAGCAGCAGGAAGCATGAAGTGCTCTAAAACTTGCTGGTAGACGGCTGCGTTGACCCTGGATCTCAGGAAACAGAGTGGACCGACACCAGCAGATGACATGGCACCCCAAACCATCACTGATGGTGGAAACTTTACACTAGACTTCAGGCAACGTGGATCCTGTGCCTCTCCTGTCTTCCTCCAGACTCTGGGACCTCGATTTCCAAAGGAAATGCAAAATTTGCATGGTTGGGTGATGGTTTGGGGTGCCATGTCATCTGCTGGTGTCGGTCCACTCTGTTTCCTGAGATCCAGGGTTAACGCAGCCGTCTACCAGCAAGTCTTAGAGCACTTCATGCTTCCTGCTGCTGACCTGCTCTATGGAGATGGAGATTTCAAGTTCCAACAGGACTTGGCGCCTGCACACAGCGCAAAATCTACCCGTGCCTGGTTTACGGACCATGGTATTTCTGTTCTAAATTGGCCCGCCAACTCCCCTGACCTTAGCCCCATAGAAAATCTGTGGGGTATTGTGAAAAGGAAGATGCAGAATGCCAGACCCAAAAACGCAGAAGAGTTGAAGGCCACTATCAGAGCAACCTGGGCTCTCATAACACCTGAGCAGTGCCAGAAACTCATCGACTCCATGCCACGGCGCATTAACGCAGTAATTGAGGCAAAAGGAGCTCCAACCAAGTATTGAGTATTGTACATGCTCATATTTTTCATTTTCATACTTTTCAGTTGGCCAACATTTCTAAAAATCCCTTTTTTGTATTAGCCTTAAGTAATATTCTAATTTTGTGACACACGGAATTTTGGATTTTCATTTGTTGCCACTTCAAATCATCAAAATTAAATGAAATAAACATTTGAATGCATCAGTCTGTGTGCAATGAATAAATATAATGTACAAGTTACACCTTTTGAATGCAATTACTGAAATAAATCAAGTTTTTCAAAATATTCTAATTTACTGGCTTTTACCTGTATATATATATATATATATATATATATATATATATATATATATATATATATATATATATATATATATATATATATATACATACATATATATATATATATATATATATATATATATATATATATATATATACATACATGTACACATACATACCCATACACACATATATGTATATATATATACATATATATGTATATATGTATGTATACATATATATGGGTGTGTGTGTGTATGTATGTATATATATATATATATATATATATATATATATATATATATATATATATATATATGTGTGTGTGTATGTTTATTTATTTATTTATTTATTTATTTTAGTTTTTTATTATTTTTTGTATTATTATTATTATTTCATTAATCAATCCAACAAAACAATACACAGCAATACCATAACAATGCAATCCAATTCCAAAACCAAACCCGACCCAGCAACACTCAGAACTGCAATAAACAGAGCAATTGAGAGGAGACTCAAACACGACACAGAAAAAAACAAAAGTAGTGAAACAAAAATGAATATTATCAACAACAGTATCAATATTAGTTACAATTTCAACATAGCAGTTATAAAAAATCCCTGATTGACATTATCATTAGATATTTATAAACAAAAACAAAAAAAAGAACAATAGTGTCACAGTGGCTTACACTTGCATCGCATCTCATAAGCTTGACAACACACTGTATCCAATATTTTCACAAAGATAAAATAAGTCATATTTTTGGTTCATTTAATAGTTCAAACTAATTTACATTATTGCAATCAGTTGATAAAACATTGTCCTTTACAATTATAAAAGCTTTTTACAAAAATCTGTGTGTGATCAGAGGACAGGAAGACAGGGAGGAAGGTGTGGTAAGAGGAGAAGAAGAAGAAGTGAAGGAAGATGTGGTCAGAGGAGAAGAAGAAGTGGTGGAAGGTGTGGTCGGAGGAGAAAAAGAAGTGGTGGAACGTGTGATCGGAGGACAGGAAGACAGGGAGGAAGGTGTGGTTGGAGGAGAAAAATAAGTGGTTGAGGAAGGTGTGGTCGGAGGAGAAGAAGAAATGGAGGAAGTTGTGGTCGGAGGAGAAGAAGAAGTGGAGGAAGCTGTGGTTGAAGGAGAAGTAAAAGTGGAGGAAGGTGTGGTCAGAGGAGAAGAAGAAGTGGTGGAAGGTGAGGTCGGAGGAGAAGAACAAATGGAGGAAGGTGTGGTCAGAGGAGAAGAAGAAGAAGTGGAGGAAGGTGGGGTCGGAGTAGAGGAAGAAGTGTAGGAAGGTGTGGTCAGAGGAGGAGAAGAAGAAGTGGAGGAAGGTGGGGTCGGAGGAGAAGAAGAAGTGGTGGAAAGTGTGGTCGGAGGAGAAGAAGAAGTGGTGGAAGGTGTGGTCGGAGGAGAAGAAGAAGTGGTGGAGCATGTGATCGGAGGACAGGAAGACAGGGAGGAAGGTGTGGTCGGAGGAGAAGAATAAGTGGTGGAATAAGTGGTGGAGGAAGGTGTGGTCGGAGGAGAAGAAGTGGAAGAAGTTGTGGTCGGAGGAGAAAAAGAAGTGGAGGAAGGTGTGGTTGAAGGAGAAGTAAAAGTAGTGGATCGTGTGGTCAGAGGAAAAGAAGAAGTGGTGGAAGGTGAGGTCGGAGGAGAAGAACAAATGGAAGAAGGTGTGGTCAGAGGAGAAAAAGAAGTGGTGGAACGTGTGATCGGAGGACAGGAAGACAGGGAGGAAGGTGTGGTTGGAGGAGAAAAATAAGTGGTTGAGGAAGGTGTGGTCGGAGGAGAAGAAGAAGTGGAGGAAGTTGTGGTCGGAGGAGAAGAAGAAGTGGAGGAAGGTGTGGTTGAAGGAGAAGTAAAAGTGGTGGATCGTGTGGTCAGAGGAGAAGAAGAAGAAGTGGAGGAAGGTGGGGTCGGAGGAGAAAAAGAAGTGGTGGAACGTGTGATCGGAGGACAGGAAGACAGGGAGGAAGGTGTGGTTGGAGGAGAAAAATAAGTGGTTGAGGAAGTTGTGGTCGGAGGAGAAGAAGAAGTGGAGGAAGGTGTGGTTGAAGGAGAAGTAAAAGTGGTGGATCGTGTGGTCAGAGGAGAAGAAAAAGTGGTGGAAGGTGAGGTCGGAGGAGAAGAACAAATGGAGGAAGGTGTGGTCAGAGGAGAAGAAGAAGAAGTGGAGGAAGGTGAGGTCGGAGGAGAAGAAGAAGTGGTGGAAAGTGTGGTCTGAGGAGAAGAAGAAGTGGTGGAAGGTGTGGTCGGAGGAGAAGAAGAAGTGGTGGAACGTGTGATCGGAGGACAGGAAGACAGGGAGGAAGGTGTGGTCGGAGGAGAAGAATAAGTGGTGGAATAAGTGGTGGAGGAAGGTGTGGTCGGAGGAGAAGAAGTGGAGGAAGGTGTGGTCGGAGGATAAGAAGAAGTGGAGGATGTTGTGGTCGGGGAAGAAGAAGAAGTGGTGGAAGGTGTGGTTGAAGGAGAAGTAGAAGTGGTGGAAGGTGTGATTGAAGGAGAAGTAGAAGTGGTGGAAGGTGGGGTCGGAGGAGAAGAAAAAGTGGTGGAAGGTGTGGTCAGAGGAGAAGAAGAAGTGGAGGAAGGTGTGATTGAAGGAAAAGAAGAAGTGGTGGAAGGTGTGGTCGGAGGAGAAGAAGAAGTGGTGGAAGGTGTGGTTGAAGGAGAAGTAGAAGTGGTGGAAGGTGTGGTCAGAGGAGAAGAAGAAGTGGTGGAAGGTGTGGTCAGAGGAGAAGAAAAAGTGGTGGAAGGTGTGGTCAGAGGAGAAGAAGAAGTGGAGGAAGGTGTGGTCAGAGGAGAACAAAAAGTTGTGGAAGGTGTGGTCAGAGGAGAAGTAGAAGTGGAGGAAGGTGTGGTTGAAAAAGAAGAAGAAGTGGTGGAAGGTGTGGTTGAAAGAGAAGAAGAAGTGGAGGAAGGTGTGGTCAGAGGAGAAGAAAAAGTGGAGGAAGGTGTGGTTGAAAGAGAAGAAGAAGTGGTGGAAGGTGTGGTTGAAGGAGAAGTAGAAGTGGAGGAAGGTGTGGTTGAAGGAGAAGAAGAAGTGGTGGAAGGTGTGGTCAGAGGAGAAGAAGAAGCGGTGGAAGGTGTGGTCAGAGGAGAAGAAGAAGTGGAGGAAGGTGTGGTTGAAGGAGAAGAAGAAGTGGTGGAAGGTGTGGTTGAAGGAGAAGTAGAAGTGGAGGAAGGTGTGGTTGAAGGAGAAGAAGAAGTGGTGGAAGGTGTGGTCAGGGGAGAAGAAGAAGTGGAGGAAGGTGTGGTTGAAGGAGAAGAAGAAGTGGTGGAAGGTGTGGTTGAAGGAGAAGAAGAAGTGGTGGAAGGTGTGGTTGAAGGAGAAGTAGAAGTGGAGGAAGGTGTGGTTGAAGGAGAAGAAGAAGTGGAGGAAGGTGTGGTCAGAGGAGAAGAAAAAGTAGAGGAAGGTGTGGTTGAAGGAGAAGAAGAAGTGGTGGAAGGTGTGGTTGAAGGAGAAGTAGAAGTGGAGGAAGGTGTGGTTGAAGGAGAAGAAGAAGTGGTGGAAGGTGTGGTCAGAGGAGAAGAAGAAGTGGAGGAAGGTGTGGTTGAAGGAGAAGAAGAAGTGGTGGAAGGTGTGGTTGAAGGAGAAGAAGAAGTGGTGGAAGGTGTGGTTGAAGGAGAAGTAGAAGTGGAGGAAGGTGTGGTTGAAGGAGAAGAAGAAGTGGAGGAAGGTGTGGTCAGAGGAGAAGAAAAAGTGGAGGAAGGTGTGGTTGAAGGAGAAGAAGAAGTGGTGGAAGGTGTGGTCAGAGGAGAAGAAGAAGTGGAGGAAGGTGTGGTTGAAGGAGAAGAAGAAGTGGTGGAAGGTGTGGTTGAAGGAGAAGAAGAAGTGGTGGAAGGTGTGGTTGAAGGAGAAGTAGAAGTGGAGGAAGGTGTGGTTGAAGGAGAAGAAGAAGTGGAGGAAGGTGTGGTCAGAGGAGAAGAAAAAGTGGAGGAAGGTGTGGTTGAAGGAGAAGAAGAAGTGGTGGAAGGTGTGGTTGAAGGAGAAGTAGAAGTGGAGGAAGGTGTGGTTGAAGGAGAAGAAGAAATGGTGGAAGGTGTGGTCAGAGGAGAAGAAGAAGTGGTGGAAGGTGTGGTCAGAGGAGAAGAAGAAGTGGTGGAAGGTGTGGTCAGAGGAGAAGAAGAAGAGGTGGAAGGTGTGGTCAGAGGAGAAGAAGAAGAGGTGGAAGGTGTGGTCAGAGGAGAAGAAGAAGAGGTGGAAGGTGTGGTCAGAGGAGAAGAAGAAGAGGTGGAAGGTGTGGTCGGAGGAGAAGAAGAAGTGGTGGAAGGTGTGGTCAGAGGAGAAGAAGAAGCGGTGGAAGGTGTGGTCAGAGGAGAAGAAGAAGTGGTGGAAGGTGTGGTCAGAGGAGAAGAAGAAGAGGTGGAAGGTGTGGTCAGAGGAGAAGAAGAAGAGGTGGAAGGTGTGGTCAGAGGAGAAGAAGAAGAGGTGGAAGGTGTGGTCGGAGGAGAAGAAGAAGTCATTGAGGAGTGGAGGGGAACATTGTGTCACAGTGATGGCTTGCTCAGTCGGGGGAGGGGTGGCTGTCAGCTGATAGATGATCGTAGATCCGCTTCATTCACTTCTGGGCCGCTGGTTGCTACGACAACCCCAACGGGGCTGAGAAAATGCGGGTGAGTCTCCAAGAGAGGCCGGGCGACGTGTCAGGGAAATGTTAACGACGCTGGTTACAGATTCCTCTCTGGTCGGCGTGGGAAGACAAGAAGCCTCGCGCTCATCTTGATCTTTTCACCTGCGCCACGTTGCAGGTTCCTCAGATCCGTTTACAGTGTGGAGCCGCATCGTGTGTCGCTGTCACGGCCCCCGGGGGACACGACTGGGAACAACGAGGAGGGCTTGTCACTTTTCACAAAAGCTTTTCATGATATTGACACAAAAGCCTCGTGTCAGATTAAGCGGACGCCCAGAAAACTCCAGTTAAACCCAAACCTTTTTTTTGTGTGTGCTTGGTGTCACTTTCTTTTCATGCCACCTTTGCAACAAAATAATAATTTAGAAGTCGACTGGATTATGTTTGCTAGCTCTTTTGTTGTGTTAGCATTAGCGTCGGTTTTGCAATTGTAGGCAAAGTTATATCCAACAAACTACAAGTCAAATTTGTCTGTTTAAAGAAAAATAATGTCATGTTCCTTAAGATAATATCATTTTATTAGAACTTTTAGCTATGTAGTGTTAGTGTTAGCATCAATGCTAAAGCTACTTTTCAGTATAAAAAGTGAGTAAGTAAGCTCCAGTACCTAAATTCAGTATATTTTGAAATATACATTTTAAGGTCAATTTGATGCTAGCTACTTTTCATGGTGCGCTACGTTTGCTATTTCTTTTGTTGTGTTAGCATTAGCGTCGGTTTTTCAATTGTCGGCAAAGTTGTATCCAACAAACTACAAGTCAAGAAAAATAATGTTATGTTCCTTAATATAACTGTTTCATATCATTTTATTGGAATTTTGTAGCTATGTAGTGTTAGCACTAGCATAAACGCTAAAGCTACTTTTTAGTATAAAATGTGAGTAAATTCCCTACAGTACCTAAATTCGCTATACTTTAAAAAATACATTTTGAGGTCAATTTGATGCTAGCTACTTTTCATAGTGCGCTAGCTGTAGCATCAATGTTAAACCTACGTAAATTGATCCTATTTTCATGCCACCTTTGCAACAAAATAATAATTTAGGAGTCGCCTGGATTACGTTTGCTATTTCTTTTGTTGTGTTAGCATTAGCATCGGTTTTGCAATTGTAGGCAAAGTTATATCCAACAAACTACAAGTCAAATTTGTCTGTTTAAAGAAAAATAATGTCATGTTCCTTAAGATAATATCATTTTATTAGAACTTTTAGCTATGTAGTGTTAGTGTTAGCATCAATGCTAAAGCTACTTTTCAGTATAAAAAGTGAGTAAGTAAGCTCCAGTACCTAAATTCAGTATATTTTGAAATATACATTTTAAGGTCAATTTGATGCTAGCTACTTTTCATGGTGCGCTACGTTTTCTATTTCTTTTGTTGTGTTAGCATTAGCGTCGGTTTTTCAATTGTCGGCAAAGTTGTATCCAACAAACTACAAGTCAAGAAAAATAATGTTATGTTCCTTAATATAACTGTTTCATATCATTTTATTGGAATTTTGTAGCTATGTAGTGTTAGCACTAGCATAAACGCTAAAGCTACTTTTTAGTATAAAATGTGAGTAAATTCCCTACAGTACCTAAATTCGCTATACTTTAAAAAATACATTTTGAGGTCAATTTGATGCTAGCTACTTTTCATAGTGCGCTAGCTGTAGCATCAATGTTAAACCTACGTAAATTGATCCTATTTTCATGCCACCTTTGCAACAAAATAATAATTTAGGAGTCGCCTGGATTACGTTTGCTATTTCTTTTGTTGTGTTAGCATTAGCATCGGTTTTGCAATTGTAGGCAAAGTTATATCCAACAAACTACAAGTCAAATTTATAATAATAATAATAATAGATTTTATTTGTAAAAAGCACTTTATATTGAGTAAACAATCGCAAAGTGCTACAGTGTATTAAAAAAAAAAATTTTAAAAAAAAAAGATAATAAATAAATAAATACAAATAAAAACTAGAACAGCCAAATAGCTACAGCTAGTATGCACATCTGAAAAAGTGATTTTTTTTTTTTTTAAAAAGAAGGGCTTTTAAGCCTTTTTTCAAAGTATCCACAGTCTGTGGTGCCCTCAGGTGGTCAGGGAGAGCGTTCCACAGACTTGGAGCGGCGGAGCAAAAAGCCCGGTCTCCCATTGTTCGTAGCTTTGTCCTCGGAGGTTGTAGGATTAGCATCGGTTTTACAATTTTAGGCAAAGTTATATCCAACAAACTACAAGTCAAATTTGTCTGTTTAGAGAAAATAATGTTATGTTCCTTAAGATAACTGTTTCATATAATTTTATTGGAATTTTGAAGCTATGTAGTGTTAGCACTAGCATAAATGCTAAAGCCACTTTTCAGTCTAAAATGTGAGCAAATTCGCTCCAGTACCTAAATTCGCTATACTTTAAAATATACATATTAAGGTCAATTTGATGCTAGCTACTTTTCATAGTGCGCTAGCAGTAGCGTCAATGTTAAACCTACGTAAATTGATCCTATTTTCATGCCACTTTTGCAACAAAATAATAATTTAGGAGTCGCCTGGATTACGTTTGCTATTTCTTTTGTTGTGTTAGCATTAGCGTCGGTTTTGCAATTGTAGGCAAAGTTATAGCCAACAAACTACAAGTCAAATTTGTCTGTTTAAAGAAAATAATGTTATGTTCTTTAAGATAATATCATTTTATTAGAACTTTTAGCTATGTAGTGTTAGTGTTAGCATCAATGCTAAAGCTACTTTTCAGTATAAAAAGTGAGTAAGTAAGCTCCAGTACCTAAATTCACTATACTTTAAAATATACGGTTTAAGGTCAATTTGACGCTAGCTACTTTTCATGGTGCGCTACGTTTGCTATTTCTTTTGTTGTGTTAGCATTAGCGTCGGTTTTTCAATTGTAGGCAAAGTTATATCCAACAAACTACAAGTCAAAAAAAATAATGTTATGTTCCTTAATATAACTGTTTCATATCATTTTATTGGAATTTTGAAGCTATGTAGTGTTAGCACTAGCATAAACGCTAAAGCTACTTTTCAGTATAAAATGTGAGTAAATTCGCTCCAATACCTAAATTCGCTATACTTTAAAATATACAGTTTAAGGTCGATTTGATGCTAGCTACTTTTCATGGTGCGCTAGCATTAGCGTCAATGTTAAACCTACGTAAATTGATTCTATTTTCATGCCACCTTTGCAACAAAATAATAATTTAGGAGTCGACTGGATTACGTTTGCTATTTCTTTTGTTGTGTTAGTATTAGCGTGGGTTTTGCAATTGTAGGCAAAGTTATATCCAACAAACTACAAGTCAAATTTGTCTGTTTAGAGAAAATAATGTTATGTTCCTTAAGATAACTGTTTCATATAATTTTATTGGAATTTTGTAGCTATGTAGTGTTAGCACTAGCATAGACGCTAAAGCTACTTTTCAGTATAAAAAGTGAGTAAGTAAGCTCCAGTACCTAAATTCACTATACTTTAAAATATACATTTTAAGGTCGATTTGATGCTAGCTACTTTTCATGGTGCGCTAGCAATAGCATCAATGTTAAACCTACGTAAACTGATCCTATTTTCATGCGTCTTTTGCAGCAGAATAATAATTTAGGAGTCGACTGGATTACATTTGCTATTTCTTTTGTTGTGTTAGCATTAGCGTCGGTTTTGCAATTGTAGGCAAAGTTATATCCAACAAACTACAAGTCAAATTTGTCTGTTTAAAGAAAATAATGTTATGTTCCTTAAGATAATGTCAATTTATTAGAACTTTTAGCTATGTAGTGTTAGCGTTAGCATCAACGCTAAAGCTACTTTTCAGTATAAAAAGTAAGTAAACTCCAGTACCTAAATTCAGTATATTTTGAAATATACATTTTAAGGTCAATTTGATGCTAGCTACTTTTCATGGTGCGCTACGTTTTCTATTTCTTTTGTTGTGTTAGCATTAGCGTCGGTTTTTCAATTGTAGGCAAAGTTATATCCAACAAACTACAAGTCAAGAAGAATAATGTTATGTTCCTTAATATAACTGTTGCATATCATTTTATTGGGATTTTGTAGCTATGTAGTGTTAGCACTAGCATAGACGCTAAAGCTACTTTTCAGTATAAAAAGTGAGTAAATTCGCTACAGTACCTAAATTCGCTATACTTTAAAATATACATTTTAAGGTCAATTTGATGCTAGCTACTTTTCATGGTGTACTAGCATTACCATCAATGTTAAACCTACGTAAATTGATCCTATTTTCATGCGACTTTTGCAACAAAATAATAATTTAGGAGTCGACTGGATTACGTTTGCTATTTCTTTTGTTGTGTTAGCATTAGCATCGGTTTTTCAATTGTAGGCAAAGTTATATCCAACAAACTACAAGTCAAATTTATAATAATAATAATAATATATTTTATTTGTAAAAAGCACTTTATATTGAGTAAACCATCTCAAAGTGCTACAGTGTATTAAAAAAATAAAATAAAAAAAAAAAGATAATAAATAAATAAATACAAATAAAAACTAGAACAGCCAAATAGCTACAGCTAGTATGCACATCTAAAAAAGTGATTTTTTTTTTAAGCCTTTTTTAAAAGTATCCACAGTCTGATGGTGCCCTCAGGTGGTCAGGGAGAGCGTTCCACAGACTTGGAGCGGCGGAGCAAAAAGCCCGGTCTCCATTGTTCGTAGCTTTGTCCTCGGAGGTTGGAGGATTTGTGTTAGCATTAGCATCGGTTTTGCAATTGTAGGCAAAGTTATAGCCAACAAACTACAAGTCAAATTTGTCTGTTTAGAGAAAATAATGTTATGTTCCTTAAGATAACTGTTTCATATAATTTTATTGGAATTTGGTAGCTATGTAGTGTTAGCACTAGCATAAACGCTAAAGCTACTTTCAGTATAAAAAGTGAGTAAGTAAGCTCCAGTACCTAAATTCACTATACTTTAAAATATACATTTTAAGGTAAATTTGATGCTAGCTACTTTTCATGGTGCGCTAGCAGTAGCGTCAATGTTAAACCTACGTAAATTGATCCTATTTTAATGCCACTTCTGCAACAAAATAATAATTTAGGAGTCGACTGGATTACGTTTGCTATTTCTTTTGTTGTGTTAGCATTAGCATCAGTTTTGCAATTGTAGGAAAAGTTATAGCCAACAAACTACAAGTCAAATTTATAATAACAATAATAATATATTTTATTTGTAAAAAGCACTTTATATTGAGTAAACAATCTCAAATTGCTACAGTGTATTAAAAAAATAAAATAAAATAAAAAAGATAATAAATAAATAAATAACAATAAAAACTAGAACAGCCAAATAGCTACAGCTAGTATGCACATCTAAAATAAGGCTTTTTTTAAAAAAAAGAAGGGCTTTTAAGCTTTTTTTAAAAGCATCCACAGTCTGTGGTGCCCTCAGGTGGTCAGGGAGAGCGTTCCACAGACTGGGAGCAGAAAGCCCGGTCTCCCATTGTTCGTAGTTTTGTCCTCGGAGGTTGGAGGATTTGTGTTAGCATTAGCGTCGGTTTTACAATTGTAGGCAAAGTTAAATCCAACAAACTACTAGTCAAATTTGTCTGTTTAAAGAAAAACAATGTCATGTTTCTTAAGATAACGGTTTCATATCATTTTATTAGAACTTTGTAGCTATGTAGTGTTAGCGCTAGCATCAATGCTAAAGCTACTTTTTAGTATAAAAAGTGAGTAAGTAAGTAAGCTCCAGTACCTAAATTCACTATATTTTGAAATATATATTTTTAAGATCGATTTGATGCTAGCTACTTTTCATGGTGCGCTAGCATTAGCATCAATGTTAAACCTACGTAAATTGATCCTATTTTCATGCCACTTTTGCAACAAAATAATAATTTAGGAGTCGACTGGATTATGTTTGCTATTTCTTTTGTTGTGTTAGCATTAGCGTCGGTTTTGCAATTGCAGGCAAAGTTATATCCAACAAACTACAAGTCAAATTTGTCTGTTTAAAGAAAATAATTTCATGTTCCTTAAGATAATATCATTTTATTAGAACTTTTAGCTATGTAGTGTTAGCATTAGCATAAATGCTAAAGCTACTTTTCAGTATAAAAAGTGAGTAAGTAAGCTCCAGTACCTAAATTCAGTATATTGTGAAATATACATTTTAAGGTCAATTTGATGCTAGCTACTTTTCATGGTGTGCTACGTTTGCTATTTCTTTTGTTGTGTTAGCATTAGCGTCGGTTTTTCAATTGCAGGCGAAGTTATATCCAACAAACTACAAGTCAAGAAAAATAATGTTATGTTCCTTAATATGACTGTTTCATATAATTTTATTGGAATTTTGTAGCTATGTAGTGTTAGCACTAGCATAAACACTAAAGCTACTTTTCAGTATAAAAAATGAGTAAATTCGCTACAGTACCTAAATTCGCTATACTTTAAAATATACATTTTAAGGTCAATTTGACGTTAACTACTTTTCATGGTGCGCTAGCATTAGCATCAATGTTAAACCTACCTATTGATCCTATTTCCATGCAACTTTTGCAACAAAATAATAATTTAGGAGTCGACTGGATTACGTTTGCTAGCTCTTTTGTTGTGTTAGCTTTAGCGTCGGTTTTACAATTGTAGGCAAAGTTATAGCCAACAAACTACAAGTCAAATTTGTCTGTTTAAAGAAAATAATGTCATGTTCCTTAAGATAACGGTTTCATAGCATTAGCGCTAGCATCAATGCTAAAGCTACTTTTCAGTATAAAAAGTGAGTAAGTAAGCTCCAGTACCTAAATTCAGTATATTTTGAAATATACATTTTAAGGTCAATTTGATGCTAGCTACTTTTCATGGTGCGCTAGCATTAGCAACAATGTTAAACCTACGTAAATAGATTAAAACAATTTTTACATTGCTTTCTAGCTACTTTTAAAATTGTGTTAACACCAACACTAAAGTTTCTTCATTTAAATGTATTCTGTTTCAGTCCAAATCCAACTTATTTTACTCCCTGCTTTTCTTGCTACCTCATGTTGTGTTAGCATTAACGCTAAAATTATTTTTTACTTTTGTGTGCTGTGGTTTGAAAGACTTTGCCAAATAGACATCCCGTAACAAACCAGATGTGTTTAAACTGTACAATTGTATGTATGTATGTATGTATGTATGTATGTATGTATGTACGTACGTATGTATGTATGTATGTATGTATGTATGTATGTATGTATGTATGTAAAAACAGTAAAAAAAAATAAAAAATTAAGTAATGTAATTGTCATGCGTTGTAGTGATTTTAGGGATGCAGATAAACAAGGTAGCAGCGTGAAGTAAAATAGGGTATTTAGTAACTAAAAAAATCAAAAACAAAAAGGTTAGAGCAGAAGGGAAGTGCTATAAACGGCCAGACTATGACAGACAAAAAAACAAAATGCTGGAAAGCAGCAAAAAACACTTCCTGTGAAATGTAGAGCGGATGGCGTCCACAAAGTAGGATCAACTTAAATAACAGAAAACAGGTGAGGGGAAATGCTCTGGGACAGAATGAAGCAGCCTCGAGAAAACACCAACAAAACCAGAAGAGCCGCCAAAATAAAAGCACAGGACAGGAACTAACACATAACACCAGATGATTAATGAGAATAAGCTGAAATGCTGATATTAATAACAAATAATAATAATTCACCGTGACTTATAACACAAAGCTGACTGTAAATATTGTCTTGAGATACCGATATATTAGTTTTTAGGAAATACCAAACAAATCAAATTGGCCTCTGAATACTTTGACTTTTCAGAGTGCGACCCTCGGTGGAAGAAGTTTGGACATGAGGTATTATTTAAAACTAGATGAGGCAATTCTTGAATGAATCGCGTGTGAATGCTTCAATGTCCAAGTTGAACCGAAATGCCGAGAGAATGTTGTATGAATGTAAGAATAGTTTGAATGTTGAAGAGTTTGAATTTCCAGGGGAAAAAAATTTGGTTTGGAACATGGGAAAGTTTTAGTTGGATGAGTTGAATGTGTTGAAGGTGGAATGGTTTGAATCGGTTGAAAAATGTGCGAATTGTGGGAGTTTAAAAAATGGACAATTCATTTTGAATGGGGAAATGTCCCTGAAAACTGGGAATTTTTTAAAAATTGTTGAAGGAGAGCACACAATTTTGAACAGGCTGAATATTTTGAAGTTGGAACGGTTTGAATCGGATAAAAAATGTTGGAATTGAGGAACTTTGAAAATTGTCCCATACATTTCTATGGGAATTTCATGGGAATTTCGGGAAAAGCGGGAATTTTTGGAAAAATGTTAAAAGACTTGAATGTTCTGCATGAGTTGAAATGGTTGGTATTGGAATCTTTCAAATCGGTCGAGAAATGTTGAAGTAGTAATATTTTGAATTGAGAAATGGAATTCCAGGAATTTCGGGAAAAGCAGAAATTTTTCCACTTAAAAAAAAAAAAACTTTGTTTTTTGTCCTGATTAAGAGGAATGATTTGACGATGGAACGGTTGAAGTGGGTTGAAAAATGTGGAAGTAGTAGTCGCCAGAAAAAAGAGTCAAAAAAGATTTTGGAAAAAAACAAGAATTCTGGGAATTCCTGGAATTTTTTTAAACTTGTAAAAATAATAGTTTGAATTTCCAGGAGGAGTGGAATAAGTTGAAGGTGGAATGGTTTGACTCGGTTGAAAAATGTGGAAATGGTGGAAGTTTGAAAAATGGCCAATTCATTTTGAATGGGGAAAATGTCCCTGAAAACTGGGAATTCTTGGAAATCCGGGAATTTTTTTTAAAAATTGTTGAAGGAGAGCACACAATTTTGAACAGGCTGAATATTTTGGAGTTGGAAAAGTTTGAATCGAATAAAAAAATGTTTCGAAATTGAGGAACATTGAAAAATGCCCCATACATTTCGATGGGAATTTCATGGAAATTTGAGAATTTGGGGGAAAAAGCAGGAATTTTTTGGAAAATATTTAAAGACTTGATTGCTCTGAATGAGTTGAAATGGTTGGTGTTAGAATTTTTCAAAACGGTTGAGGAAATGTTGAAGTAGTAACATTTGGAATTGAGAAATGGTGTTAAGGAATTCCAGGAATTTCGGGAAAAAAGGGGATTTTTGCAGTTCAAAAACAACTTTTGTTGTTGTTGTTGTTGTCCTGATTAAGCGGAATGATTGGACGTTGGAACGGTTGAAGTGGGTTGAAAAATGTGGAAGGAGTAGTTGCCAGAAAAAGGGGTCAAAAAAGGTTTTGGAAAAAAACGAGAATTCTGGGAATTCCTGGAATTTTTTTAAACTTCAAAAAATAATAGTTTGAATTTCCAGGTAGAGTGGAATAAGTTGAAGGTGGAATGGTTTGACTCGGTTGAAAAATGTGGAAATGGTGGAAGTTTGAAAATGGCCAATTCATTTTGAATGGGGAAAATGTCCCTGAAAACTGGGAATTCTTGGAAATCCGGGAATTTTTCAAAAATTGTTGAAGGAGAGCACACAATTTTGAACAGGCTGAATATTTTGGAGTTGGAAAAGTTTGAATCGAATAAAAAAATGTTTTGAAATTGAGGAACTTTGAAAAATGCCCCATACATTTCAATGGGAATTTCATGGAAATTTGGGAATTTCGGGAAAAAGGGGGAATTTTTGGGAAAATACTTAAAGACTTGAATGGTCTGAATGAGTTGAAATGGTTGGTGTTAGAATTTTTCAAAACGGTTGAGGAAATGTTGAGGTAGTAACATTTGGAATTGAGAAATGGTGTTAAGGAATTCCAGGAATTTCGGGAAAAATGGAAATTTTTGCAGTTCAAAAACAACTTCTTTTTTTTTTGGTCCTGATTAAGCGGAATGATTGGACGGTGGAACGGTTGAAGTGGGTTGAAAAATGTGGAAGGAGTAGTTGCCAGAAAAAAGGGTCAAAAAAGGTTTTGGAAAAAAACGAGAATTCTGGGAATTCCTGGAATTTTTTTAAACTTCAAAAAATAATAGTGTGAATTTCCAGGATGAGTGGAATAAGTTGAAGGTGGAATGGTTTGACTCGGTTGAAAAATGTGGAAATGGTGGAAGTTTTAAAATGGCCAATTCATTTTGAATGGGGAAAATGTCCCTGAAAACTGGGAATTCTTGGAAATCCGGGAATTTTTCAAAAATTGTTGAAGGAGAGCACACAATTTTGAACAGGCTGAATATTTTGGAGTTGGAAAAGTTTGAATCGAATAAAAAAATGTTTTGAAATTGAAGAACTTTGAAAAATGCCCCATACATTTCAATGGGAATTTCATGGAAATTTGGGAATTTCGGGAAAAAGGGGGAATTTTTGGGAAAATACTTAAAGACTTGAATGGTCTGAATTAGTTGAAATGGTTGGTGCTAGAATTTTTCAAAACGGTTGAGGAAATGTTGAAGTAGCAACATTTGGAATTGAGAAATGGTGTTAAGGAATTCCAGGAATTTCGGGAAAAACGGGAATTTTTGCAGTTCAAAAACAACTTTTTTTGTTGTTGTCCTGATTAAGCGGAATGATTGGACGTTGGAACGGTTGAAGTGGGTTGAAAAATGTGGAAGGAGTAGTTGCCAGAAAAAAGGGTCAAAAAAGGTTTTGGAAAAAAACAAGAATTCTGGGAATTCCTGGAATTTTTTTAAACTTCAAAAAATAATAGTTTGAATTTCCAGGTAGATTGGAATAAGTTGAAGGTGGAATGGTTTGACTCGGTTGAAAAATGTGGAAATGGTGGAAGTTTGAAAAATGGCCAATTCATTTTGAATGGGGAAAATGTCCCTGAAAACTGGGAATTCTTGGAAATCCGGGAATTTTTCAAAAATTGTTGAAGGAGAGCACACAATTTTGAACAGGCTGAATATTTTGGAGTTGGAAAAGTTTGAATCGAACAAAAAAATGTTTTGAAATTGAGGAACTTTGAAAAATGCCCCATACATTTCAATGGGAATTTCATGGAAATTTGGGAATTTCGGGAAAAAGGGGGAATTTTTGGGAAAATACTTAAAGACTTGAATGGTCTGAATGAGTTGAAATGGTTGGTGTTAGAATTTTTCAAAACGGTTGAGGAAATGTTGAAGTAGTAACATTTGGAATTGAGAAATGGTGTTAAGGAATTCCAGGAATTTCGGGAAAAATGGGAATTTTTGCAGTTCAAAAACAACTTCTTTTTTTTTTGGTCCTGATTAAGCGGAATGATTGGACGGTGGAACGGTTGAAGTGGGTTGAAAAATGTGGAAGGAGTAGTTGCCAGAAAAAAGGGTCAAAAAAGGTTTTGGAAAAAAACGAGAATTCTGGGAATTCCTGGAATTTTTTTAAACTTCAAAAAATGATAGTGTGAATTTCCAGGATGAGTGGAATAAGTTGAAGGTGGAATGGTTTGACTCGGTTGAAAAATGTGGAAAGGGTGGAAGTTTTAAAATGGCCAATTCATTTTGAATGGGGAAAATGTCCCTGAAAACTGGGAATTCTTGGAAATCTGGGAACTTTTCAAAAATTGTTGAAGGAGAGCACACAATTTTGAACAGGCTGAATATTTTGGAGTTGGAAAAGTTTGAATCGAATAAAAAAATGTTTTGAAATTGAAGAACTTTGAAAAATGCCCCATACATTTCAATGGGAATTTCATGGAAATTTGGGAATTTCGGGAAAAAGGGGGAATTTTTGGGAAAATACTTAAAGACTTGAATGGTCTGAATTAGTTGAAATGGTTGGTGCTAGAATTTTTCAAAACGGTTGAGGAAATGTTGAAGTAGCAACATTTGGAATTGAGAAATGGTGTTAAGGAATTCCAGGAATTTCGGGAAAAACGGGAATTTTTGCAGTTCAAAAACTATTTCTTTTTTTTTTTGTCCTGATTAAGCGGAATGATTGGACGGTGGAACGGTTGAAGTGGGTTGAAAAATGTGGAAAGAGTAGTTGCCAGTAAAAAAAAAAAAGAGAGAATTCTGGGAATTCCTGGAATTTTTTTAAACTTCGAAAAATAATAGTTTGAATTTCCAGGATGGGTGGAATAAGTTGAAGGTGGAATGGTTTGACTCGGTTGAGAAATGTGGAAATGGTGGAAGTTTGATAAATGGCCAAGTCATTTTGAATGGGAAAAATGTCCTGGAATTCTGAGAAATCTGGGAATTTTGGGAAATTTTCAAGGGAATGCACGCTCAGACAGGTAAATTTGTATGCAAAACATGACATTTTTCTGTCAAAAATTTACTAAGAATTATTGTATCCATGCATATCATTTCCATTTTCCTGGGCCACATTAAACAAGGTGGCGGGCCAGACCTGGCCCTCGGACCTGGAGTTTCAGCCAATAAAGTGCAGTCTGTGAAAAAAGGAGGAGGAGCCAGGGGAGGAACCTCCCATTTCTTGGCTCCGTGGCCGTAAACCTCGTGAGCCGTGACCGTGTCAGTCCGCCTCGTGTCCCGCCTCTGGTCCAGACCCGCACCTGCGCCTGAGCACCACCTTGTCTTCATGCGATGGTGGAGATACTGCCAGGAGTCTCATTCACGCTCTGGGCCCACAAGAGAGATCCAGCAGGTCTATCTGACTTCCCAGGCGCTATCTGATCTTCTCGGGTAAACACGGCGCTCGCAGGTATTGTGGCGACCTTAAGGGACTGACAAAGGACTCTCTGGGGGAGCGCGTTACGTCACGCCGAGGAACGCTCTGGAAGCAAGTCACGTGACCGCGGTTAACGACGTCACCTTTGGTCTTCAAACGACTACGTCGTCAGGGATGGGGTCAAGACGGTCATTTCAGGAGTTTATCCAGGGTGTTTGGGAGGAGAGGTCTTTGGCTACAGGCCTGGGATGACTTTTGTTTACATCGGAACTGACACTCATATATATATATATATATATATATATATATATATATATATATATATATATATATATATATATATATATATATATATATAATAGAGATAAATGCGTTAAATTGTAATATCGGAAATTATCGGTATCGGCTTTATGATTATCAGTATCGGTATCGTTTTGTTTTTTGTTTTTTTTTGTTTTTTATTAAATCTACATAAAAAACACAAGATACACTTACAATTAGTGCACAAACCCAAAAAACCTCCCTCCCCCATTTACACTCATCCACACTCATTCACACAAAAGGGTTCCTACATTATATATCAATATATATCAATACAGTCTGCAAGGGATACAGTCCGTAAGCACACATGATTGTGGGTGCTGTTGGTCCACTAATAGTACTAACCTTTAACAGTTAATTTTTTACTAATTTTCATTAATTACTAGTTTCTATGTAACTGTTTTTATATTGTTTTACTTTCTTTTTTTCTCAAGAAAATGTTTTTAATTTATTTATCTTATTTTATTTTTATTTTTTTTAAAGTACCTTATCTTCACCATACTTGGTTGTCCAAATTAGGCATAATAATGTGTTAATTCCACGACTGTATATATCGGTTGATATCGGTATCGGTTAATATCGGTATCGGTAATTAAAGAGTTGGACAATATCGGAATATCGGATACCGGCAAAAAGCCATTATCGGACATCCCTAATATATATATATATATATATATATATCAGTGACGTGCAGTCACTAGAGGCAGGTGAGGCGGGGCCTCACCTGCCATCATAGAAAGAAAAAAAATGTAAAAAAAAATAAAAAAAATAAATTAATTGTTATATGTATCCAGTGATTATACTAAAGTTATTTTCCATTTAACTTCACCAGTTTTAGATTATTTTTATTCAAAATCGCTGAATTTTCACATTTGCCGTTCAAATACTGAGAAGAGACGGTGCGGTGAACAGCAGCCAGTCGAGGCACCTCACTCAGTGCCTCAACATGGATTGCAGACTCGGCTAACTGCTGGTCTGCTGTGCAGTGAGACCGTATTGCTATATGAACTATATTATACATTTCCATAGTTTAGTTAGCTGAGGTATATAATGTACAGTGTATTTTGTCAACAACTGTATGTGTGTAACGTATTGTTTGTGCTGTGCAATCATAAAACGGCTGCAAAAGACGTACTGGCTGAGGCTCGCAGTAATCCGGCCTCCTGGCGGTAGAGGGCGCTAGTGATCCCAGAGATCGTTCCTCGGCCGCAGAAGAAGTGAGAACAAGCAACAGTTAGCAAGTCAAGTGCATTGATCGTCTATTTTTCCTCTTGCCTGAACTTTTATTAAAAACATGGAGGATTACATTTGTAAAATAAAACAGTTTTCTAAAATGGACTTTCAATCGAAGCAGGAGGTAATAATTAAAGGTAGACCAACACCGGAGCTAAAAGGTTTGCTTCAGACTTCGGGACAGAAGACCCGTTCTTTTCAAACGGCGTGGTACACACGCAGAGGCTGGCTGTGTGGATGTCCAGCAAGAAAGGTAAGACCATAATAATGTTTTTTTTTTTATTAAATGTGCTTTTTTGTGTGCTACAGTTTGTATGTGTAAAGAATGCTGGTATGAGCTTTTAAACATAACCCGTTAACTGCTGCCAATCAAATGGTGAATAAGATACTCTTTAGGGTTCATATGTTTGTAAATCTGACTGTGATGAAGTCAGTGCCTCACCAGCCATCAACCTCACCGCACGTCACTGATATATATATATATATATATATATATATATATATATATATATATATTTATATATATATATATATACTGTATATATATATGTACACGTATGTGTATATATATATATACAGTCCCCTTCTTTTTGTCCTGGCTATCGAACCCCTAGCTTTAGCCATTAGATCTAATCACTCTATAATGGGCATACATAGAGGAAACATAGAACATAAATTGTCCCTTTATGCTGACGATCTTCTCCTTTATGTGTCCAACGCAGAATCTGCAATTCCATTAATTCTTAGCCTGTTACAACAGTTTGGTGAAATCTCCGGTTATAAATTGAATTTAAATAAAAGTGAGCTACTGCCCTTGAATATGGACGTCTCAATACTAGAAAACATTGGGTTGCCCTTTAAGATCACTACAGACAGTTTTAATTACCTCGGAATTACTATTACAAAGAATTTTAAAGACCTCTTCAGGCAAAACTTTGGGAAGTTGTTTACACAAACCAAGCAAGATCTGGCTAATTGGACTCCCCTTTTCATTTCACTTATAGGCAGAGTCAATGTAATTAAGATGACTGTGCTTCCAAAATATTTGTATCTGTTTCAATGCTTACCTGTATTTATCCCTGGTACATTTTTCAAAAAATTAGACTCAATAATCTCATCTTATATTTGGAATGGCAAACAGCCACGTCTGCGCAAGGAGTTTTTACAAAGAGCTAAACATGATGGAGGTATGGCCCTTCCAAATTTCTGTACGTATTACTGGGCCACCAACTTGCATTGCATGTCATACTGGACATATTACCATCTACATAAGGAAAGTCCTACATGGGTGAAGCTGGAGACACATTCTAGTGGTTCTGCTTCTTTAGCAGCCCTAATGGGTGCAGCTTTGCCTCTATCAGTGAAGACAATTAATATTAATCCTGTAGTAAGTCACTCGCTCAAAATATACTGTCAATTTCGAAAACATTTTAACCTGCAAGGAATGAGCCTTTTCAGTCCAGTAGCATCAAATCACTGCTTTCCACCTTCAACACTTGACACAGCTTTTAATATGTGGCATCAAAGGGGTTTGAAATGCTTCAATGATCTTTTTATAGACAATATATTCTCCTCTTTTACGGAGTTGTCCAAGAAATTTAATCTACCCAGTTCCCATATATTTAGATATTTCCAGATAAGGGATTATGTTAAAACAGTTCTTCCGCAGTTCCCTAACAAACCCTCTAAATCAACCACAGATGAAATTATGTGTTTAAATCCAATAAAGAAGAGGGCAATATCATATATACTTAATTTACTCTCAGTATTAGAATGCACTTCCATGCTAAGAATCAGAACAGCATGGGAACAAGACCTCCAAACATCAATAGATGACGTAACCTGGGCAAACATTGAGAAAAGGGTTCACTCATCTTCAATGTGCGCACGACACTCACTGGTCCAATTTAAAGTGATACACCGGGTGCACTTTTCAAAAGCAAAATTAGCAAAAATATTTCCCCATATTAACCCATTATGTGATAGATGTAAACTAGATAACGCAACATTAATACACATGTTTTGGCTTTGTCCGAAGCTAAAGGGGTACTGGAAGTCCATCTTCGAAGCACTTTCTACGGTTTTAACAATTCAAATCGATCCAAACCCTTTCATTTCCGTATTTGGAATCATTCCTGAAGGGATGGAACTACCTGTCGGGGGTCACAAAATAGTTGCCTTCACCACCCTCCTCGCACGCCGCCTGATATTGTTGAAGTGGAAGGAGGCTGACCCACCCTTAGTCTCCCACTGGATAAGGGACGTACTAGCAAACCTGAAGCTGGAGAAAATAAGATACACATTACGGGGCTCTGAAAACAAGTTTTTTAAAGTGTGGAGACCTTTTTTTACTTTTTTTGACCAATCTTCTACACAAGTGCAGGAAGAGCCCTAGATATGTACCTAGATATGGCCTTGTCATGCTGCGTCTACATCATGTTTCAGTTTTCAATTACTGTGTTTTAGGTGCCTTGTACTGAACTTTATCTATTTATTTATTTTTTTACTCCGGGTACTTTTGTACTCTTACTTTTGTTTTTTTGTTTTTGTTTTGAGTGACAGCAGGGGTAGGGGATGAAGAGGGTTTGAATATTTTGTCAATGTGAATGTGAAATCAATAAAAAGAACTATGAAAGAAAGAAAGAAAAAAAATGTAAAAAAAAATAAAAAAAATAAATTAATTGTTATATGTATCCAGTGATTATACTAAAGTTATTTTCCATTTAACTTCACCAGTTTTAGATTATTTTTATTCAAAATCGCTGAATTTTCACATTTGCCGTTCAAATACTGAGAAGAGACGGTGCGGTGAACAGCAGCCAGTCGAGGCACCTCACTCAGTGCCTCAACATGGATTGCAGACTCGGCTAACTGCTGGTCTGCTGTGCAGTGAGACCGTATTGCTATATGAACTATATTATACATTTCCATAGTTTAGTTAGCTGAGGTATATAATGTACAGTGTATTTTGTCAACAACTGTATGTGTGTAACGTATTGTTTGTGCTGTGCAATCATAAAACGGCTGCAAAAGACGTACTGGCTGAGGCTCGCAGTAATCCGGCCTCCTGGCGGTAGAGGGCGCTAGTGATCCCAGAGATCGTTCCTCGGCCGCAGAAGAAGTGAGAACAAGCAACAGTTAGCAAGTCAAGTGCATTGATCGTCTATTTTTCCTCTTGCCTGAACTTTTATTAAAAACATGGAGGATTACATTTGTAAAATAAAACAGTTTTCTAAAATGGACTTTCAATCGAAGCAGGAGGTAATAATTAAAGGTAGACCAACACCGGAGCTAAAAGGTTTGCTTCAGACTTCGGGACAGAAGACCCGTTCTTTTCAAACGGCGTGGTACACACGCAGAGGCTGGCTGTGTGGATGTCCAGCAAGAAAGGTAAGACCATAATAATGTTTTTTTTTTTATTAAATGTGCTTTTTTGTGTGCTACAGTTTGTATGTGTAAAGAATGCTGGTATGAGCTTTTAAACATAACCCGTTAACTGCTGCCAATCAAATGGTGAATAAGATACTCTTTAGGGTTCATATGTTTGTAAATCTGACTGTGATGAAGTCAGTGCCTCACCAGCCATCAACCTCACCGCACGTCACTGATATATATATATATATATATATATATATATATATATATATATATATTTATATATATATATATATACTGTATATATATATGTACACGTATGTGTATATATATATATATATATATATATATATATATATATATATATATATATATATATATATATACATATATATATTTGAGAAGGCGTGGCACGGTTGGGAGAGTGGCTGTGCCAGCAACCTGAGGGTTCCTGGTTCAATCCCCACCTTCTACCAACCTCATCACGGCCGTTGTGCCCTTGAGCAAGACACTTCACCCTTGCTCCTGATGGGTCGTGGTTAGGGCCTTGCATGGCAGCTCCCACCATCAGTGGGTGAATGTGGAAATAGTGTCAAAGTGCTTTGAGTACCTTGAAGGTAGAAAAGCGCTATACAAGTATAACCCATTTATATATATATATATATATATATATATATATATATATATATATATATATATATATATATATATATATATGTATATGTATATATATATATATATATATATATATATATATATATATATATATATATATAGAAAAAAAATCCTATTAAATGGTTAATTTACTCTAAATTTCTACTGTAATTTTTTTTTTCTTTTTTAATATATTATAAAACTGTAGAATTGTAGACATTATCTGTAAATAAACAATCCGCCTGTTATTTTAAGTAATATGCCAGTAATGACAAACTATGTATATTTCTACTTATTTATTATTTATTTATATCATTTTACAGAAAAATACCAAATTAATTATACATAGCTCTTTCTGTTTTCTTAAATTACTTTCAAATTCATGTAATATAAGGATATTTTTCCTTAAAACGTTTCATGAAAATTTCTGTAATTATAATGTTTTTGATCATTATTTTGTTTACAATTTTTTACTTTAATTTTATGGTTTTCGTTTGGCAGCCGTAGCTGCCAGTAGATGACCGTTTTTTTTTTTACAGAATTTGTTTTTACAGTGTATATATACATACATATCTGTTTAGATTTTGCGTGAATTGCGTGTGAATGCTCCAATGCTGAAGTTGAACTGAAATCCTGGAATTGTTTTGGAATTGGTGAAGTAGAGCACACAATTCCCAAACAGGCTTAACATTTTGAAGTTGGAACAATTTGAATCAAATGAAAAATGTGAGAGTTGTGGAGCTTTGAAGAATGTCCCCTGGATTTCAATTGAAATTTCCCCCAAATTTGGGAATTTTGGGGAAAGCGCAATTTTTTTGGAAAATGGTAAAAGACTTGAATGGATTGAATGAGTTGAAATGGTTGATTTTGGAACGTTTTCAAATCGGTCGAGAAATGTTGAAGTAGTAAAATGTTGAATTGAGAAATGGTATTACGGAATCACGGGAATTACGGGAAAACCGGGAATTTTTCCTGTTCATAAAAGAAACTTTGTTTTTTGTCCTAATTAAGAGGAATGATTTGACGGTGAAACCAGGAATTCAGGATAATTCTGGATTTTTTTTTAACTTGGAAAAATGGTACTTTAAATTTCCAGGATGGTGGAATGTGGTAAAGGCGGAATGGTTTGAATTAGTCGAAAAATGTGGAAATAGGGGACGTTTGAAAAATGGCCAATTTCTTTTTGAATGGGAAAAATGTCCCGGAAAACCTGGAATTCTGGGAAATCTGGTAATTTTTGGAATTTGTCAAGGGAAAGCCCCCGATTCCTGAATAGGCTGAACAGTTTGAAGTTGGAACGGTTTGAATCGGGTGAAAAATGTGGAAGGTAGAGCGCGTCAAAATCTGGAGAAGAAGAAGAAGAAGTTGAAGAAGTTTAATAAATAGATGAATTTTGGTGTAGAAAACCATAAGTATATATATATATATATATATATATATATATATATATATATATATATATATATATATATATATATATATATATATATATATATAAATGTGTATATATATAAATAACATTTTTGTTTCTTTATTTGAGCTCAAAGATGTCAAATATTTACATATATATACATATATACATACATCATATATACATATATATATATATATATATATATATATATATATATGTGTGTGTGTGTGTGTGTGTGTGTGTGTGTGTGTGTGTGTGTGTATACATATATATACATATATATATATATATATGTATATATATATATATATATATATGTATATATGATGTATGTATATATGTACATATATATGTATGTTATACATATATATACAGAATATATATATATATATATATATATACATATTTATATGTATATATGTGTGTATATATATATGTATATAAATGTGTGTGTGTGTATGTATATATATATATATATATATATATATATATATATATATATATATATATATATATATATATATGTATATATATGTATATATATATATATATATATATATAGAAAAAAAATCCTATTAAATGGTTAATTTACTCTAAATTTCTACTGTAATTTTTCTTTTCTTTTTTAATATATTATAAAACTGTAGAATTGTAGACATTATCTGTAAATAAACAATCCGCCTGTTATTTTAAGTAATATGCCAGTAATGACAAACTATGTATATTTCTATTTATTTATTATTTATTTCTATCATTTTACAGAAAAATACCAAATTAATTATACATAGCTCTTTCTGTTTTCTTAAATTACTTTCAAATTCATGTAATATAAGGATATTTTTCCTTAAAACGTTTCATGAAAATTTCTGTAATTATAATGTTTTTGATCATTATTTTGTTTACAATTTTTTACTTTAATTTTATGGTTTTCGTTTGGCAGCCGTAGCTGCCAGTAGATGACCGTTTTTTTTTTTACAGAATTTGTTTTTACAGTGTATATATACATACATATCTGTTTAGATTTTGCGTGAATTGCGTGTGAATGCTCCAATGCTGAAGTTGAACTGAAATCCTGGAATTGTTTTGGAATTGGTGAAGTAGAGCACACAATTCCCAAACAGGCTTAACATTTTGAAGTTGGAACAATTTGAATCAGATGAAAAATGTGAGAGTTGGGGAGCTTTGAAGAATGTCCCCTGGATTTCAATTGAAATTTCCCCCAAATTTGGGAATTTTGGGAAAAGCGCAATTTTTTTGGAAAATGGTAAAAGACTTGAATGGATTGAATGAGTTGAAATGGTTGATTTTGGAACGTTTTCAAATCGGTCGAGAAATGTTGAAGTAGTAAAATGTTGAATTGAGAAATGGTATTACGGAATCACGGGAATTACGGGAAAACCGGGAATTTTTCCTGTTCATAAAAGAAACTTTGTTTTTTGTCCTAATTAAGAGGAATGATTTGACGGTGAAACCAGGAATTCAGGATAATTCTGGATTTTTTTTTAACTTGGAAAAATGGTACTTTAAATTTCCAGGATGGTGGAATGTGGTAAAGGCGGAATGGTTTGAATTAGTCGAAAAATGTGGAAATAGGGGACGTTTGAAAAATGGCCAATTTCTTTTTGAATGGGAAAAATGTCCCGGAAAACCTGGAATTCTGGGAAATCTGGTAATTTTTGGAATTTGTCAAGGGAAAGCCCCCGATTCCTGAATAGGCTGAACAGTTTGAAGTTGGAACGGTTTGAATCGGGTGAAAAATGTGGAAGGTAGAGCGCGTCAAAATCTGGAGAAGAAGAAGAAGAAGTTGAAGAAGTTTAATAAATAGATGAATTTTGGTGTAGAAAACCATAAGTATATATATATATATATATATATATATATATATATATATATATATATATATATATATACAAATGTGTATATATATAAATAACATTTTTGTTTCTTTATTTGAGCTCAAAGATGTCAAATATTTACATATATATACATATATACATACATCATAAATACATATATATATATATATATATATATATATATATATATATATATATATATATATATATATATATGTGTGTGTGTGTGTGTGTGTGTGTGTGTGTGTATACATATATATACATATATATATATATATATGTATATATATATATATATATATATATATGTATATATGATGTATGTATATATATACATATATATGTATGTTATACATATATATACAGAATATATATATATATATATATATACATATTTATATGTATATATGTGTGTATATATATATGTATATAAATGTGTGTGTGTGTATGTATATATATATATATATATATATATATATATATATATATATATATATATATATATATATATGTATATATATATATATATATATATGTATATATATATATGTATATATATATATATAGAAAAAAAATCCTATTAAATGGTTAATTTACTCTAAATTTCTACTGTAATTTTTCTTTTCTTTTTTAATATATTATAAAACTGTAGAATTGTAGACATTATCTGTAAATAAACAATCCGCCTGTTATTTTAAGTAATATGCCAGTAATGACAAACTATGTATATTTCTATTTATTTATTATTTATTTCTATCATTTTACAGAAAAATACCAAATTAATTATACATAGCTCTTTCTGTTTTCTTAAATTACTTTCAAATTCATGTAATATAAGGATATTTTTCCTTAAAACGTTTCATGAAAATTTCTGTAATTATAATGTTTTTGATCATTATTTTGTTTACAATTTTTTACTTTAATTTTATGGTTTTCGTTTGGCAGCCGTAGCTGCCAGTAGATGACCGTTTTTTTTTTTTACAGAATTTGTTTTTACAGTGTATATATACATACATATCTGTTTAGATTTTGCGTGAATTGCGTGTGAATGCGCCAATGCTGAAGTTGAACTGAAATCCTGGAATTGTTTTGGAATTGGTGAAGTAGAGCACACAATTCCCAAACAGGCTTAACATTTTGAAGTTGGAACAATTTGAATCAGATGAAAAATGTGAGAGTTGTGGAGCTTTGAAGAATGTCCCCTGGATTTCAATTGAAATTTCCCCCAAATTTGGGAATTTTGGGAAAAGCGCAATTTTTTGGGAAAATGGTAAAAGACTTGAATGGATTGAATGAGTTGAAATGGTTGATTTTGGAACGTTTTCAAATCGGTCGAGAAATGTTGAAATAGTAAAATGTTGAATTGAGAAATGGTATTACGGAATCACGGGAATTACGGGAAGACCGGGAATTTTTCCTGTTCATAAAAGAAACTTTGTTTTTTGTCCTAATTAAGAGGAATGATTTGACGGTGAAACCAGGAATTCAGGATAATTCTGGATTTTTTTTTAACTTGGAAAAATGGTACTTTAAATTTCCAGGATGGTGGAATGTGGTAAAGGCGGAATGGTTTGAATTAGTCGAAAAATGTGGAAATAGGGGACGTTTGAAAAATGGCCAATTTCTTTTTGAATGGGAAAAATGTCCCGGAAAACCTGGAATTCTGGGAAATCTGGTAATTTTTGGAATTTGTCAAGGGAAAGCCCCCGATTCCTGAATAGGCTGAACAGTTTGAAGTTGGAACGGTTTGAATCGGGTGAAAAATGTGGAAGGTAGAGCGCGTCAAAATCTGGAGAAGAAGAAGAAGAAGTTGAAGAAGTTTAATAAATAGATGAATTTTGGTGTAGAAAACCATAAGTATATATATATATATATATATATATATATATATATATATATATATATATATATATATATATATATATATATATATATATATATATATATATATATATATATATATATAAATGTGTATATATATAAATAACGTTTTTGTTTCTTTATTTGAGCTCAAAGATGTCAAATATTTACATATATATACATATATACATACATCATATATACATATATATATATATATATATATATATATATATATGTGTGTGTGTGTGTGTGTGTGTGTGTGTATACATATATATACATATATATA
>NC_084548.2:62890000-63060000 GCF_033978685.3 Nerophis lumbriciformis
CGTCACACCTTTAACTGCAATATGTCGTCTACGTCACACCTTTACATGCAATATGTCGTCTACGTCACACCTTTACCTGCAATATGTCGTCTACGTCACACCTTTACCTGCAATATGTCTTCCAAGTCACACCTTTAACTGCAATATGTCTTCCAAGTCACACCTTTACCTGCAATATGTGGTCTACGTCACACCTTTACCTGCAATATGTTGTCTACGTCCCACCTTTACCTGCAATACGTCGTCTACGTCACACCTTTAACTGCAATATGTCGTCTACGTCACACCTTTACATGCAATATGTCGTCTACGTCACACCTTTACCTGCAATATGTCGTCTACGTCACACCTTTACCTGCAATATGTCTTCCAAGTCACACCTTTAACTGCAATATGTCGTCTACGTCACACCTTTACCTGCAATATGTCGTCTACGTCACACCTTTACCTGCAATATGTCGTCTACGTCACACCTTTACCTGCACTATGTCGTCTACTACACAACTTTACCTGCATTATGTCTTCTATGTCACACCTTTACCTGCAATATGTCGTCTACGTCACACCTTTACCTGCAATATGTCGTCTACGTCAAACCTTTACCTGCAATACGTCGTCTACGTCACACCTTTAACTGCAATATGTCGTCTACGTCACACCTTTACATGCAATATGTCGTCTACGTCACACCTTTACCTGCAATATGTCGTCTACGTCACACCTTTACCTGCAATATGTCTTCCAAGTCACACCTTTAACTGCAATATGTCGTCTACGTCACACCTTTACCTGCAATATGTGTTCTACGTCACACCTTTACCTGCAATATGTTGTCTACGTCCCACCTTTACCTGCAATATGTCGTCTACGTCACACCTTTACCTGCAATACGTCATCTACTTCACACCTTTACCTGCAATATGTCGTCTACGTCACACCTTTACCTGCAATACGTCATCTACTACACAACTTTACCTGCAATATGTCGTTTACGTCACACCTTTACCTGCAATGCGTCTTCTACGTCACACCTTTACCTGCAATATGTTGTCTACGTCACACCTTTACTTGCAATATGTCATCTACGTCACACCTTTACCTGCAATATGTCGTCTACGTCACACCTTTACCTGCAATATGTCGTCTACGTCACACCTTTACCTGCAATACGTCTTCTACGTCACACCTTTACCTGCAATATGTCGTCTACGTCACACCTTTACCTGCAATATGTCGTCTACGTCACACCTTTACCTGCAATACGTCTTCTGCGTCACACCTTTACCTGCAATATGTCGTCTACGTCACACCTTTACCTGCAATATGTCGTCTACGTCACACCTTTACCTGCAATATGTCGTCTACGTCACACCTTTACCTGCAATATGTCTTCCAAGTCACACCTTTAACTGCAATATGTCGTCTACGTCACACCTTTACCTGCAATATGTGGTCTACGTCACACCTTTACCTGCACTATGTCGTCTACTACACAACTTTACCTGCATTATGTCTTCTATGTCACACCTTTACCTGCAATATGTCGTCTACGTCACACCTTTACCTGCAATATGTCGTCTACGTCACACTTTTACCTGCAATATGTCGTCTACGTCAAACCTTTACCTGCAATACGTCGTCTACGTCACACCTTTAACTGCAATATGTCGTCTACGTCACACCTTTACATGCAATATGTCGTCTACGTCACACCTTTACCTGCAATATGTCGTCTACGTCACACCTTTACCTGCAATATGTCTTCCAAGTCACACCTTTAACTGCAATATGTCGTCTACGTCACACCTTTACCTGCAATATGTGGTCTACGTCACACCTTTACCTGCAATATGTTGTCTACGTCCCACCTTTACCTGCAATACGTCGTCTACGTCAAACCTTTACCTGCAATACGTCGTCTACGTCACACCTTTAACTGCAATATGTCGTCTACGTCACACCTTTACATGCAATATGTCGTCTACGTCACACCTTTACCTGCAATATGTCGTCTACGTCACACCTTTACCTGCAATATGTCTTCCAAGTCACACCTTTAACTGCAATATGTCGTCTACGTCACACCTTTACCTGCAATATGTGGTCTACGTCACACCTTTACCTGCAATATGTTGTCTACGTCCCACCTTTACCTGCAATACGTCGTCTACGTCACACCTTTAACTGCAATATGTCGTCTACGTCACACCTTTACATGCAATATGTCGTCTACGTCACACCTTTACCTGCAATATGTCGTCTACGTCACACCTTTACCTGCAATATGTCTTCCAAGTCACACCTTTAACTGCAATATGTCGTCTACGTCACACCTTTACCTGCAATATGTCGTCTACGTCACACCTTTACCTGCAATATGTCGTCTACGTCACACCTTTACCTGCACTATGTCGTCTACTACACAACTTTACCTGCATTATGTCTTCTATGTCACACCTTTACCTGCAATATGTCGTCTACGTCACACCTTTACCTGCAATATGTCGTCTACGTCAAACCTTTACCTGCAATACGTCGTCTACGTCACACCTTTAACTGCAATATGTCGTCTACGTCACACCTTTACATGCAATATGTCGTCTACGTCACACCTTTACCTGCAATATGTCGTCTACGTCACACCTTTACCTGCAATATGTCTTCCAAGTCACACCTTTAACTGCAATATGTCGTCTACGTCACACCTTTACCTGCAATATGTGTTCTACGTCACACCTTTACCTGCAATATGTTGTCTACGTCCCACCTTTACCTGCAATATGTCGTCTACGTCACACCTTTACCTGCAATACGTCATCTACTTCACACCTTTACCTGCAATATGTCGTCTACGTCACACCTTTACCTGCAATACGTCATCTACTACACAACTTTACCTGCAATATGTCGTTTACGTCACACCTTTACCTGCAATGCGTCTTCTACGTCACACCTTTACCTGCAATATGTTGTCTACGTCACACCTTTACTTGCAATATGTCATCTACGTCACACCTTTACCTGCAATATGTCGTCTACGTCACACCTTTACCTGCAATATGTCGTCTACGTCACACCTTTACCTGCAATACGTCTTCTACGTCACACCTTTACCTGCAATATGTCGTCTACGTCACACCTTTACCTGCAATATGTCGTCTACGTCACACCTTTACCTGCAATACGTCTTCTGCGTCACACCTTTACCTGCAATATGTCGTCTACGTCACACCTTTACCTGCAATATGTCGTCTACGTCACACCTTTACCTGCAATATGTCGTCTACGTCACACCTTTACCTGCAATATGTCTTCCAAGTCACACCTTTAACTGCAATATGTCGTCTACGTCACACCTTTACCTGCAATATGTGGTCTACGTCACACCTTTACCTGCACTATGTCGTCTACTACACAACTTTACCTGCATTATGTCTTCTATGTCACACCTTTACCTGCAATATGTCGTCTACGTCACACCTTTACCTGCAATATGTCGTCTACGTCACACTTTTACCTGCAATATGTCGTCTACGTCAAACCTTTACCTGCAATACGTCGTCTACGTCACACCTTTAACTGCAATATGTCGTCTACGTCACACCTTTACATGCAATATGTCGTCTACGTCACACCTTTACCTGCAATATGTCGTCTACGTCACACCTTTACCTGCAATATGTCTTCCAAGTCACACCTTTAACTGCAATATGTCGTCTACGTCACACCTTTACCTGCAATATGTGGTCTACGTCACACCTTTACCTGCAATATGTTGTCTACGTCCCACCTTTACCTGCAATACGTCGTCTACGTCACACCTTTAACTGCAATATGTCGTCTACGTCACACCTTTACATGCAATATGTCGTCTACGTCACACCTTTACCTGCAATATGTCGTCTACGTCACACCTTTACCTGCAATATGTCTTCCAAGTCACACCTTTAACTGCAATATGTCGTCTACGTCACACCTTTACCTGCAATATGTCGTCTACGTCACACCTTTACCTGCAATATGTCGTCTACGTCACACCTTTACCTGCACTATGTCGTCTACTACACAACTTTACCTGCATTATGTCTTCTATGTCACACCTTTACCTGCAATATGTCGTCTACGTCACACCTTTACCTGCAATATGTCGTCTACGTCAAACCTTTACCTGCAATACGTCGTCTACGTCACACCTTTAACTGCAATATGTCGTCTACGTCACACCTTTACATGCAATATGTCGTCTACGTCACACCTTTACCTGCAATATGTCGTCTACGTCACACCTTTACCTGCAATATGTCTTCCAAGTCACACCTTTAACTGCAATATGTCGTCTACGTCACACCTTTACCTGCAATATGTGTTCTACGTCACACCTTTACCTGCAATATGTTGTCTACGTCCCACCTTTACCTGCAATATGTCGTCTACGTCACACCTTTACCTGCAATACGTCATCTACTTCACACCTTTACCTGCAATATGTCGTCTACGTCACACCTTTACCTGCAATACGTCATCTACTACACAACTTTACCTGCAATATGTCGTTTACGTCACACCTTTACCTGCAATGCGTCTTCTACGTCACACCTTTACCTGCAATATGTTGTCTACGTCACACCTTTACTTGCAATATGTCATCTACGTCACACCTTTACCTGCAATATGTCGTCTACGTCACACCTTTACCTGCAATATGTCGTCTACGTCACACCTTTACCTGCAATACGTCTTCTACGTCACACCTTTACCTGCAATATGTCGTCTACGTCACACCTTTACCTGCAATATGTCGTCTACGTCACACCTTTACCTGCAATACGTCTTCTGCGTCACACCTTTACCTGCAATATGTCGTCTACGTCACACCTTTACCTGCAATATGTCGTCTACGTCACACCTTTACCTGCAATATGTCGTCTACGTCACACCTTTACCTGCAATATGTCTTCCAAGTCACACCTTTAACTGCAATATGTCGTCTACGTCACACCTTTACCTGCAATATGTGGTCTACGTCACACCTTTACCTGCACTATGTCGTCTACTACACAACTTTACCTGCACTATGTCTTCTATGTCACACCTTTACCTGCAATATGTCGTCTACGTCACACCTTTACCTGCAATATGTCGTCTACGTCACACTTTTACCTGCAATATGTCGTCTACGTCAAACCTTTACCTGCAATACGTCGTCTACGTCACACCTTTAACTGCAATATGTCGTCTACGTCACACCTTTACATGCAATATGTCGTCTACGTCACACCTTTACCTGCAATATGTCGTCTACGTCACACCTTTACCTGCAATATGTCTTCCAAGTCACACCTTTAACTGCAATATGTCGTCTACGTCACACCTTTACCTGCAATATGTGGTCTACGTCACACCTTTACCTGCAATATGTTGTCTACGTCCCACCTTTACCTGCAATACGTCGTCTACGTCACACCTTTAACTGCAATATGTCGTCTACGTCACACCTTTACATGCAATATGTCGTCTACGTCACACCTTTACCTGCAATATGTCGTCTACGTCACACCTTTACCTGCAATATGTCTTCCAAGTCACACCTTTAACTGCAATATGTCGTCTACGTCACACCTTTACCTGCAATATGTCGTCTACGTCACACCTTTACCTGCAATATGTCGTCTACGTCACACCTTTACCTGCACTATGTCGTCTACTACACAACTTTACCTGCATTATGTCTTCTATGTCACACCTTTACCTGCAATATGTCGTCTACGTCACACCTTTACCTGCAATATGTCGTCTACGTCAAACCTTTACCTGCAATACGTCGTCTACGTCACACCTTTAACTGCAATATGTCGTCTACGTCACACCTTTACATGCAATATGTCGTCTACGTCACACCTTTACCTGCAATATGTCGTCTACGTCACACCTTTACCTGCAATATGTCTTCCAAGTCACACCTTTAACTGCAATATGTCGTCTACGTCACACCTTTACCTGCAATATGTGTTCTACGTCACACCTTTACCTGCAATATGTTGTCTACGTCCCACCTTTACCTGCAATATGTCGTCTACGTCACACCTTTACCTGCAATACGTCATCTACTTCACACCTTTACCTGCAATATGTCGTCTACGTCACACCTTTACCTGCAATACGTCATCTACTACACAACTTTACCTGCAATATGTCGTTTACGTCACACCTTTACCTGCAATGCGTCTTCTACGTCACACCTTTACCTGCAATATGTTGTCTACGTCACACCTTTACTTGCAATATGTCATCTACGTCACACCTTTACCTGCAATATGTCGTCTACGTCACACCTTTACCTGCAATATGTCGTCTACGTCACACCTTTACCTGCAATACGTCTTCTACGTCACACCTTTACCTGCAATATGTCGTCTACGTCACACCTTTACCTGCAATATGTCGTCTACGTCACACCTTTACCTGCAATACGTCTTCTGCGTCACACCTTTACCTGCAATATGTCGTCTACGTCACACCTTTACCTGCAATATGTCGTCTACGTCACACCTTTACCTGCAATATGTCGTCTACGTCACACCTTTACCTGCAATATGTCTTCCAAGTCACACCTTTAACTGCAATATGTCGTCTACGTCACACCTTTACCTGCAATATGTGGTCTACGTCACACCTTTACCTGCACTATGTCGTCTACTACACAACTTTACCTGCATTATGTCTTCTATGTCACACCTTTACCTGCAATATGTCGTCTACGTCACACCTTTACCTGCAATATGTCGTCTACGTCACACTTTTACCTGCAATATGTCGTCTACGTCAAACCTTTACCTGCAATACGTCGTCTACGTCACACCTTTAACTGCAATATGTCGTCTACGTCACACCTTTACATGCAATATGTCGTCTACGTCACACCTTTACCTGCAATATGTCGTCTACGTCACACCTTTACCTGCAATATGTCTTCCAAGTCACACCTTTAACTGCAATATGTCGTCTACGTCACACCTTTACCTGCAATATGTGGTCTACGTCACACCTTTACCTGCAATATGTTGTCTACGTCCCACCTTTACCTGCAATACGTCGTCTACGTCACACCTTTAACTGCAATATGTCGTCTACGTCACACCTTTACATGCAATATGTCGTCTACGTCACACCTTTACCTGCAATATGTCGTCTACGTCACACCTTTACCTGCAATATGTCTTCCAAGTCACACCTTTAACTGCAATATGTCGTCTACGTCACACCTTTACCTGCAATATGTCGTCTACGTCACACCTTTACCTGCAATATGTCGTCTACGTCACACCTTTACCTGCACTATGTCGTCTACTACACAACTTTACCTGCATTATGTCTTCTATGTCACACCTTTACCTGCAATATGTCGTCTACGTCACACCTTTACCTGCAATATGTCGTCTACGTCAAACCTTTACCTGCAATACGTCGTCTACGTCACACCTTTAACTGCAATATGTCGTCTACGTCACACCTTTACATGCAATATGTCGTCTACGTCACACCTTTACCTGCAATATGTCGTCTACGTCACACCTTTACCTGCAATATGTCTTCCAAGTCACACCTTTAACTGCAATATGTCGTCTACGTCACACCTTTACCTGCAATATGTGTTCTACGTCACACCTTTACCTGCAATATGTTGTCTACGTCCCACCTTTACCTGCAATATGTCGTCTACGTCACACCTTTACCTGCAATACGTCATCTACTTCACACCTTTACCTGCAATATGTCGTCTACGTCACACCTTTACCTGCAATACGTCATCTACTACACAACTTTACCTGCAATATGTCGTTTACGTCACACCTTTACCTGCAATGCGTCTTCTACGTCACACCTTTACCTGCAATATGTTGTCTACGTCACACCTTTACTTGCAATATGTCATCTACGTCACACCTTTACCTGCAATATGTCGTCTACGTCACACCTTTACCTGCAATATGTCGTCTACGTCACACCTTTACCTGCAATACGTCTTCTACGTCACACCTTTACCTGCAATATGTCGTCTACGTCACACCTTTACCTGCAATATGTCGTCTACGTCACACCTTTACCTGCAATACGTCTTCTGCGTCACACCTTTACCTGCAATATGTCGTCTACGTCACACCTTTACCTGCAATATGTCGTCTACGTCACACCTTTACCTGCAATATGTCGTCTACGTCACACCTTTACCTGCAATATGTCTTCCAAGTCACACCTTTAACTGCAATATGTCGTCTACGTCACACCTTTACCTGCAATATGTGGTCTACGTCACACCTTTACCTGCACTATGTCGTCTACTACACAACTTTACCTGCACTATGTCTTCTATGTCACACCTTTACCTGCAATATGTCGTCTACGTCACACCTTTACCTGCAATATGTCGTCTACGTCACACTTTTACCTGCAATATGTCGTCTACGTCAAACCTTTACCTGCAATACGTCGTCTACGTCACACCTTTAACTGCAATATGTCGTCTACGTCACACCTTTACATGCAATATGTCGTCTACGTCACACCTTTACCTGCAATATGTCGTCTACGTCACACCTTTACCTGCAATATGTCTTCCAAGTCACACCTTTAACTGCAATATGTCGTCTACGTCACACCTTTACCTGCAATATGTGGTCTACGTCACACCTTTACCTGCAATATGTTGTCTACGTCCCACCTTTACCTGCAATACGTCGTCTACGTCACACCTTTAACTGCAATATGTCGTCTACGTCACACCTTTACATGCAATATGTCGTCTACGTCACACCTTTACCTGCAATATGTCGTCTACGTCACACCTTTACCTGCAATATGTCGTCTACGTCACACCTTTACCTGCAATATGTCGTCTACGTCACACCTTTACCTGCACTATGTCGTCTACTACACAACTTTACCTGCATTATGTCTTCTATGTCACACCTTTACCTGCAATATGTCGTCTACGTCACACCTTTACCTGCAATATGTCGTCTACGTCAAACCTTTACCTGCAATACGTCGTCTACGTCACACCTTTAACTGCAATATGTCGTCTACGTCACACCTTTACATGCAATATGTCGTCTACGTCACACCTTTACCTGCAATATGTCGTCTACGTCACACCTTTACCTGCAATATGTCTTCCAAGTCACACCTTTAACTGCAATATGTCGTCTACGTCACACCTTTACCTGCAATATGTGTTCTACGTCACACCTTTACCTGCAATATGTTGTCTACGTCCCACCTTTACCTGCAATATGTCGTCTACGTCACACCTTTACCTGCAATACGTCATCTACTTCACACCTTTACCTGCAATATGTCGTCTACGTCACACCTTTACCTGCAATACGTCATCTACTACACAACTTTACCTGCAATATGTCGTTTACGTCACACCTTTACCTGCAATGCGTCTTCTACGTCACACCTTTACCTGCAATATGTTGTCTACGTCACACCTTTACTTGCAATATGTCATCTACGTCACACCTTTACCTGCAATATGTCGTCTACGTCACACCTTTACCTGCAATATGTCGTCTACGTCACACCTTTACCTGCAATACGTCTTCTACGTCACACCTTTACCTGCAATATGTCGTCTACGTCACACCTTTACCTGCAATATGTCGTCTACGTCACACCTTTACCTGCAATACGTCTTCTGCGTCACACCTTTACCTGCAATATGTCGTCTACGTCACACCTTTACCTGCAATATGTCGTCTACGTCACACCTTTACCTGCAATATGTCGTCTACGTCACACCTTTACCTGCAATATGTGGTCTACGTCACACCTTTACCTGCAATATGTTGTCTACGTCCCACCTTTACCTGCAATACGTCGTCTACGTCAAACCTTTACCTGCAATACGTCGTCTACGTCACACCTTTAACTGCAATATGTCGTCTACGTCACACCTTTACATGCAATATGTCGTCTACGTCACACCTTTACCTGCAATATGTCGTCTACGTCACACCTTTACCTGCAATATGTCTTCCAAGTCACACCTTTAACTGCAATATGTCGTCTACGTCACACCTTTACCTGCAATATGTGGTCTACGTCACACCTTTACCTGCAATATGTTGTCTACGTCCCACCTTTACCTGCAATACGTCGTCTACGTCACACCTTTAACTGCAATATGTCGTCTACGTCACACCTTTACATGCAATATGTCGTCTACGTCACACCTTTACCTGCAATATGTCGTCTACGTCACACCTTTACCTGCAATATGTCTTCCAAGTCACACCTTTAACTGCAATATGTCGTCTACGTCACACCTTTACCTGCAATATGTCGTCTACGTCACACCTTTACCTGCAATATGTCGTCTACGTCACACCTTTACCTGCACTATGTCGTCTACTACACAACTTTACCTGCATTATGTCTTCTATGTCACACCTTTACCTGCAATATGTCGTCTACGTCACACCTTTACCTGCAATATGTCGTCTACGTCAAACCTTTACCTGCAATACGTCGTCTACGTCACACCTTTAACTGCAATATGTCGTCTACGTCACACCTTTACATGCAATATGTCGTCTACGTCACACCTTTACCTGCAATATGTCGTCTACGTCACACCTTTACCTGCAATATGTCTTCCAAGTCACACCTTTAACTGCAATATGTCGTCTACGTCACACCTTTACCTGCAATATGTGTTCTACGTCACACCTTTACCTGCAATATGTTGTCTACGTCCCACCTTTACCTGCAATATGTCGTCTACGTCACACCTTTACCTGCAATACGTCATCTACTTCACACCTTTACCTGCAATATGTCGTCTACGTCACACCTTTACCTGCAATACGTCATCTACTACACAACTTTACCTGCAATATGTCGTTTACGTCACACCTTTACCTGCAATGCGTCTTCTACGTCACACCTTTACCTGCAATATGTTGTCTACGTCACACCTTTACTTGCAATATGTCATCTACGTCACACCTTTACCTGCAATATGTCGTCTACGTCACACCTTTACCTGCAATATGTCGTCTACGTCACACCTTTACCTGCAATACGTCTTCTACGTCACACCTTTACCTGCAATATGTCGTCTACGTCACACCTTTACCTGCAATATGTCGTCTACGTCACACCTTTACCTGCAATACGTCTTCTGCGTCACACCTTTACCTGCAATATGTCGTCTACGTCACACCTTTACCTGCAATATGTCGTCTACGTCACACCTTTACCTGCAATATGTCGTCTACGTCACACCTTTACCTGCAATATGTCTTCCAAGTCACACCTTTAACTGCAATATGTCGTCTACGTCACACCTTTACCTGCAATATGTGGTCTACGTCACACCTTTACCTGCACTATGTCGTCTACTACACAACTTTACCTGCATTATGTCTTCTATGTCACACCTTTACCTGCAATATGTCGTCTACGTCACACCTTTACCTGCAATATGTCGTCTACGTCACACTTTTACCTGCAATATGTCGTCTACGTCAAACCTTTACCTGCAATACGTCGTCTACGTCACACCTTTAACTGCAATATGTCGTCTACGTCACACCTTTACATGCAATATGTCGTCTACGTCACACCTTTACCTGCAATATGTCGTCTACGTCACACCTTTACCTGCAATATGTCTTCCAAGTCACACCTTTAACTGCAATATGTCGTCTACGTCACACCTTTACCTGCAATATGTGGTCTACGTCACACCTTTACCTGCAATATGTTGTCTACGTCCCACCTTTACCTGCAATACGTCGTCTACGTCACACCTTTAACTGCAATATGTCGTCTACGTCACACCTTTACATGCAATATGTCGTCTACGTCACACCTTTACCTGCAATATGTCGTCTACGTCACACCTTTACCTGCAATATGTCTTCCAAGTCACACCTTTAACTGCAATATGTCGTCTACGTCACACCTTTACCTGCAATATGTCGTCTACGTCACACCTTTACCTGCAATATGTCGTCTACGTCACACCTTTACCTGCACTATGTCGTCTACTACACAACTTTACCTGCATTATGTCTTCTATGTCACACCTTTACCTGCAATATGTCGTCTACGTCACACCTTTACCTGCAATATGTCGTCTACGTCAAACCTTTACCTGCAATACGTCGTCTACGTCACACCTTTAACTGCAATATGTCGTCTACGTCACACCTTTACATGCAATATGTCGTCTACGTCACACCTTTACCTGCAATATGTCGTCTACGTCACACCTTTACCTGCAATATGTCTTCCAAGTCACACCTTTAACTGCAATATGTCGTCTACGTCACACCTTTACCTGCAATATGTGTTCTACGTCACACCTTTACCTGCAATATGTTGTCTACGTCCCACCTTTACCTGCAATATGTCGTCTACGTCACACCTTTACCTGCAATACGTCATCTACTTCACACCTTTACCTGCAATATGTCGTCTACGTCACACCTTTACCTGCAATACGTCATCTACTACACAACTTTACCTGCAATATGTCGTTTACGTCACACCTTTACCTGCAATGCGTCTTCTACGTCACACCTTTACCTGCAATATGTTGTCTACGTCACACCTTTACTTGCAATATGTCATCTACGTCACACCTTTACCTGCAATATGTCGTCTACGTCACACCTTTACCTGCAATATGTCGTCTACGTCACACCTTTACCTGCAATACGTCTTCTACGTCACACCTTTACCTGCAATATGTCGTCTACGTCACACCTTTACCTGCAATATGTCGTCTACGTCACACCTTTACCTGCAATACGTCTTCTGCGTCACACCTTTACCTGCAATATGTCGTCTACGTCACACCTTTACCTGCAATATGTCGTCTACGTCACACCTTTACCTGCAATATGTCGTCTACGTCACACCTTTACCTGCAATATGTCTTCCAAGTCACACCTTTAACTGCAATATGTCGTCTACGTCACACCTTTACCTGCAATATGTGGTCTACGTCACACCTTTACCTGCACTATGTCGTCTACTACACAACTTTACCTGCACTATGTCTTCTATGTCACACCTTTACCTGCAATATGTCGTCTACGTCACACCTTTACCTGCAATATGTCGTCTACGTCACACTTTTACCTGCAATATGTCGTCTACGTCAAACCTTTACCTGCAATACGTCGTCTACGTCACACCTTTAACTGCAATATGTCGTCTACGTCACACCTTTACATGCAATATGTCGTCTACGTCACACCTTTACCTGCAATATGTCGTCTACGTCACACCTTTACCTGCAATATGTCTTCCAAGTCACACCTTTAACTGCAATATGTCGTCTACGTCACACCTTTACCTGCAATATGTGGTCTACGTCACACCTTTACCTGCAATATGTTGTCTACGTCCCACCTTTACCTGCAATACGTCGTCTACGTCACACCTTTAACTGCAATATGTCGTCTACGTCACACCTTTACATGCAATATGTCGTCTACGTCACACCTTTACCTGCAATATGTCGTCTACGTCACACCTTTACCTGCAATATGTCTTCCAAGTCACACCTTTAACTGCAATATGTCGTCTACGTCACACCTTTACCTGCAATATGTCGTCTACGTCACACCTTTACCTGCAATATGTCGTCTACGTCACACCTTTACCTGCACTATGTCGTCTACTACACAACTTTACCTGCATTATGTCTTCTATGTCACACCTTTACCTGCAATATGTCGTCTACGTCACACCTTTACCTGCAATATGTCGTCTACGTCAAACCTTTACCTGCAATACGTCGTCTACGTCACACCTTTAACTGCAATATGTCGTCTACGTCACACCTTTACATGCAATATGTCGTCTACGTCACACCTTTACCTGCAATATGTCGTCTACGTCACACCTTTACCTGCAATATGTCTTCCAAGTCACACCTTTAACTGCAATATGTCGTCTACGTCACACCTTTACCTGCAATATGTGTTCTACGTCACACCTTTACCTGCAATATGTTGTCTACGTCCCACCTTTACCTGCAATATGTCGTCTACGTCACACCTTTACCTGCAATACGTCATCTACTTCACACCTTTACCTGCAATATGTCGTCTACGTCACACCTTTACCTGCAATACGTCATCTACTACACAACTTTACCTGCAATATGTCGTTTACGTCACACCTTTACCTGCAATGCGTCTTCTACGTCACACCTTTACCTGCAATATGTTGTCTACGTCACACCTTTACTTGCAATATGTCATCTACGTCACACCTTTACCTGCAATATGTCGTCTACGTCACACCTTTACCTGCAATATGTCGTCTACGTCACACCTTTACCTGCAATACGTCTTCTACGTCACACCTTTACCTGCAATATGTCGTCTACGTCACACCTTTACCTGCAATATGTCGTCTACGTCACACCTTTACCTGCAATACGTCTTCTGCGTCACACCTTTACCTGCAATATGTCGTCTACGTCACACCTTTACCTGCAATATGTCGTCTACGTCACACCTTTACCTGCAATATGTCGTCTACGTCACACCTTTACCTGCAATATGTCTTCCAAGTCACACCTTTAACTGCAATATGTCGTCTACGTCACACCTTTACCTGCAATATGTGGTCTACGTCACACCTTTACCTGCACTATGTCGTCTACTACACAACTTTACCTGCATTATGTCTTCTATGTCACACCTTTACCTGCAATATGTCGTCTACGTCACACCTTTACCTGCAATATGTCGTCTACGTCACACTTTTACCTGCAATATGTCGTCTACGTCAAACCTTTACCTGCAATACGTCGTCTACGTCACACCTTTAACTGCAATATGTCGTCTACGTCACACCTTTACATGCAATATGTCGTCTACGTCACACCTTTACCTGCAATATGTCGTCTACGTCACACCTTTACCTGCAATATGTCTTCCAAGTCACACCTTTAACTGCAATATGTCGTCTACGTCACACCTTTACCTGCAATATGTGGTCTACGTCACACCTTTACCTGCAATATGTTGTCTACGTCCCACCTTTACCTGCAATACGTCGTCTACGTCACACCTTTAACTGCAATATGTCGTCTACGTCACACCTTTACATGCAATATGTCGTCTACGTCACACCTTTACCTGCAATATGTCGTCTACGTCACACCTTTACCTGCAATATGTCTTCCAAGTCACACCTTTAACTGCAATATGTCGTCTACGTCACACCTTTACCTGCAATATGTCGTCTACGTCACACCTTTACCTGCAATATGTCGTCTACGTCACACCTTTACCTGCACTATGTCGTCTACTACACAACTTTACCTGCATTATGTCTTCTATGTCACACCTTTACCTGCAATATGTCGTCTACGTCACACCTTTACCTGCAATATGTCGTCTACGTCAAACCTTTACCTGCAATACGTCGTCTACGTCACACCTTTAACTGCAATATGTCGTCTACGTCACACCTTTACATGCAATATGTCGTCTACGTCACACCTTTACCTGCAATATGTCGTCTACGTCACACCTTTACCTGCAATATGTCTTCCAAGTCACACCTTTAACTGCAATATGTCGTCTACGTCACACCTTTACCTGCAATATGTGTTCTACGTCACACCTTTACCTGCAATATGTTGTCTACGTCCCACCTTTACCTGCAATATGTCGTCTACGTCACACCTTTACCTGCAATACGTCATCTACTTCACACCTTTACCTGCAATATGTCGTCTACGTCACACCTTTACCTGCAATACGTCATCTACTACACAACTTTACCTGCAATATGTCGTTTACGTCACACCTTTACCTGCAATGCGTCTTCTACGTCACACCTTTACCTGCAATATGTTGTCTACGTCACACCTTTACTTGCAATATGTCATCTACGTCACACCTTTACCTGCAATATGTCGTCTACGTCACACCTTTACCTGCAATATGTCGTCTACGTCACACCTTTACCTGCAATACGTCTTCTACGTCACACCTTTACCTGCAATATGTCGTCTACGTCACACCTTTACCTGCAATATGTCGTCTACGTCACACCTTTACCTGCAATACGTCTTCTGCGTCACACCTTTACCTGCAATATGTCGTCTACGTCACACCTTTACCTGCAATATGTCGTCTACGTCACACCTTTACCTGCAATATGTCGTCTACGTCACACCTTTACCTGCAATATGTCTTCCAAGTCACACCTTTAACTGCAATATGTCGTCTACGTCACACCTTTACCTGCAATATGTGGTCTACGTCACACCTTTACCTGCACTATGTCGTCTACTACACAACTTTACCTGCACTATGTCTTCTATGTCACACCTTTACCTGCAATATGTCGTCTACGTCACACCTTTACCTGCAATATGTCGTCTACGTCACACTTTTACCTGCAATATGTCGTCTACGTCAAACCTTTACCTGCAATACGTCGTCTACGTCACACCTTTAACTGCAATATGTCGTCTACGTCACACCTTTACATGCAATATGTCGTCTACGTCACACCTTTACCTGCAATATGTCGTCTACGTCACACCTTTACCTGCAATATGTCTTCCAAGTCACACCTTTAACTGCAATATGTCGTCTACGTCACACCTTTACCTGCAATATGTGGTCTACGTCACACCTTTACCTGCAATATGTTGTCTACGTCCCACCTTTACCTGCAATACGTCGTCTACGTCACACCTTTAACTGCAATATGTCGTCTACGTCACACCTTTACATGCAATATGTCGTCTACGTCACACCTTTACCTGCAATATGTCGTCTACGTCACACCTTTACCTGCAATATGTCTTCCAAGTCACACCTTTAACTGCAATATGTCGTCTACGTCACACCTTTACCTGCAATATGTCGTCTACGTCACACCTTTACCTGCAATATGTCGTCTACGTCACACCTTTACCTGCACTATGTCGTCTACTACACAACTTTACCTGCATTATGTCTTCTATGTCACACCTTTACCTGCAATATGTCGTCTACGTCACACCTTTACCTGCAATATGTCGTCTACGTCAAACCTTTACCTGCAATACGTCGTCTACGTCACACCTTTAACTGCAATATGTCGTCTACGTCACACCTTTACATGCAATATGTCGTCTACGTCACACCTTTACCTGCAATATGTCGTCTACGTCACACCTTTACCTGCAATATGTCTTCCAAGTCACACCTTTAACTGCAATATGTCGTCTACGTCACACCTTTACCTGCAATATGTGTTCTACGTCACACCTTTACCTGCAATATGTTGTCTACGTCCCACCTTTACCTGCAATATGTCGTCTACGTCACACCTTTACCTGCAATACGTCATCTACTTCACACCTTTACCTGCAATATGTCGTCTACGTCACACCTTTACCTGCAATACGTCATCTACTACACAACTTTACCTGCAATATGTCGTTTACGTCACACCTTTACCTGCAATGCGTCTTCTACGTCACACCTTTACCTGCAATATGTTGTCTACGTCACACCTTTACTTGCAATATGTCATCTACGTCACACCTTTACCTGCAATATGTCGTCTACGTCACACCTTTACCTGCAATATGTCGTCTACGTCACACCTTTACCTGCAATACGTCTTCTACGTCACACCTTTACCTGCAATATGTCGTCTACGTCACACCTTTACCTGCAATATGTCGTCTACGTCACACCTTTACCTGCAATACGTCTTCTGCGTCACACCTTTACCTGCAATATGTCGTCTACGTCACACCTTTACCTGCAATATGTCGTCTACGTCACACCTTTACCTGCAATATGTCGTCTACGTCACACCTTTACCTGCAATATGTCTTCCAAGTCACACCTTTAACTGCAATATGTCGTCTACGTCACACCTTTACCTGCAATATGTGGTCTACGTCACACCTTTACCTGCACTATGTCGTCTACTACACAACTTTACCTGCATTATGTCTTCTATGTCACACCTTTACCTGCAATATGTCGTCTACGTCACACCTTTACCTGCAATATGTCGTCTACGTCACACTTTTACCTGCAATATGTCGTCTACGTCAAACCTTTACCTGCAATACGTCGTCTACGTCACACCTTTAACTGCAATATGTCGTCTACGTCACACCTTTACATGCAATATGTCGTCTACGTCACACCTTTACCTGCAATATGTCGTCTACGTCACACCTTTACCTGCAATATGTCTTCCAAGTCACACCTTTAACTGCAATATGTCGTCTACGTCACACCTTTACCTGCAATATGTGGTCTACGTCACACCTTTACCTGCAATATGTTGTCTACGTCCCACCTTTACCTGCAATACGTCGTCTACGTCACACCTTTAACTGCAATATGTCGTCTACGTCACACCTTTACATGCAATATGTCGTCTACGTCACACCTTTACCTGCAATATGTCGTCTACGTCACACCTTTACCTGCAATATGTCTTCCAAGTCACACCTTTAACTGCAATATGTCGTCTACGTCACACCTTTACCTGCAATATGTGGTCTACGTCACACCTTTACCTGCAATATGTTGTCTACGTCCCACCTTTACCTGCAATACGTCGTCTACGTCACACCTTTAACTGCAATATGTCGTCTACGTCACACCTTTACATGCAATATGTCGTCTACGTCACACCTTTACCTGCAATATGTCGTCTACGTCACACCTTTACCTGCAATATGTCTTCCAAGTCACACCTTTAACTGCAATATGTCGTCTACGTCACACCTTTACCTGCAATATGTCGTCTACGTCACACCTTTACCTGCAATATGTCGTCTACGTCACACCTTTACCTGCACTATGTCGTCTACTACACAACTTTACCTGCATTATGTCTTCTATGTCACACCTTTACCTGCAATATGTCGTCTACGTCACACCTTTACCTGCAATATGTCGTCTACGTCAAACCTTTACCTGCAATACGTCGTCTACGTCACACCTTTAACTGCAATATGTCGTCTACGTCACACCTTTACATGCAATATGTCGTCTACGTCACACCTTTACCTGCAATATGTCGTCTACGTCACACCTTTACCTGCAATATGTCTTCCAAGTCACACCTTTAACTGCAATATGTCGTCTACGTCACACCTTTACCTGCAATATGTGTTCTACGTCACACCTTTACCTGCAATATGTTGTCTACGTCCCACCTTTACCTGCAATATGTCGTCTACGTCACACCTTTACCTGCAATACGTCATCTACTTCACACCTTTACCTGCAATATGTCGTCTACGTCACACCTTTACCTGCAATACGTCATCTACTACACAACTTTACCTGCAATATGTCGTTTACGTCACACCTTTACCTGCAATGCGTCTTCTACGTCACACCTTTACCTGCAATATGTTGTCTACGTCACACCTTTACTTGCAATATGTCATCTACGTCACACCTTTACCTGCAATATGTCGTCTACGTCACACCTTTACCTGCAATATGTCGTCTACGTCACACCTTTACCTGCAATACGTTTTCTACGTCACACCTTTACCTGCAATATGTCGTCTACGTCACACCTTTACCTGCAATATGTCGTCTACGTCACACCTTTACCTGCAATACGTCTTCTGCGTCACACCTTTACCTGCAATATGTCGTCTACGTCACACCTTTACCTGCAATATGTCGTCTACGTCACACCTTTACCTGCAATATGTCGTCTACGTCACACCTTTACCTGCAATATGTCTTCCAAGTCACACCTTTAACTGCAATATGTCGTCTACGTCACACCTTTACCTGCAATATGTGGTCTACGTCACACCTTTACCTGCACTATGTCGTCTACTACACAACTTTACCTGCACTATGTCTTCTATGTCACACCTTTAACTGCAATATGTCGTCTACGTCACACCTTTACATGCAATATGTCGTCTACGTCACACCTTTACCTGCAATATGTCGTCTACGTCACACCTTTACCTGCAATATGTCTTCCAAGTCACACCTTTAACTGCAATATGTCGTCTACGTCACACCTTTACCTGCAATATGTGGTCTACGTCACACCTTTACCTGCAATATGTTGTCTACGTCCCACCTTTACCTGCAATACGTCGTCTACGTCACACCTTTAACTGCAATATGTCGTCTACGTCACACCTTTACATGCAATATGTCGTCTACGTCACACCTTTACCTGCAATATGTCGTCTACGTCACACCTTTACCTGCAATATGTCTTCCAAGTCACACCTTTAACTGCAATATGTCGTCTACGTCACACCTTTACCTGCAATATGTCGTCTACGTCACACCTTTACCTGCAATATGTCGTCTACGTCACACCTTTACCTGCACTATGTCGTCTACTACACAACTTTACCTGCATTATGTCTTCTATGTCACACCTTTACCTGCAATATGTCGTCTACGTCACACCTTTACCTGCAATATGTCGTCTACGTCAAACCTTTACCTGCAATACGTCGTCTACGTCACACCTTTAACTGCAATATGTCGTCTACGTCACACCTTTACATGCAATATGTCGTCTACGTCACACCTTTACCTGCAATATGTCGTCTACGTCACACCTTTACCTGCAATATGTCTTCCAAGTCACACCTTTAACTGCAATATGTCGTCTACGTCACACCTTTACCTGCAATATGTGTTCTACGTCACACCTTTACCTGCAATATGTTGTCTACGTCCCACCTTTACCTGCAATATGTCGTCTACGTCACACCTTTACCTGCAATACGTCATCTACTTCACACCTTTACCTGCAATATGTCGTCTACGTCACACCTTTACCTGCAATACGTCATCTACTACACAACTTTACCTGCAATATGTCGTTTACGTCACACCTTTACCTGCAATGCGTCTTCTACGTCACACCTTTACCTGCAATATGTTGTCTACGTCACACCTTTACTTGCAATATGTCATCTACGTCACACCTTTACCTGCAATATGTCGTCTACGTCACACCTTTACCTGCAATATGTCGTCTACGTCACACCTTTACCTGCAATACGTCTTCTACGTCACACCTTTACCTGCAATATGTCGTCTACGTCACACCTTTACCTGCAATATGTCGTCTACGTCACACCTTTACCTGCAATACGTCTTCTGCGTCACACCTTTACCTGCAATATGTTGTCTACGTCACACCTTTACCTACAATATGTAATCTACGTCACACCTTTACCTGCAATATGTCGTCTACATCACACTTTTACCTGTAATATGTCGTCTACGTCACACCTTTACCTGCAATATGTCGTCTACGTCACACCTTTATCTGCAATATGTCGTCTACGTCACACCTTTACTTGCAATATGTCGTCTGCGTCACACCTTTACCTGCAATATGTCGTCTACGTCACACCTTTACCTGCAATATGTCGTCTGCGTCATACCTTTACCTACAATATAGCGTCTACGTCACATCTTTACCTGCAATATTTTAAGAAATATAACCACATATTACCTTACTTTTCATACACCACACGTTATGGTATTACCTTATTTTTCATAGACGAGACTTTATGATATTCCCTTACTTTTCAAAAACCGCACTGTATGATATCACCTTACTTTTCATACACCATACTTTATATTACCTTACTTTTCATACACCACACTTTATAATAATTCCTTACTTTTCATACACCACACTTATTACCTTAGTTTTCCTACACCACACTTTATAGTATTATTTTAGTCTCTATATGCCACACTTTAAATATAATTTAACCTTCGTTTTCATACACCACACTTTATAGTATTATTTTAGTCTCCATATGCCACATTTTAAATATAATATAACCTTAGTTTTCATACATCACATTTTATAATATTACCTTACCTTTCATACACCACACTTTATAATAGTACCTTACTTTTCATACATCACGCTTTATAATATTTCCTTAATATTTTAACCACCACACTTTATAATATTACCTTACTTTTCATACACCACACTTTATAATATTACCAAACTTTTCATACACCACACTTTATAAAATTAGTGATAATTAGTGATAATGACTTAAATCAGTACATTAATTTGACAATGACCTTTCATTACGTGAATGTTTCATGTGAAAAATGTAATGATTTTGGGGCAAAGTACTAATGAAAGGTATTCCATTAGTACTTTGCAGTCTGCTGGCAGTACAGCAGGTGAGCTATAAATACTCCTGAGGGGTTACTTGAGTGCACAACAGTTGTTTTGTGGGAACACGCACACGCAGAGATGCAGGACCAACGTAAGCAAAGGAAGTGCACACAAACAAGGCAGAGCAGGAAGTAAACATGTGTGTACTTCTTCATGTGTGTACTTCCTCATGTGTGTATTTCCTCATGTGTGTACTTCCTCGTGTGTACTTCTTCATGTGTGTACTTCCTCATGTGTGTACTTCCCTATGTGTGTGTACTTCTTCATGTGTGTACTTCCTCATGTGTGTACTTCCTCATGTGTGTACTTCCCTATGTGTGTGTACTTCTTCATGTGTGTACTTCCTCATGTGTGTACTTCCTCGTGTGTGTACTTCCTTGTGTGTGTACTTCCTTATTTGTCTACTTCCTCATGTGTGTACTTCCTCATGTGTGTACTTCTTCATGTGTGTACTTCCTCCTGTGTGTACTTCCTTATGTGTCTACTTCCTCATGTGTGTACTTTCTCATGTGTGTACTTCTTTGTGTGTGTACTTCTTGGTGTGTATACTTCCTCATGTGTGTACTTCCTCATGTGTGTACTTCCTCATGTGTCTACCTCCTCATGTGTGTACTTCTTCACATGTCTACTTCATGTATGTACTTCCTCGTGTGTGTACTTCCTCACGTGTCTACCTCCTCATGTGTGTACTTCCTCATGTGTGTACTTCCTCGTGTGTGTACTTCCTCATGTGTGTACTTCCTCAAGTGTCTACTTCCTCATGTGTGTACTTCTTCATGTGTGTACTTCCTCATGTGTGTACTTCCTTGTGTGTGTACTTCCTCATGTGTATACTTCCTCATGTATCTACTTCCTCATGTGTGTACTTCCTCATGTGTCTACTTCCTCATGTGTGTACTTCCTCATGTGTCTACCTCCTCATGTGTGTACTTCACGTGTCTACCTCCTCATGTGTGTACTTCCTCATGTGTGTACTTCCTCATGTGTCTACCTCCTCATGTGTGTACTTCACGTGTCTACCTCCTTATGTGTGTACTTCCTCATGTGTCTACTTCACGTGTCTACCTCCTCATGTGTGTACTTCCTCATGTGTGTACTTCCTCGTGTGTGTACTTCCTCATGTGTCTACTTCCTCATGTGTGTACTTCCTCACGTGTCTACCTCCTCATGTGTGTACTTCACGTGTCTACCTCCTCATGTGTGTACTTCCTCATGTGTGTACTTCACGTGTCTACCTCCTCATGTGTGTACTTCCTCATGTGTGTACTTCACGTGTCTACCTCCTCATGTGTGTACTTCCTCATGTGTGTACTTCCTCGTGTGTGTACTTCCTCATGTGTGTACTTCCTCAAGTGTCTACTTCCTCATGTGTGTACTTCTTCATGTGTGTACTTCCTCATGTGTGTACTTCATTGTGTGTGTACTTCCTCATGTGTGTACTTCCTCATGTGTGTACCTCCTCATGTGTGTACTTCCTCATTTGTGTACTTCCTCATGTGTATACTTCCTCATGTATCTACGTCCTCATGTGTGTACTTCCTCATGTGTCTACTTCCTCATGTGTGTACTTCCTCATGTGTGTACTTCCTCACGTGTCTACCTCCTCATGTGTGTACTTCACGTGTCTACCTCCTAATGTGTGTACTTCCTCATGTGTCTACTTCACGTGTCTACCTCCTCATGTGTGTACTTCCTCATGTGTGTACTTCCTCGTGTGTGTACTTCCTCATGTGTCTACTTCCTCATGTGTGTACTTCCTCACGTGTCTACCTCCTCATGTGTGTACTTCACGTGTCTACCTCCTCATGTGTGTACTTCCTCATGTGTGTACTTCACGTGTCTACCTCCTCATGTGTGTACTTCCTCATGTGTGTACTTCCTCGTGTGTGTACTTCCTCATGTGTCTACTTCCTCATGTGTGTACTTCACGTGTCTACCTCCTCATGTGTGTACTTCACGTGTCTACCTCCTCATGTGTGTACTTCCTCATGTGTGTACTTCCACGTGTGTGTACTTCCTCATGTGTGTACTTCCTCATGTGTGTACTTTCTCATTTGTCTACCTCCTTATGTGTCTACTTCCTCATGTGTGTACTTCTTTGTGTGTGTACTTCTTCGTGTGTGTACTTCCTCATGTGTCTACTTCCTCATGTGTGTACTTCCTCATGTGTGTACTTCTTCGTGTGTATACTTCCTCATGTGTGTACTTCACGTGTCTACCTCCTCATGTGTGTACTTCCTCATGTGTGTACTTCCACGTGTGTGTACTTCCTCATGTGTGTACTTCCTCATGTGTGTACTTTCTCATTTGTCTACCTCCTTATGTGTCTACTTCCTCATGTGTGTACTTCTTTGTGTGTGTACTTCTTCGTGTGTGTACTTCCTCATGTGTCTACTTCCTCATGTGTGTACTTTCTCATTTGTCTACCTCCTTATGTGTCTACTTCCTCATGTGTGTACTTCCTCATGTGTTTACTTCCTCATGTGTGTACTTCCTCATGTGTGTACTTCCTCATGTGTGTACTTCCTCATGTGTGTACTTCTTCGTGTGTGTACTTCTTCGTGTGTGTACTTCCTCATGTGTTTACTTCCTCATGTGTGTACTTCCTCATGTGTGTACTTCCTCATGTGTGTACTTCCTTATGTGTCTACTTCCTCGTGTGTGTACTTCCTTATGTGTCTACTTCCTCATGTGTATACTTCTTTGTGTGTGTACTTCCTCATGTGTGAACTTCTTCGTGTGTGTACTTCCACTTGTGTGTACTTCCTCATGTGTGTACTTCTTCATGTGTGAACTTCTTTGCGTGTGTACTTCCTCATGTGTGTACTTCCCCATGTGTCCACCTCCTCATGAGTGTACTTCTTGGGGTGTGTACTTCCTCATGTGTCTACTTCCTCATGTGTGTACTTCCTCGTGTGTGTACTTCCACATGTGTCTACTTCCTCATGTGTCTACTTCCTCATGTGTGTACTTCCTCATGTGTCTACTTCCTCATGTGTCTACTTCCTCATGTGTGTACTTCTTCATGTGTCTACTCCATTGTGTGTGTACTTCCTTATTTGTCTACTTCCTCATGTGTGTACTTCCACATGTGTGTACTTCCTCATGTGTCTACTTCCTCATGTGTGCACTTCCTCATGTGTCCACCTCCTCATGAGTGTACTTCTTGGTGTGTCTACTTCCCCAAGTGCGTACTTCTTCATGTGTGTACTTCCTCATGTGTCTACTTCCTCATGTGTGTACTTCCTCATGTGCGTACTTCTTTGTGTGTGTACTTCCTAATGTGTGTACTTTCTCGTGTATGTACTTCCTCATGTGTGTACTTCCTCATGTGTGTACTTCTTCATGTGTGTACGTCCTCGTGTGTGTACTTCCTTATGTGTGTACTTCCTCATGTGTGTACTTCTTCATGTGTGTACTTCCTCGTGTGTCTACTTCCTCATGTGTGTACTTCCTCATGTGTCCACCTCCTCATGAGTGTACTTCTTGGTGTGTGTACTTCCTCATGTGTGTACTTCCTCGTGTGTGTACTCCCTCATGTGTGTACATCCTCATGCGTGTACTTTCTCATGAGTGTACTACCTCATGTGTGTACATCCTCATGTGTGTACTACCTTGTGTGTGTACTTCCTCGTGTGTGTACTTCCTCATGTGTCTACTTCCTCATGTGTGTACTTCCTCATGTGTGTACTTCCTCGTGTGTATACTTCCTCATGTGTCTACTTCCTCATGTGTGTACATCCTCATGTGTGTACTTCCTTATGTGTGTACTTCCTCATGTGTGTACTTCCTCATGTGTCTTATTCCTCATATGTCTACTTCTCATGTGTGTACTTCCTCATGCGTGTACTTCCTGGCGGTGTTGCGATGGTGTGAGGTAGCGAGGAGTCACAGGAACGTGTGTAGACCTGTGGAAAATATTATCGCATGATAGCGTTTGAGCTTCTGCTGCTGGTGCGTGTGGTCAGAGTTCTTACATCATCACAGTTATAATGTCATCACAGTCATTACATCATCCATCTCCTCAGGCATGGCTGTGCGATGTGTACGTTAGTGACCCTCACTCCATGACCACTTCCAGAGCAATGCGGGCTGTCGTGTTGCTCGCCTGGGCTTTTAGCTCGGTAGCCAGCACGCTGGCCTCTCATGCAAACCAATACAAAATGTGCAATATTTTCCCCAGAAATGTTCTATAATTTGATGTGAAGTAATTAAAGCCTTAAATATGTCAATAATTCATAACAACAATGATTTTAATTATTATGACAGTTTTTAGAAGAAGAAAAAAATCCCAGTAAAATGATCCGGGATCCAAAAGGGCCCCTCTCACTCATAAAAGTGTAAACAATATATAATAGGTCAATAATTCATAAGAACATTGATTCATTATTATTTAAAAAAAAATCACAGTAGAAGTCACAGGAATCCAAAAGGGTCCCACTCATGAAAATGTTAAATCTTCAGATCTATATGACGGTATAAATTTAAAAGAAAACATTTTTTGGAAAAAAACAAACACATCTTGTTTTTCATGGCAAAACACAAAATATGCAATATTTTCCCCAAATTGTTGATTTGAAGTAATTTGATCTTTAAATATGTCAATAATTCATAACAGTGACTTTGATTTTTTTTTGATTTTTTTTTTTTTCAAAAATAACAAAAAAAATCCCCACAAACATTTTCAGGTATCCAAAAGGGGCCCACTCTTAAAAGTGTTAAAAATATTTCATATATTATTTATTTTTTTAAGTTTTGCTTTCAACGCTTAAATCTATCCATAAACTTCAGATATATCTGTTGATATGAAGGTTTTTTTGTTTGATGTATGCCCTTTTTGTCAAAGAAAACTATTTTTCATGGCAAAAACACAAAATATGCAATATTTCCCCCCTAAAAGTGGAATATTTTGTATAAAATAATGAAAGACTTGAATATGTCAATAATTCATAACAACATTGATTTTAATTAATTATTATTTCTGAGCAATGAAAGTTTAAAAGAAAAATCAGAATAAAGGTCTTTGGGATCCAAAAGGGTCCCACTCACAAAATTGTTGAAAATAGGTCATATATTTGTATTTGATTTGACTTTTAGCGCTTCAATCTCTCCATCAACTACAGATGGTGCGTCAATGCAACTTTATTTTGTAGCAACATGTGGACAGGTGAGGTCCGTGCAAAGTCCGAGGGAGGACAGTGTGGTGTGCCCTCATGGTGTCGGCGCTGACAGTGTTGGATGATCCTGCAGTTCAGCAGCGGGGCAAAGGTTTGTCTGCAGGCCACAGCTGGAGGCTTTGTCCAGGTCGGCCTCAGTCATGCTAATGACAAGAAGAACACAAAAGGAACGCAGAAGAAGAGCAACAAAGTCCTCACTTTCACTCTCGCTTCAATCACTCCCTCTTCATACACTTTTATTATTGTTGTAAGCACCTAATGTCTCCTCTTATTGTTATTATTATTATTATTATATTATTATTGTTATTTATGGTTATTGTTGTGAGCACCTAATATATACTCTTATTATTATTATTATTGTTTTTGTTGTTGTTATTATTACTATTATTATTATTATTATTATTATTATTATTATACTGTTATTTATCATTATTGTTGTAAGCACCTACTATCTCCTATTATTATAATTATTATATTATGATTATTATTATAATTATTATATTATTATTATTATTATTGTTATTATTATTATTATTTATAGTTATTGTTGTGGAGCATCTCTTCTTGTTGTTATTATTATATTATTATTATTGTTATTATTATTATTATTATTGTTATTATTCATCATTATTGTTGTAATCACCTAATATCTCCTTTTATTGTTATTATTAAATTAATATTATTATTATTATTTATCATTATTGTTGAAATCTCCTAATGTCTCCTCTTATTGTTATTATTATTATTATTATTATTATTATTATTATTATTATTATTATTATTATTATTATTAATCATTATTGTTGTAAGCACCTAATATATCCTCTTATTGTTATTATTATATTACCATGATGATGATGATGATGATGATGATTACTATTATTATTATTATTATTATTATTATTATTATTATTATTATTATTTATCATTATTGTTGTAAGCACCTAATATCTCCTCTTATTGTTATTATTATTATATTATTATTATTATTGTTCATTATTGTTGTACTCACCTAATATCTCCTCTTATTGTTATTTTTGTCATAATATTATTTATCATTATTGTTGTAATCACCTAATATCTCCTCTTATTGTTATTATTATATTAATATTATTATTATTATTTATCATTATTGTTGCAATCACCTAATATCTCCTCTTATTGTTAATAATAATAATAATAATATTCATTATTGCTGTAAGCACCTAATAGATCTTCATATAGTTATTATTGTATTATCATTATTATAAGTATTATTATTATTATTATTATTATTATTATTATTATTATTATTATTATTATTATTATTATTATTATTATTATTATTGTTCAGTATTGTTGTAGTCACCTAATATCTACTCTTATTGTTATTATTATTTTATTATCATTATTATTTATCATTATTGTTGTAATCACCTAATATCTCCTCTTATTATATTATTATTTTAATTATTATTATTATTATTATTCATTATTAATATTATTATTATTATTCACTATTGTTGTAATCACCTAGTATCTCCTCTTATTGTTATTATTATATTATTATTATTTATTATTATTGTTGTAATTACCTAATATCTCCTCTTATTATTATGATTATTATTGTTATTATTATATTTTTTATTATTATTATTATTATGTATCATTATTGTTGTTTTTTCAGCTATCCGAACTATAGTAAGTGATCGAGGGTTGCTATAGCGACGGCAGAGACATTTCTATGAGTGGTGAGTTTTTGTCACTGCTACTTTAAGAGTGAACTGTTGTTGTTGTTGTTGTTGTTGTTGTTGCTATGGCTACTTTCCTTGTACAATAAAGTTATCTGTGCATGCTGTACAGTAACAATATTACAGTTTGTGAATGCAACTTTTGAGATGAAATGATTGAGGAGTAAAAAAATGTGACAGTTTTATTTTGAAGGAGCCAAAAACAAACATTAAGACATTTTCATTCCTCAAGTCTGGACAGACTTGTCCTCGGGGACATTCCTTTCTCCTCATTCTAGGCTCCTACTGTCAATTATCACAATAACCTCTAATCATGGAAATAATTGACCGTCATTTATATCAATATAATTCAGTATTATTATTATTAATAATAATAAAGCAGCTAAGTGCATATTTGATGATGAAAGACGGCAATGCTCGGATAAAAAGTTTATTAACGCTGACTTCTACTGTACTTGACTGCACTTGTAGGGCACTTCAAATAAAATGGAGACATTGGAACGTGTCTCAAATTATGAAGCAAAACAAACCACAATTTAAAAAAAAAAACAGAGAAAGAAAATCCCTTTCCTGTCGTTGTTAATTGGTGATAAATGATTATCTGCAAAGTAGAAATGCTTGATTATAATGATAATAAATCAAATATTTTTATAGCTCAAGCATAAAAAAAATGTTCACAACCTTCTAAGTACGTTTTTAAAACATCATCAAATCAAATTTAAATATGAAAAAAACACTTTTAGTCATTTTACTCTTCTTTAATGGAACATAGTAACATTGCCAGACGCTGAGCCAATCAGAGGCCACGATACTGAACGGCTTGCTCTGATTGGTTTGGCCTCATCAATAATATTGATGTTTTTACTTAATTTAGACATTTTTATGTTTACAAAATATCTAATTTTGTATTGTATAATATTGATGTTTTTACTTAATTTAGACATTTTTATGTTTACAAAATATCTAATTTTGTATTGTATAATATTGATGTTTTTACTTCATTTGGACATTTTTATGTTTACAAAATATCTAATTTTGTATTGTATAATATTGATGTTTTTACTTCATTTGGACATTTTTATGTTTACAAAATATCTAATTTAGTATTGTATAATATTAGTGTTTGTACTTCATTTAGCCATTTTTATTTTTACAAAATAGCTAATTTAGTATTGTATAATATTGATTATTTTACTTCATATGGACATTTTTATGTTTACAAAATATCTAATATAGTATTATATAATATTGATGTTTTTACTTTAAATGGACATTTTTATGTTGACAAAGTATATAATTTAGTATTCTATAATATTAATGTTTTTACTTCATATGGACATTTCTATGTTTACAAAATATGTAATATTGTATTGTATAATATTGATGTTTTTACTTCATTTGGACATTTTTATGTTTACAAAATATCTAATTTAGTATTGTACAATATTAGTGTTTGTACTTCATTTAGCCATTTTTATTTTTACAAAATAGCTAATTTAGTATTGTATAATATTTATTATTTTACTTCATATGGACATTTTTATGTTTACAAAATATCTAATATAGTAATATATAATATTTATGTTTTTACTTTAAATGGACATTTTTATGTTTACAAAGTATATAATTTAGTATTCTATAATAATAATGTTTTTACTTTAAATTGACATTTTTATGTTTACAAAATATCCAATAAATTTTTTTCAGGCACCTTTGGGTGAAAATCTTTTTTGATTTGTTTGAAATTGTGCAAGATTCTTGGCGTGATGCCAGGGTGCAGAGACGAGAGGCGGTGTGCAGGAAAAATAATATTTTGGGTATGAAAAATGAGGTGGAGAAGGAAAAGTCCACACATGACACAAAGGAGCCAAGTCAGAGGCAAAACACTAAGTACAGATCAGAGTGAGGAATAAGGGACATCGAGTGGACTAAGCATGACCAGAGTACGACAATGATGAGTAACAGTTAAAGTGACTGAGAGTGGTGACCAAGAGGCAGTGGAATGAAAATAGGAGGAAATTAATCAAAACACCCCCAACTTGTCATGAGCGGCCATGAAAGATTCCACCCAAAGCGTGACCCCAGGATGCAGAGACACCAGGAACAAGCAAGTATCCCACTGATTGCCAACCAGGAAGAAGTTAGCCTCCTACGGATTGCCTACCAGGAAGAAGTGAGCCTCTTCCGGATTGCCAACCAGGAAGAGGTGAGTGTACTAATTGCCAACCAGGAAGATGTGATCCTCCTGAATGCCAATCGGGAAGAAGTGAGCCTCCTCCAGATTGCCAACCAGGAAGAAGTGAGCCTCCTCCTGACTGCCAACCAGGAACATGTGAGCATACTTATTGCCAACCAGGCAAAGATGATCCTCCTGATTGCTAATCAGGAACAAGTAAGTCTATTACCGATTGCCAACCAGGAACAAGTGAGCCTCCTCCTGATTGCCAACCAGGAAGCGGTGAGCATACTTAATGCCAACCAGGAGCATATGATCCTCCTGATTGCTAACCAGGAACAAGTAAGTCTCTTCCTGATTGACAACCAGGAACAAGTGAACATACTTGTTGCCAATCAGGCACATATGATACTCCTGATTGCTAACCAGGAACAAATAATCATCGTCCTGATTGCCAACTAGGAACAAATGAGCCTCCTCCTGATTTTGCCAACCAGAAACAAGTGAGCATACTTATTGCCAATCAGGCACATATGATCCTCCTGATTGCTAACCAGGAACAAGTAAGACTTCTCCTGATTGCCAACGAGGAACAAATAAGCCTTCCCCTGATTTTGCCAATCAGAAACAAGTGAGCATACGTATTGCCAACCAAGAACAGATGATCCTCCTGATTGCTAACCAGGACCAAGTAAGCCTCCTCCTGATTGCCAACTAGAAAAAAATAAGCTTCCTCCTGATTTTGCCAATCAGGAACAAGTGAGCATACTTATTGCCTAGTGGTTAGAGTGTCCGCCCTGAGATGGGGAGGTTGTCAGTTCAAACCTCGGCCGAGTCATACCAAAGACTATAAAAATGGGACCCATTACCTCCCTGCTTGGCACTCCGCATCAAGGGTTGGAATTGGGGGTTGAATCACCAAAAATGATTCCCGGGCGGGGCCACCACTGCTGCTCACTGCTCCCCTCACCTCCCAGGGGGTGATCAAGGGTGATGGGTCAAATGCACAGAATAATTTCGCTACACCTACTGTGTGTGTGACAATCATTGGTACTTTAACTTGTTATTGCCAACCAAGAACAGATGATCCTCCTGATTGCTAACCAGGAACAAGTAAGTCTCCTCCTGATTGCCAACCAGGAAGAAGTTAGCCTCCTCCAGATTGCCAACTAGGAAGAAGTTAGCCTCCTCTGGATTGCCAACCAGGAAGAGGTGAGTGTACTAATCCCCAACCAGGAAGAGGTGATCCTCTTGAATGCCAACCGGGTAGAAGTGAGCCTCCTCCAGATTGCCAACCAGAAAGAAGTGAGCCTCCTCCTGATTGCCAACCAGGAACATGTGAGCATACGTATTGCCAACCAGGACAATATTATCCTCCTGGTTGCTAAACAGGAACAAGTAAGTCTCTTTCTGATTGCCAAACAGGAACAAGTGAGCCTCCGCCTGATTGCCAACCAGGAACAAATGAGCCTCCTCCTGATTTTGACAACCAAGAACAAGTGAACATATTTATTGCCAACCAGGAACATATGATCCTCCTGATTCCTAACCAGGTAAGTCTCCTCCTGATTTTGACAGCCAAAAAGAAGTTAGCCTCCTCCTGATTGCCAACCAGGAAGAAGAGGGTCTCCTCCTGATTGCCAACCAGGAAGAAGTGAGACTCCTCCTGACTGCCAACCAGGAACATGTGAGCATACTTATTGCCAACCAGGACAATATTATCCTCCTGGTTGCTAAACAGGAACAACTAAGTCTCTTTCTGATTGCCAAACAGGAACAAGTGAGCCTCCGCCTGATTACCAACCAGGAACAAATGAGCCTCCTCCTGATTTTGACAACCAAGAACAAGTGAACATATTTATTGCCAACCAGGAACAGATGGTCCTCCTGATTGCTAACCAGGAACAAGTAAGTCTCCTCCTGATTTTGCCAACCAAAAAGAAGTTAGCCTCCTCCTGATTTCCAACCAGGAAGAAGAGGGTCTCCTCCTGATTGCCAACCAGGAAGAAGTGAGCCTCCTCCTGATTTCCAACCAGGAACATGTGAGCATACTTATTGCCAACCAGGACAATATTATCCTCCTGGTTGCTAAACAGGAACAACTAAGTCTCTTTCTGATTGCCAAACAGGAACAAGTGAGCCTCCGCCTGATTACCAACCAGGAACAAATGAGCCTCCTCCTGATTTTGACAACCAAGAACAAGTGAACATATTTATTGCCAACCAGGAACAGATGATCCTCCTGATTGCTAACCAGGAACAAGTAAGTCTCCTCCTGATTTTGCCAACCAAAAAGAAGTTAGCCTCCTCCTGATTTCCAACCAGGAAGAAGAGGGTCTCCTCCTGATTGCCAACCAGGAAGAAGTGAGCCTCCTCCTGATTGCCAACCAGGAACATGTGAGCATACTTATTGCCAACCAGGACAATATGATCCTCCCTGTTGCTAATCAGGAGCAAGTAAGTCTATTTCTGATTGCCAACCAGTAACAAGTGAGCCTCCGCCTGTTTGCCAACCAGGAACAAATGAGCCTCCGCCTGATTTTGTCAACCAGGAACAAATGAGCCTTCTCCTGATTTTGCCAACCAAGAACAAGTGAACATATTTATTGCCAACCAGGAACAGATGATCCTCCTGATTGCTAACCAGGAACAAGTAAGTCTCCTCCTGATTTTGCCAACCAAAAAGAAGTTAGCCTCCGTCTGATTGCCAACCAGGAAGAAGAGGGTCTCCTCCTGATTGCCAACCAGGAAGAAGTGAGCCTCCTCTTGATTGCCAACCAGGAACATGTGAGCATACTTATTGCCAACCAGGACAATATTATCCTCCTGGTTGCTAAACAGGAACAAGTAAATCTCTTTCTGATTGCCAAACAGGAACAAGTGAGCCTCCGCCTGATTGCCAACCAGAAACAAATGAGCCTCCTCCTGATTTTGACAACCAAGAACAAGTGAACATATTTATTGCCAACCAGGAACAGATGATCCTCCTGATTGCTAACCAGGAACAAGTAAGTCTCCTCCTGATTTTGGCAACCAAAAATAAGTTAGCCTCCTCCTGATTGCCAACCAAGAGGAAGAGGGTCTCCTCCTGATTGCCAACCAGGAAGAAGTGAGCCTCCTCCTGATTGCCAACCAGGAACATGTGAGCATACTTATTGCCAACCAGGACAATATGATCCTCCTGGTTGCAAATCAGGAGCAAGTTAGTCTATTTCTGATTGCCAACCAGGAACAAGTGAGCCTCCGCCTGATTGCCAACCAGGAACAAATGAGCCTCTGCCTGATTGCCAATCAGGAACAAATGAGCCTCCTCCTGATTTTGACAACCAAGAACAAGTGAACATATTTTTTGCCAACCAGGAACAGATGATCCTCCTGATTGCTAACCAAGAACAAATAAGTCTCCTCCTGATTTTGCCAACCAAAAATAAGTTAGCCTCCTCCTGATTGCCAACCAGAAAGAAGAGGGTCTCCTCTTGATTGCCAACCAGGAACATGTGAGCATACTTAGTGCCAACCAGGACAATATGATCCTCATGGTTGCTAATCAGGAGCAAGTCAGTCTATTTCTGATTGCCAATCAGGAACAAGTGAGCCTCCGCCTGATTGCCAACCAGGAACAAATGAGCCTCCACCCGATTTTGTCAACCAGGAACAAGTGAGCCTCCGCCTGATTTTGCCAACCAAGAACAAGTGAACATATTTATTGCCAACCAGGAACAGATGATCCTCCTGATTGCTAACCAGGAACAAATAAGTCTCCTCTTGATTTTGCCAACCAAAAATAAGTTAGCCTCCTCCTGATTGCCAACCAGAAAGAAGAGGGTCTCCTCCTGATTACCAACCAGGAAGAAGTGAGACTCCTCCTGATTGCCGACCAGGAAGAAGTGAGGCCACCAGTGCTCAGTACAGAGTAAAGACTGGAATCATCCCAATATGGCAGATCATTTTGCTGCCATGTGGAATAAAAGAGCAGGTGTGCTGCTGCTGGAAGGCAATCAGCGCTCAGCACTTGAGCGGCTCCTCATGGAAGTCTTTGATGATTCCTTTGAAATTAATCAAAAGCTGGAGAGAACAAGCCCGAGGCGACACGCTGAGGAAAAACCCTGCCGTGTTCCAGCCAGCCACAGAGGTGGATCTTCCAGGTCGGCCGCGCTGATTTCCAGGAGAAAGTGTGAGTGGGCTGCAGAGAGGATGAAAGTGTGTGAAGCTGTCTGGAACCCACATGCTGCCTTCAACACCTCCTGAAGAAGTCGTCACACCTGACACTAATTCCACCTGAGAGCACCTCACTGACAGAAAGGTGCCATCGCTGCTCCTCGCTCTTCTTCTCTCACCGAGAAAAGTTGTTACATTCTAATCATGAAGTCCATGAGCTGTTTTGACTCTTGGCCATTTGTGATGTCACAGATTGACGGACGAACCTATGTGGACATTCTAGTAAAGGGGTGTCCAAAGTGCGGCACAGGGGCCATTTGCCGCTTGTTTGACCTTGTTTGACGGCCTGCGGCACAATGGTTGGCATGCTAATGTTAGCATGCTAGCTTTTTTTTAAAGCTAATTTTGTAGGTATACATCTCAGCCTCAAATATTCTGTTACTTGATTAATAAAACCTGTTAGCATGCTAATGTTAGCATGCTATCTTTTTTAAGCTAACTTTGTAGGTATACATCTCAACCTCAAATATTTTGTTACTTGATTAATAAAACCTGTTAGCATGCTATCTTTTAAAGTACATTTTTGTAGGTATACATCTCAGCCTCAAATATTTTGTTATTTGATTAATGAAACCTGTTAGCATGCTAAAGTTAGCATGCTAGCTTTTTTTAAGCTAATTTTGTAGGCATACATCTCAGCCTCAAATATTTTGCTAATTGAATAATGAAACCTGTTAGCATGCTAAAGTTAGCATGCTAGCTTTTTTTAAGCTAATTTTGTAGGCATACATCTCAGCCTCAAATATTTTGCTAATTGATTAATGAAACCTGTTAGCATGCTAATGTTAGCATGCTAGCTTTTTTTAAGCAAATTTTGTAGGTATACATCTCAGCCTCAAATATTTTGTTACTTGATTAATGAAACCTGTTAGCATGCTAGCTTTTTTAAGCTAATTGTGTAGGTTTGAATCGCAGCATCAAATATTTTGTTACTTGATTAATGATACCTGTTTGCATGCTATTGTTAGCATGCTAGCTTTTTTTAAGCTCATTTTGTAGGTATACATCTCAGCCTCAAATATTTTGTTCCTTGATTAATGATACCTGTTAGCATGCTAACTTTGATATGCTAGCTTTTTTTTAGCAAATTTTGAATGGTACCTGTTAGCATGCTAATGTTAGCATGCTATCTTTTTTTAAGCTAATTTTGTAGGCATACATCTCAGCCTCAAGTATTCTGTTACTTGATTGATACCTGTTAGCATGCTAATGTTAGCATGCTATCTTTTTTAAGCTAACTTTGTAGGTATACATCTCAACCTCAAATATTTTGTTACTTGATTAATAAAACATGTTAGCATGCTAATGTTAGCATGCTATCTTTTAAAGTACATTTTTGTAGGTATACATCTCAGCCTCAAATATTTCGTTATTTGATTAATGAAACCTGTTAGCATGCTAAAGTTAGCATGCTAGCTTTTTTTAAGCTAATTTTGTAGGCATACATCTCAGCCTCAAATATTTTGCTAATTGATTAATGAAACCTGTTAGCATGCTAATGTTAGCATGCTATCTTTTTTTAAGCTAATTTTGTAGGCATACATCTCAGCCTCAAATATTTTGTTACTTGATTGATACTTGTTAGCATGCTAATGTTAGCATGCTATCTTTTTTAAGCAAACTTTGTAGGTATACATCTCAGCCTCAAATATTTTGTTACTTGATTAATGAAACATGTTAGCATGCTATCTATTTTAAAGTAAATTTTTGTAGGTATACATCTTAGCCTCAAATATTTTGTTACTTGATTAAAGAAACCTGTTAGCTTGCTAGCTTTTTTAAAGCAAATTTTTGTAGGTATACATCTCAGCCTCAAATATTTTGTCACTTGATTAATGAAACCTGTTAGCATGCTAATGTTAGCATGCTATAATTTTTAAGCTAATTTAGTAGGTGTAAATCACAGCATCAAATATTTTGTTACTTGCTCAATGATACCTCTAAGCATGCTAACGTTGATATGCTAGCTACTTATGGCTAATTTTGAATGATACCTGTTAGCATTCTAATGTTAGCATGCTAGCTTTTTTTAAGCTAATTTTGTAGGCATACATCTCAGCCTCAAATATCTTGTTACTTGATTGATACCTCTTAGCATGCTAATGTTAGCATGCTATCTTTTTTAAGCTAACTTTGTAGGTATACATCTCAACCTCAAATATTTTGTTACTTGATTGATAAAACCTGTTAGCATGCTAATGTTAGCATGCTATCTTTTAAAGTACATTTTTGTAGGTATACATCTCAGCCTCAAATATTTTGTTACTTGATTAATGAAACCGGTTAGCATGCTAATGTTAGCATGCTAGCTTTTTTTTAAGCTAATTTTGTAGGTATACATCTCAGCCTCAAATTTTTTTTACTTGATTGATACCTGTTAGCATGCTAATGTTAGCATGCTATCTTTTTTAAGCTAACTTTGTAGGTATACATCTCAGCCTCAAATATTTTGTTACTTGATTAATAAAACCTGTTAGCATGCTAATGTTAGCGTGCTATCTATTTTAAAATACATTTTTGTAGGTATACATCTCAGCCTCAAATATTTTGTTACTTCATTAAAGAAACCTGTTAGCATGCTAATGTTAGCATGCTAGCTTTTTTAAAGCAAATTTTTGTAGGTATACATCTCAGCCTCAAATGTTTTGTTACTTGATTAAAGAAACCTGTTAGCATGCTAGCTTTTTTAAAGCAAATTTTTGTAGGTATACATCTCAGCCTCAAATATTTTGTTACTTGATTAATGAAACCTGTTAGCATGCTAATGTTAGCATGCTATCTTTCTTTAAGCTAATTTAGTAGGTGTAAATCACAGCATCAAATATTTTGTTACTTGTTCAATGATACCTCTAAGCATGCTAACGTTGATATGCTAGCTTCTTATGGCTAATTTTGAATGATACCTGTTAGCATGCTAATGTTAGCATGCTAGCTTTTTTTAAGCTAATTTTGTAGGCATACATCTCAGCCTCAAATATATTGTTACTTGATTGATACCTCTTAGCATGCTAATGTTAGCATGCTATCTTTTTTAAGCTAACTTTGTAGGTATACATCTCAACCTCAAATATTTTGTTACTTGATTGATAAAACCTGTTAGCATGCTAATTTTAGCATGCTATCTTTTAAAGTACATTTTTGTAGGTATACATCTCAGCCTCAAATATTTTGTTACTTGATTAAAGAAACCTGTTAGCATGCTAATGTTAGCATGCTAGCTTTTTTAAGCTAATTTTGTAGGCATACATCTCAGCCTCAAATATATTGTTACTTGATTGATACCTCTTAGCATGCTAATGTTAGCATGCTATCTTTTTTAAGCTAACTTTGTAGGTATACATCTCAACCTCAAATATTTTGTTACTTGATTGATAAAACCTGTTAGCATGCTAATGTTAGCATGCTATCTTTTAAAGTACATTTTTGTAGGTATACATCTCAGCCTCAAATATTTTGTTACTTGATTAATGAAACCTGTTAGCATGCTATAGCATGCTAGCTTTTTTTCCAGCTAATTTTGTAGGCATACATCTCAGCCTCAAATATTTTGTTACTTGATTGATACCTGTTAGCATGCTAATGTTAGCATGCTGTCATTTTTAAGCTAACTTTGTAGGTATACATCTCAGCCTCAAATATTTTGCTACTTGATTAATGAAACCTGTTAGCATGCTAATGTTAGCATGCTAGCTTTTTTAAAGCAATTTTTTGTAGGTATACATCTCAGCCTCAAATATTTTGTTACTTGATTAATGAAACCTGTTAGCATGCTAATGTTAGCATGCTAGCTTTTTTTTAAGCTAATTTTGTAGGCATACATCTCAGCCTCAAATATTTTGTTACTTGATTAATGAAACCTGTTAGCATGCTATAGCATGCTAGCTTTTTTTTAAGCTAATTTTGTAGGCATACATCTCAGCCTCAAATATTTTGTTACTTGATTAATGAAACCTGTTAGCATGCTAGCTTTTTTAAGCTAATTTTGTAGGCATACATCTCAGCCTCAAATATGTTGTTACTTGATTGATACCTGTTAGCATGCTAATGTTAGCATGCTATCTTTTAAAGTACATTTTTGTAGGTATACATCTCAGCCTGAAATATTTTGTTACTTGATTAATGAAACCTGTTAGAATGCTAATGTTAGCATGCTAGCTTTTTTTAAGCTAATTTTGTAGGGATACATCTCAGCCTCAAATATTTTGTTACTTGATTAATGAAACCTGTTAGCATGCTAATGTTAGCATGCTATCTTTTAAAGTACATTTTTGTAGGTATACATCTCAGCGTCAAATATTTTGTTACTTGATTAATGAAACCTGTTAGCATGCTAATGTTAGCATGCTAGCTTTTTTTTAAGCTAATTTTGTAGGTATACATCTCAGCCTCAAATATTTTGTTACTTGATTAATGAAACCTGTTAGCATGCTAGCTTTCTTAAGCTAATTTTGTAGGCATACATCTCAGCCTCAAATATGTTGTTACTTGATTGATACCTGTTAGCATGCTAATGTTAGCATGCTATCTTTTAAAGTACATTTTTGTAGGTATACATCTCAGCCTGAAATATTTTGTTACTTGATTAATGAAACCTGTTAGAATGCTAATGTTAGCATGCTAGCTTTTTTTAAGCTAATTTTGTAGGTATACATCTCAGCCTCAAATATTTTGTTACTTGATTAATGAAACCTGTTAGCATGCTAATGTTAGCATGCTAGCTTTTTTTAAGCTAATTTTGTAGGCATACATCTCAGCCTCAAATATTTTGTTACTTGATTAATGATACCTGTTAGCATGCTAATTTTAGCATGCTATCTTTTTTAAGCTAATTTTGTAGGTGTAAATCACAGCATTAAATATTTTGTTCCTTGATTAATGATACCTGTTAGCATGCTAACTTTGATATGCTAGCTTTTTTTTTAGCTAATTTTGAATGGTACGTGTTAGCATGTTAATGTTTGCATGCTAGCTTTTTTTAAGCTAATTTTGTAGGCATACATCTCAGCCTCAAATATTTTGTTACTTGATTAATGATACCTGTTAGCTAGCGTCTTTAGCATTAGCTAATATGCTAACACATTTGCGAGTGTCTGTGTTAGTATTGTCAACTGGCTTTCCTCTACCAAGTCCACGTTATTCAACAAATCCTCTAACAAGTCCGCATGAGTAAACAAATCCTTTACAAAGTCCACATTATTCAACAAATCCTCTACCAAGTCCGCATGAGTGAACAAATCTCCTCCCAAGTCCACGTTAATCAACAAGTCATCTAACAACTCCACGTTAATCAAAAGGTTCTCTACCAAGTCCACGTATTTCAACAAATCCTCTACCAAGTCCACATGGGTCAACAAAACTTGTACCAAGTCAACATAAAACAGCAAGTACTCTACCAAGTCTACATAAAACAACAAGTCCTCTACCAAGTCTACATAAAACAACAAGTCATCAAGTCCCAAGTCTACATAAAACAAGTCCTCTACCAAGTCTACATAAAACAACAAGTCAATTAACAAGTTTACATAAAACAAGTCCTTTAACAAGTCTACCAAAAACAACCATTCCTCTACCAAGTCCACATAAAACAACAAGTCCTCTACCAAGTCAACATAAAACAACAAGTCATCTACCAATTCCACAAAAAACGACAAATTATTCTACCAAGTCCACATAAAACAACAGGTCCTCTACCAAGTCCACATAAAACAACAAGTCCTCCAACAAGTCCACATAAAACAACAAGTCCTCTGTCAAGTCCACATAAAACAACAATTCCTCTACCAGGTCAACAAAAAACAACAAGTCCTCTACCAATTCTACATAAAACAACAATTCCTCTACCAAGTCCACATAAAACATGTTCTCTATGAAGTCTACATGAAACAGAAATTCATCTACCAAGTCCACATAAAACAACAAGTCCTCTACCAAGTCCACATAAAAAAACAAACTCCTCTACCAAGTCAAAATAAAACAATATGTCTTCTATCAAGTCTACATGAAACAGAAACTCCTCTACCAAGTCCACATAAAACAACAAGTTCCCCATTAAGTCAACATAAAACAACAAGTCCTCTACCAAGTCCACATAAAACAACAAGTCCTCTACCAGGTGAACAAAAAACAAGAAGTCCTCTATCAAGTCTACATAAAACAACAATTACTCCACCAAGTCAACATACAACAACAATTCCTCTACCAAGTCCACATAAAACAACACACTCCTCTACCAAGTCTACATAAAACAACAAGTTCTCTACCAAGTCTGCATAAAACAACAAGTCCTCTACCAGGTCAACAAAAAACAACAAGTCCTCTACCAAGTCTACATAAAACAACAAATCCTCTACCAAGTCAACATAAAACAACAATTCCTCTACCAAGTCAACATAAAACAACATGTCCTCTATCAAGTCTACATGAAACAGAAATTCCTCTACCAGGTCCACATAAAACAACAAGTCCTCTATCAAATCTACATGAAACAGAAATTCCTCTACCAAGTCCACATAAAACAACACGTTCTCTACCAAGTCAACATAAAACAACAATTCCTCTACCAAGTCCACATAAAACAACAAACTCCTCTACCAAGTCAACATAAAACAACATGTCCTCTATCAAGTCTACATGAAACAGAAATTCCTCTACCAGGTCCACATAAAACAACAAGTCCCCTATCAAGTCAACATAAAACAACAATTCCTCTACCAAGTCCACATAAAACAACAAGTCCTCTACCAAGTCTACATAAAACAACAAGTCCTCTACCAAGTCCACATAAAACAACAAGTCCTCTACCAAGTCTACATAAAACAACAATTCCCCTACCAAGTCCACATAAAACAACAATTCCTCTACCAAGTCCACATAAAACAACAAACTCCTCTACCAAGTCAACATAAAACAACATGTCCTCTATCAAGTCTACGTGAAACAGAAATTTCTCTACCAAGTCCACATAAAACAACAAGTCCTCTACCAAGTCTGCATAAAACAAGTCCTCTACCAGGTCAATATAAAACAGCAAGTCCTCTACCAAATCTACATAAAACAAAAATTCCTCTACCAGGTCCACACAAAACAAAACAACAAGTCCTCTACCAAGTACATATAAAACAACAGGTCATCTGTCAAGTCCACATAAAACAACAATTCCTCTACCAAGTCCAAATAAAACAGCAAGTCCTCTACCAAGTCAACATAAAACAACAAGTCCTCTACCAAGTCAACATAAAACAACAATTCCTCGACCAAGTCCACATAAAACAACATGTCCTCTATCAAGTCTACATAAAACAACAAGTCCTCTTCCAAGTCTGCATAAAACAACAATTCCTCTACCAAGTCAACATAAAACAACAAGTCGTCTACCAAGTCTACATACTGTAAAACAACAATTCCTCTACCAAGTCCACACAAAACAACAAGTCAATCAACAATTTACGAGTGTCTGTGTTAGTGTAATTAACTGTCTTTCTTTTTGTGTTGTTTCAGTTCCACAATTAAACCCACCAAAACGTCACTGTGGAGTTATTGAGTCTGTTTAGCTGACTGGAGAGCTAGCTTTTGCAGCTAGTGAGTCCATGACCGTGACTGACGTTTGGCCTGATCAACCGTTTTACTGCCCTGTTACCATGAATATTTCTGTGTTCATAATAAGTATATATATATATGCGACTTAACGTTGAAGGTAAGAGATGGACGTGTCGGCCATCTTGCTGATGACTCGAGACTTGCAGGCCTCCTCACAGGCTGGCAGCCGTGTGGGAATCCCAGGAACAAATCCCCGACATGCCGGAGCAGAGTCTGCCGCCGTGTGACGATCACGGCGTGAAGCAGAAAAATGTGTTTTGAAACAACAAAGAGTGCGAGCCAACTCATTACTTGGACCACTTTGCTTCTTCCTCAGCAAGCCTCAACTCTTCAACTCGTCAGTCTTCTGTCGTCCCGCGACTTTGAACACAACACGCACTCTTCTCGCCCCTCAATAACAGACTTCATAGCCGCTCGCGTGGAATGTAACCCGGCGGCCGAGGAGCCGAGAAGCCACGCCCCCTGCACATCTGACCGCGTCGACGGGGGCGGCGGCAACATGAAACCGCACGATCACGCAGGATTCTCACAGGAATGGTACAAGCTGACCTGCAGTGTGTTCATGCGTGTTTAAGTGCATTTGTGGTACAATTGTGGGAAGATTGTAAAAAATGTATCAAAATAAAAATCTAATGGACCAACAATTTCATGACCTAGCTGCAGTACCTCTATGCACCCCTAGGGCTCTCCATTCATCCATCCATCCATTTTCTACTGCTTGTCCCTTTTGCCATTCAACATTTTCTAAAGTAAATGTGTACAACAGATGTAGATCATCTACATCAACTATAGGAATTGTCTGAGTGGATGGACAGGACAGATTACAAAATAATAATAATAATAAATAAAAACTATATATATATATATATATATATATATATATATATATAGGTAAAAGCCAGTAAATTAGAATATTTTGAAAAACTTGATTTATTTCAGTAATTGCATTCAAAAGGTGTAACTTGTACATTATATTTATTCATTGCACACAGACTGATGCATTCAAATGTTTATTTCATTTAATTTTGATGATTTGAAGTGGCAACAAATGAAAATCCAAAATTCCGTGTGTCAAAATTAGAATATTACTTAAGGCTAATACAAAAAAGGGATTTTTAGAAATGTTGGCCAACTGAAAAGTATGAAAATGAAAAATATGAGCATGTACAATACTCAATACTTGGTTGGAGCTCCTTTTGCCTCAATTACTGCGTTAATGCGGCGTGGCATGGAGTCGATGAGTTTCTGGCACTGCTCAGGTGTTATGAGAGCCCAGGTTGCTCTGATAGTGGCCTTCAACTCTTCTGCGTTTTTGGGTCTGGCATTCTGCATCTTCCTTTTCACAATACCCCACAGATTTTCTATGGGGCTAAGGTCAGGGGAGTTGGCGGGCCAATTTAGAACAGAAATACCATGGTCCGTAAACCAGGCACGAGTAGATTTTGCGCTGTGTGCAGGCGCCAAGTCCTGTTGGAACTTGAAATCTCCATCTCCATAGAGCAGGTCAGCAGCAGGAAGCATGAAGTGTTCTAAAACTTGCTGGTAGACGGCTGCGTTGACCCTGGATCTCAGGAAACAGAGTGGACCGACACCAGCAGATGACATGGCACCCCAAACCGTAACTGATGGTGGAAACTTTACACTAGACTTCAGGCAACGTGGATCCTGTGCCTGTCCTGTCTTCCTCCAGACTCTGGGACCTCGATTTCCAAAGGAAATGCAAAATTTGCTTTCGTCAGAAAACATGACTTTGGACCACTCAGCAGCAGTCCAGCTCTTTTTTTCCTTAGCCCAGGTGAGACGCTTTTCGCGCTGTTTCTTGGTCAACAGTGGCTTGACACGAGGTATGCGGCAGTTGAAACCCATGTCTTTCAAGCGTCTCTTGGTGGTGGATCTTGAAGCACTGACTCCAGCAGCTGTCCACTCCTTCTGAATCTCCCCCACATTTTGAATGGGTTTTTTTTCACAATATTGACCAGGGCGCGGTGATCCCTATCGCTTGTACACTTTTTCTGACCACAGTTTTTCCTTCCCTTTGCCTCTCCATTAATGTGTTTGGACACAGAGCTCTGAGAACAGCCAGCCTCTTCAGCAATAACCTTTTGTGTCTTTCCCTCCTTGTGCAATGTGTCGATGGTTGCCTTTTGGACAGCTGTCAAATCTGAAGTCTTCCCCATGTTTGTGTAGGCTTCAGAACTGGACTGAGAGACCATTTAAAGCCCTTTGCAGGTGTTTTGAGTTAATCAGCTGATTAGTTTGTGGCACCAGGTGTCTTCAAAATTTAACCCTTACACAATATTCTAATTTTGTGACACACGGAATTTTGGATTTTCATTTGTTGCCACTTCAAATCATCAAAATTAAATGAAATAAACATTTGAATGCATCAGTCTGTGTGCAATGAATAAATATAATGTACAAGTTACACCTTTTGAATGCAATTACTGAAATAAATCAAGTTTTTCAAAATATTCTAATTTACTGGCTTTTACCTGTATATATATACAGGTAAAAGCCAATAAATTAGAATTTACCATGTCATGTCATCTGCTGGTGTCGGTCCACTCTGTTTCCTGAGATCCAGGGTCAACGCAGCCGTCTACCAGCAAGTTTTAGAGCACTTCATGCTTCCTGCTGCTGACTTGGCGCCTGCACACAGCGCAAAATCTACCCGTGCCTGGTTTACGGACCATGGTATTTCTGTTCTAAATTGGCCCGCCAACTCCCCTGACCTTAGCCCCATAGAAAATCTGTGGGGTATTGTGAAAAGGAAGATGCAGAATGCCAGACCCAAAAACGCAGAAGAGTTGAAGGCCACTATCAGAGCAACCTGGGCTCTCATAACACCTGAGCAGTGCCAGAAACTCATCGACTCCATGCCACGGCGCATTAACGCAGTAATTGAGGCAAAAAGAGCTCCAACCAAGTATTGAGTATTGTACATGCTCATATTTTTCATTTTCATACTTTTCAGTTGGCCAACATTTCTAAAAATCCCTTTTTTGTATTAGCCTTAAGTAATATTCTAATTTTGTGACACACGGAATTTTGGATTTTCATTTGTTGCCACTTCAAATCATCAAAATTAAATGAAATAAACATTTGAATGCATCAGTCTGTGTGCAATGAATAAATATAATGTACAAGTTTCACCTTTTGAATGCAATTACTGAAATAAATCAAGTTTTTCAAAATATTCTAATTTACTGGCTTTTACCTGTATATATATATATATATATATATATATATATATATATGTATATATATATATATATATATATATATATATATATATATATACATATATATATATATATATATATATATATATATATATATATATATATATATATATATATATATATATTCTCTCACGTTGGCTCCTTCACTGACTGGGAATCGAAGAGAGTCAGTCTATCATGCCAATCATCGTTAAAAACACAAATGATTGATGTATCATTGATATATAATTGATTTATGATTGGTATATAAAATGTATATATAATTGATATACAATTGATATATGATTGATATGTATATATATCATTTATATATAATTGATATATAAATGATGTATGATTGGTATATACACGATTGATACATGATTGATATATATCATTTATATATAATTGACATATAATTGATATATGATTGATATACAATTGATATACGATGTATGATTGATATATGATTGATATATAATTGGTATATGAGTGATATATTTGACATATTGATATATGATTGATATAGGATTGATGTATGATTGACATTTATGTGATTGAAATATAATTGATTTATGATTGATATATGATTGATGTATGATTGATATTTATGGGATTTAAATGTGATCGATATATAGTAGACATATGATTGATATATGATTGACATATTATTGATATATGATTGACATATGATTGATAGATAATTTATGTATGATTGATGTATGATTGACATATGATTGGCATATGATTAATATATGATTGACATATGATTGATATATGATTGACATATGGTTGACATATGATTGATATAGGATTGATGTATGATTTACATTTATGTGATTGAAATATAATTGATATATGATTGACATATGATTGATATATGATTGATGTATGACTGATATTTATGGGATTTAAATATGATTGATATATAGTTGATAAATGATTGATATATGTTTGAGATATGATTGACATATGATTGATATTTGATTGATTGATTGATATATAATATGGTTGACGTATGATTGATATAGGATTGATGTATGATTGACATTTATGTGATTGAAATATAATTTATATATGATTGACATATGATTGATATATGATTAATGTAAGATTGATATTTATGGGATTTAAATATGATTGATATATAGTTGATATATGATTGATATATGATTGATATGTGATTGACATATTGACATATTGATATATGATTGACATATGGTTGACATATGATTGATAAATGATTGATGTATGATTGACATATGATTGGCATATGATTAATATATGATAGACATATGATTGACATACGATTGATATATGATTGATATGTATGTGATTGAAATATGATTGACATATAGTTGACATATGATTGATATATAATTGATAGATGACTGGCATATGGTTGACATATATTTGACATATGATTGATATATGTTTGAGATATGATTGACATATGATTGATATTTGATTGATTGATATATAATATGGTTGACATATGATTGATATAGGATTGATGTATGATTGACATTTATGTGATTGAAATATAATTGATATATGATTGAATTATGATTGATATATGATTGATGTATGATTGTTATTTATGTGATTGAAATATGATTGACATATAGTTGACATATGATTGTTACAGTATATGATTGATGTATAATTGATAGATGACAGGCATATTGAAGACATATATTTGACATATGATTGATATATGTTTGAGATATGATTGACATATGATTGATATTTGATTGATATATAATTGACATATGATTGGCATGTAATTGAAATGTGAATGACATATGATTGACATAATCCAGGTATCTACTGCATAAAATCATCTTATTTGTAGAAATGTGTAGATTTCCTTTACACATAGCAACAAGGCACTTTTCTTCCGACAAAGTGAAGGAAAGCAGTCAGAGAGTTTTGGAGCGGAAGATCATCTAAAAATGACAACAATGTCTTTTTACTGCAAATGTTGATCAGAAATCAGAGGGGAATGTTAGCATCAAGCTTCTATGCAACATCATCATCCAGACTTTATACAAAATAAAAAACATAAATATAATTTTTTCATGGGCGTGTTAATTACTGCATTTATTTGTGTGATGTTAGGAACATAACGCGATGACTAAGAGAGCTTCCAGCATGTAAAGGTTGACTTCCACACCGCCAGCATGGATGGCGTGCAATGAGACATGTCTGAATGTGTTGCAGCACCTGTATGACTTGTGTCCCCTCTGAAGACCCTCATCGTGCACCTTGGCAACACTTGACTCCCTTTGAAGTTTGATTGGAGTCTTTTGGACCAATGGAATCAGGACATTGGACACCAGCGAGTTCTGCCTTCTCAACCTCGGAGTCAGAAGCTCCTGTGGGAACAAGATGAGCACTCAGGAAGCCCACATGGTCGTCAGTGAGGCAGAGGAGAAGATCCAGCCTGCAGCCAGAAGTCCTGAAGATGAAGAAGTCAGCGCCACGCAAACCTTTCATCATAACAAGGATGACTCGTGAATCACGACTCATGACTCACGACTTATAATGAGCTCATTACGACTCAGACATGAGATCGCTTCAGTCAGACCAGAGACATGAGTCACACCTGGAAATCACTTTTAATGTACGGCCAGGACATCCCTACCAAGTCCACCTGAGTCAACAAATCCATGTTAATCAACAGGTCCTCTACCAAGTCCACGTTATTCAACAAACCCCCTACTAAGTCCACGTTACTCAACAAATCCTCTACCAAGTGCACATTATTCAACAAATCCTCTACCAGGTCCGCATGGGTCAACAAATACCCTAATAAGTCCACATTATTCAACAAATCCTCTACCAAGTCCACATGAAACAATAAGTCCTCTACCAAGTCTACATGATTCAACAAATCCTCTATCAAGTCTGCATGAGTCAACAAATCCCCTACCAATTCCACATGAAACAACAAGTCCTCTACCAAGTCTACATTATTCAACAAATCCTTTACCAAGTCCACATGGGTCAACAAATACCCTACAAAGTCCACGTTATTCAACAAATCCTCTACCAAGTCCACATGAAACAATAAGTCCTCTACCAAGTCTACATTATTCAACAAATCCTCTAGCAAGTCTGCATGGGTCAACAAATCCCCTACCAAGTCCACATTATTCAACAAAACCTCTACCAAGTCTACATTACTCAACAAATCCTCTACCAAGTCCACATGAAACAAGAAGTCATCTACCAGGTCTACATTATTCAACAAATCCTCTACCAAGTCTGCATGGGTCAACAAATCCCCTACCAAGTCCACATTATTCAACAAAACCTCTACCAAATCTACATTAATCAACAAATCCTTCACCAAGTCCACGTTACTCAACAAATCCTCTACCAAGTCCACATTATTCAACAAATCCTCTACCATGTCCGCATGGGTCAACAAATACCCTACAAAGTCCACATTATTCAACAAATCCTCTACCAAGTCCACATGAAACAATAAGTCCTCTACTAAGTCTACATTATTCAACAAATCCTCTACCAAGTCTGCATGGGTCAACAAATCCCCTACCAAGTCCACATTATTCAACAAAACCTCTACCAAATCTAGATTAATCAACAAATCCTCTACCAAGTCCACATTATTCAACAAATCCTCTACCAAGTCCGCATGGGTCAACAAATACCCTACAAAGTCCACATTATTCAACAAATCCTCTACCAAGTCCACATGAAACAATAAGTCCTCTACCAAGTCTACATTATTCAACAAATCCTCTACCAAGTCTGCATGGGTCAACAAATCCCCTACCAAGTCCACATTATTCAACAAAACCTCTACCAAGTCTACATTAATCAACAAATCCTCTACCAAGTCCACATGAAACAATAAGTCCTCTACCAAGTCTACATTATTCAACAAATCCTCTACCAAGTCTGCATGGGTCAACAAATCCCCTACCAAGTCCACATTATTCAACAAAACCTCTACCAAGTCTACATTAATCAACAAATCCTATACCAAGTCCACGTGAAACAAGAAGTCCTCTACCAAGTCTACATTATTCAACAAATCCTCTACCAAGTCTGCATGGGTCAACAAATCCCCTACCAAGTCCACATTATTCAACAAAACCTCGACCAAGTCTACAATAATCAACAAATCCTCTACCAAGTCCACATGAAACAATAAGTCCTCTACCAGGTCTACATTATTCAACAAATCCTCTACCAAGTCTGCATGGGTCAACAAATCCCCTACCAAGTCCACATTATTCAACAAAACCTCTACCAAATCTACATTAATCAACAAATCCTTCACCAAGTCCACGTTACTCAACAAATCCTCTACCAAGTCCACATTATTCAACAAATCCTCTACCAAGTCCGCATGGGTCAACAAATCCCCTGCCAAGTCCACATTATTCAACAAAACCTCTACCAAGTCTACATTAATCAACAAATCCTCTACCAAGTCCACATAAAACAATAAGTCCTCTACCAAGTCTACATTATTCAACAAATCCTCTACCAAGTCTGCATGGGTCAACAAATCCCCTACCAAGTCCACATTATTCAGCAAAACCTCTACCAAGTCTACATTAGTCAACAAATTCCCCTACCAAGTCCACATGAAACAACAAGTCCTCTACCAAGTCTACATTAATCAACAAATCCTCTACCAAGTCCACATGAAACACTAAGTCCGCTATCAAGTCCACATAAAACAACAAGTCCTCTATCAAATTCATATTATTCAACAAATCCTCTACCAAGTCCGCGTGAGTCAACAAATCCCCTCCCAAGTCCAGGTTAATCAACAAGTCCTCTACCAACTCCACGTCAATCAACCAGTCCTCTACCAAGTCCACGTTATTCAACAAATCCTCTACCAAGTCCGCATGGGTCAACAAATCCCCTACCAAGTCCACATTATTCAACAAAACCTCTACCAAGTCTACATTAATCAACAAATACTCTACCAAGTCCACATAAAACAACAAGTCTTCGACTCAGTCCACATAATACAACAAGTCATCTACCAAATTCACATTATTCAACAAGTCTTCTTGCAATTCCGCATTATTCAACAAATCCTCTACCAAGTCCACATTATTCAACAAATCCTCTACCAAATACCCAATATGCAACAAGTCCTTTACCGATTCTCATAAAAAAGCAAGTCCTCTACCAAGTGCACATAAAACAACAAGTCTTCTACCAAGTCCACATAAAAAACAAACTCCTCTACAAAGTCCACATAAAACAACAAGTCATCTACCAAGTTCACATTATTCAACAAGTCTTCTACCAATTCCGCATTATTCAACAAATCCTCTACCAAGTCCACATTATACAACAAGTCCTTTACCAAGTCTCATAAAACAGCAAGTCCTCTACCAAGTCCACATAAAACAACAAGTCCTCTACTAAGTCCACAAAAAAACAACAAGTCATCTACCAAGTTCACATTATTCAACAAGTCTTCTACCAATTCGGCATTATTCAACAAACCCTCTACCAAGTCCACATTATTCAACAAATCATCTACCAAATACCCAATATACAACAAGTCCTCTACCAAGTCCACATAAAACTACAAATACTCTACCAAGTCCACATAAAACAACAAGTCTTCTACTAAGTCCACATAAAACAACAAGTCATCTACCAAGTCCACATTATTCAACAAGTCTTCTACTAATGCCGCATTATTCAACAAACCCTCTATCAAGTCCACATTATTCAACAAATCATCTACCAAATACCCATTATACAACAAGTCCTTTACCAAGTCTCATGAAACAACAAGTCTTCTACCAAGTCCACATAAAAAACAAACTCCTCTACCAAGTTCACATGAAACAACAAGTCCTCTACTAAGTCCACATGAAACAACAAGTCCTCTACTAAGTCCACATAAAATAACAAGTCATCTACCAAGTTCACATTATTCAACAAGTCTTCTACCAATTCCGCATTATTCAACAAATCCTCTACCAAGTCCACATTATTCAACAAATCCTCTACCAAATACCCATTATACAACAAGTCCTTTACCAAGTCTCATAAAACAGCAAGTCCTCTACCAAGTCCACATAAAACTACAAATACTCTACCAAGTCCACAAAAAACAACAAGTCCTCTACTAAGTCCACATAAAACAACAAGTGATCTACCAAGTTCACATTATTCAACAAGTCTTCTACCAATTCCGCATTATTCAACAAATCCTCTACCAAGTCCACATTATTCAACAAATCCTCTACCAAATTCCCATTATACAACAAGTCCTTTACCAAGTCTCATAAAACAGCAAGTCCTCTACCAAGTCCACATAAAACAACAAATACTCTACCAAGTCCACATAAAACAACAAGTCCTCTACTAAGTCCACATAAAGCAACAAGTCATCTACCAAGTTCACATTATTCAACAAGTATTCTACCAATTCCGCATTATTCAACAAATCCTCTACCAAGTCCACATTATTCAACAAATCCTCTACCAAATACCCATTACACAACAAGTCCTTTACTAAGTCCCATAAAACAGCAAGTCCTCTACCAAGTCCACATAAAACAACAAGTCTTCTACCAAGTCCACATAAAAAACAAATTCCTCTACCAAGTCCACATGAAACAACAAGTCCTCTACTAAGTCAACATAAAACAACAAGTCCTCTACCAAGTCTACACAAAAGAACAAGTCTTCTACCAAGTCCACATAAAAAACAAACTCGTCTACAAAGTCCACATAAAACAACAAGTCATCTACCAAGTCCACATTATTCAACAAGTATTCTACCAATTCCGCATTTTTCAACAAACCCTCTACTAAGTCCACATTATTCAACAAATCCTCTATCAAATACCCATTATACAACAAGTCCTTTACCAAGTCTCATAAAACAGCAAGTCCTCTACCAAATCCACATAAAACAACAAGTCCTCTACTAAGTCCACATAAAACAACAAGTCATCTACTAAGTTCACATTATTCAACAAGTCTTCTACCAATTCCGCATTATTCAACAAATCCTCTACCAAGTCCACATTATTCAACAAATACTCTACCAAAAACCCAATATACAACAAGTCCTCTACCAAGTCTCATAAAACAGCAAGTCCTCTACCAAATCCACATAAAACAACAAGTCTTCTACCAAGTCCACATAAAACTACAAATACTCGACCGAGTCCACATAAAACAAAAAGTCCTCTACTAAGTCTACATAAAACAACAAGTCATCTACCAAGTTCACATTATTGAACAAGTCTTCTACCAATTCCGCATTATTCAACAAATCCTTTACCAAGTCCACATTATTCAACAAATCATCTACCAAATACCCAATATACAACAAGTCCTCTACCAAGTCCACATAAAACTACAAATACTCTACCAAGTCCACATAAAACAACAAGTCTTCTACTAAGTCCACATAAAACAACAAGTCATCTACCAAGTCCACATTATTCAACAAGTCTTCTACTAATGCCGCATTATTCAACAAACCCTCTATCAAGTCCACATTATTCAACAAATCCTCTACCAAATACCCATTATACAACAAGTCCTTTACCAAGTCTCATGAAACAACAAGTCTTCTACCAAGTCCACATAAAAAACAAACTCCTCTACCAAGTTCACATGAAACAACAAGTCCTCTACTAAGTCCACATGAAACAACAAGTCCTCTACTAAGTCCACATAAAATAACAAGTCATCTACCAAGTTCACATTATTCAACAAGTCTTCTACCAATTCCGCATTATTCAACAAATCCTCTACCAAGTCCACATTATTCAACAAATCCTCTACCAAATACCCATTATACAACAAGTCCTTTACCAAGTCTCATAAAACAGCAAGTCCTCTACCAAGTCCACATAAAACTACAAATACTCTACCAAGTCCACAAAAAACAACAAGTCCTCTACTAAGTCCACATAAAACAACAAGTGATCTACCAAGTTCACATTATTCAACAAGTCTTCTACCAATTCCGCATTATTCAACAAATCCTCTACCAAGTCCACATTATTCAACAAATCCTCTACCAAATTCCCATTATACAACAAGTCCTTTACCAAGTCTCATAAAACAGCAAGTCCTCTACCAAGTCCACATAAAACAACAAATACTCTACCAAGTCCACATAAAACAACAAGTCCTCTACTAAGTCCACATAAAGCAACAAGTCATCTACCAAGTTCACATTATTCAACAAGTATTCTACCAATTCCGCATTATTCAACAAATCCTCTACCAAGTCCACATTATTCAACAAATCCTCTACCAAATACCCATTACACAACAAGTCCTTTACTAAGTCCCATAAAACAGCAAGTCCTCTACCAAGTCCACATAAAACAACAAGTCTTCTACCAAGTCCACATAAAAAACAAATTCCTCTACCAAGTCCACATGAAACAACAAGTCCTCTACTAAGTCAACATAAAACAACAAGTCCTCTACCAAGTCTACACAAAAGAACAAGTCTTCTACCAAGTCCACATAAAAAACAAACTCGTCTACAAAGTCCACATAAAACAACAAGTCATCTACCAAGTCCACATTATTCAACAAGTATTCTACCAATTCCGCATTTTTCAACAAACCCTCTACTAAGTCCACATTATTCAACAAATCCTCTATCAAATACCCATTATACAACAAGTCCTTTACCAAGTCTCATAAAACAGCAAGTCCTCTACCAAATCCACATAAAACAACAAGTCCTCTACTAAGTCCACATAAAACAACAAGTCATCTACTAAGTTCACATTATTCAACAAGTCTTCTACCAATTCCGCATTATTCAACAAATCCTCTACCAAGTCCACATTATTCAACAAATACTCTACCAAAAACCCAATATACAACAAGTCCTCTACCAAGTCTCATAAAACAGCAAGTCCTCTACCAAATCCACATAAAACAACAAGTCTTCTACCAAGTCCACATAAAACTACAAATACTCGACCGAGTCCACATAAAACAAAAAGTCCTCTACTAAGTCTACATAAAACAACAAGTCATCTACCAAGTTCACATTATTGAACAAGTCTTCTACCAATTCCGCATTATTCAACAAATCCTTTACCAAGTCCACATTATTCAACAAATACTCTACCAAAAACCCATTATGCAACAAGTCCTTTACCAAGTCTCATAAAACAGCAAGTCCTCTACCAAGTCCACATAAAACAACAAGTCTTCTACCAAGTCCACATAAAAAACAAACTCCTCTACAAAGTCCACATAAAACAACAAGTCATTTACCAAGTCCACATTATTCAACAAGTCTTCTACCAAGTCCACATTATTCAACAAATCCTCTACCAAATACCCATTATACAACAAGTCCTTTACCAAGTCTCATAAAACAGCAAGTCCTCTACCAAACCCACATAAAACAACAAGTCTTTTACCAAGTCCACATAAAAAACAAACTCCTCTACCAAGTCCACATGAAACAACAAGTCATCTACGAAGTCAACATTAAACAACACGACCTCTACCAAGTCTACATAAAACAACAAGTCTTCTACCAAGTCCACATAAAAAACAAACTCCTCTACAAAGTCCACATAAAACAACAAGTCATCTACCAAGTTCACATTATTCAACAAATCCTCTACCAAATACCCATTATACAACAAGTCCTTTACCAAGTCTCATAAAACAGCAAGTCCTCTACGAAGTCCACATAAAACTACAAATACTCTACCAAGTCCACATAAAACAACAAGTCATTTACCAAGTCTCATAAAACAGCAAGTCCTCTACCAAATCCACATAAAACAACAAGTCTTCTACCAAGTCCACATAAAAAACCAACTCCTCTACCAAGTCCACATAAAACAACAAGTCCTCTACTAAGTCAACATAAAACAACAAGACCTCTACCAAGTCCATTTAAAACTACAAATACTCTACCAAGTCCACATACAACAAAAAGTCCTCTACTAAGTCCACATAAAACAACAAGTCATCTACCAATTTCACATTATTCAACAAGTCTTCTACCAATTTCGCATTATTCAACAAATCCTCTACTAAGTCCACATTATTCAACAAATCCTCTACCAAATACCCATCATACAACAAGTCCTTTACCAAGTCTCATAAAACAGCAAGTCCTCTACCAAATCCACATAAAACAACAAGTCCTCTACTAAGTCCACATAAAACAAAAAGTCATCTACTAAGTTCACATTATTGAACAAGTCTTCTACCAATTCCGCATTATTCAACAAATCCTCTACCAAGTCCACATTATTCAACAAATACTCTACCAAAAACCCATTATGCAACAAGTCCTTTACCAAGTCTCATAAAACAGCAAGTCCTCTACCAAGTCCACATAAAACAACAAGTCTTCTACCAAGTCCACATAAAAAACAAACTCCTCTACAAAGTCCACATAAAACAACAAGTCATTTACCAAGTCCACATTATTCAACAAGTCTTCTACCAAGTCCACATTATTCAACAAATCCTCTACCAAATACCCATTATACAACAAGTCCTTTACCAAGTCTCAGAAAACAGCAAGTCCTCTACCAAACCCACATAAAACAAGTCTTTTACCAAGTCCACATAAAAAACAAACTCCTCTACCAAGTCCACATGAAACAACAAGTCATCTAAGAAGTCAACATTAAACAACACGACCTCTACCAAGTCTACATAAAACAACAAGTCTTCTACCAAGTCCACATAAAAAACAAACTCCTCTACAAAGTCCACATAAAACAACAAGTCATCTACCAAGTTCACATTATTCAACAAATCCTCTACCAAATACCCATTATACAACAAGTCCTTTACCAAGTCTCATAAAACAGCAAGTCCTCTACAAAGTCCACATAAAACTACAAATACTCTACCAAGTCCACATAAAACAACAAGTCATTTACCAAGTCTCATAAAACAGCAAGTCCTCTACCAAATCCACATAAAACAACAAGTCTTCTACTAAGTCCACATAAAAAAACAACTCCTCTACCAATTCCACATAAAACAACAAGTCCTCTACTAAGTCAACATAAAACAACAAGACCTCTACCAAGTCCACATAAAACTACAAATACTCTACCAAGTCCACATACAACAAAAAGTCCTCTACTAAGTCCACATAAAACAACAAGTCATCTACCAATTTCACATTATTCAACAAGTCTTCTACCAATTCCGCATTATTCAACAAATCCTCTACCAAGTCCACATTATTCAACAAATCCTCTACCAAATACCCATCATACAACAAGTCCTTTACCAAGTCTCATAAAACAGCAAGTCCTCTACCAAATCCACATAAAACAACAAGTCTTCTACCAAGTCCACATAAAAAACAAACTCCTCTACCAAGTCCACATGAAACAACAAGTCCTCTACTAAGTCAACATAAAACAACAAGACCTCTACCAAGTCCACATGAAACAACAAGTCCTCTACTAAGTCAACATAAAACAACAAATCCTCTACCAAGTCTACATAAAACAACAAGTCCTCTACCAAGTCCACATAAAACAAGTCCTCTACAAAGTCCACATAAAACAACAATTCCTCTACCAAGTCAACATAAAACAACAAGTCTTTGCTACACTTTCTCCAGCAGCAAGAGTTGTTGCATGTTGCATCATCACGAGTCATCGAAAGGACAGTCAGGGTCACCTGAAGGACACGACAGGAAGTTGAGTTTGTGCTTCCTGTCCAAACAGGTTCATATTCAAAGACATGAATGCAGGTAAACTCCCAGAAATGTTGCAACGTCAGCTACTAACTTCTACTACTAACTAATAATAATGCTATTACTCTTGCTACTAACTATTACTACTACTACTTTTGATACGTGCTAATAAAATGTTACGATCAACGGTATGGAAACAGCGCTAAGATCAAGTAGCAATAGTTAGCAATAGATCATTAGTCATTTTTGCAAGGGTTGTCTCCGTAGAGTAATTTGCCCTGAAACCGGACTGAAAGGGTTCACAGAGATTGTTAGACGCTAAGTGTTCATTTAGCTGCTGTGCAACTATTTTTTCGAGGATTTTCGAGATAAAGGGAAGGTGGGAGGTAAGGTTTTGCCCTGATGCCAACAATTGTAAATATGTAATAAAAAAATGTGTAAAATAATTTGTAAACACAAAACTTCATCCAGATTCAAAGAATGCTGCTGACAAGCTCTTAAAACTGGTTTGGACTATTTGAAGAACCACGTAAGAACATTATTGTCAATGGGAATTTCATGGAAATGTGGGAATTTCGGGAAAAAAACGGGGATTTTATTGAAAATGCTAAAAATGTGAACGTTCTGAGTGAGAATGGTTGGATTTGGAATTTTTCAAATCGGTCGAGAAATGTTGAAGTAGTAACATTTTGGGAAATTGTATTGTGGAATTCCTGAAATTTCGGGAAAAGCGGGAATTTGTCCATTTCTTCCAGTCCTGATTAAGAGGAATGTTTTGGGTTGAAAAATGTGGATGTAGCTTTGAAAAAACAGGAATTTTGGGAATTCCTGGCATTTTTTTTTAACTTGGAAAAATAATAGTTTGAATGTCCAGGATGAGTGTTGATGTTGATGTTGATGTTGGAATGGTTTAAATAGGTTGAAAAATTAAGGAATTTTGCAACTTGGACAAATTTGAACGTCCTGGAAATTCGGGAATTTTGGGAAAAGCGGGATTTTTTTTTTTTTTTTATATAAAGGAGCATGAATGTTCTGAATGAGCTGAATCGCTTGATGTTGGAATCCTTTAAATCTGGCAAGAAATGTTGAAGTAGTAACATTTTTATTTGACAAATTGTATTGTGGAATTCCTGAAATTTCGGGAAAAGCGGGAATGTGTCCAGTTCTTCCAGTCCTGATTAAGAGCAATGTTTTTGGTTGAAAAATGTGGATGTAGTAGTCGACAGAAAAAAAGGGTCCAAAAGCTTTGAAAAAAACGGGAATTCTGGGAATTCCTGGAATTTTTTTGGAACTTTGAAAAATAATAGTTTGAATGTCCAGGATGAGTGTTGATGTTGATGTTGGAATGGTTTGAATAGGTTGAAAAATGAGGGAAATTTCGCAACTTGGAAAAACTTGAAGTTCCTGGAAATTCGGGAATTTTGGAAAAAGCGTGATTCAAAAATGTTTTTTATTAAGGAGCATGAATGTTCTGAATGAGCTGAATTGCTTGGTGTTGGAATCGTCTAAATCTGGCAAGAAATGTTGAAGTAGTAACATTTTGGGAAATTGTATTGTGGAATTCCTGAAATTTCGGGAAAAGCAGGAATGTGTCCAATTCTTCCAGTCCTGATTAAGAGGAATGTTTTGGGTTGAAAAATGTGGATGTAGTAGTCGACAGAAAAAAGAGTCCAAAAAGCTTTGAAAAAACGGGAATTTTGGGAATTCCTGGAGGTTTTTTTGAACTTGGAAAAATAATAGTTTGAATGTCCAGGATGAGTGTTGATGTTGATGTTGGGATGGTTTGAATAGGTTGAAAAATTAGGGAATTTCGCAACTTGGAAAAACTTGAACTTCCTGGAAATTCGGGAATTTTGGGAAAAGCGGGATTTTATTTTATTTTTTTATATTAAGGAGCATGAATGTTCTGAATGAGCTGAATTGCTTGGTGTTGGAATCCTTTAAATCTGGCAAGAAATGTTGAAGTAGTAACATTTTTATTTGACAAATTGTATTGTGGAATTCCTGAAATTTCGGGAAAAGCGGGAATTTGTCCAGTTCTTCCAGTCCTGATTAAGAGGAATGTTTTGGGTTGAAAAATGTGGATATAGTAGTCAACAGAAAAAAAGGGTCCAAAAAGCTTTGAAAAAAACGGGAATTCTGGGAATTCCTGGCATTTTTTTTTTTACTTGGAAAAATAATAGTTTGAATGTCCAGGATGAGTGTTGATGTTGATGTTGGAATGGTTTGAATAGGTTGAAAAATGAGGGAATTTCACAACTTGGAAAAACTTGAACTTCCTGGAAATTCGGGAATTTTGGGAAAAGCGGGATTTTAATTTTTTTTTTTATTAAGGAGCATGAATGTTCTGAATGAGCTGAATTGCTTGGTTTTGGAATTGTTTAAATCTGGCAAGAAATGTTGAAGTAGTAACATTTTTATTTGACAAATTGTATTGTAGAATTCCTGAAATTTCGGGAAAAGCGGAAATTTGTCAATTTCTTCCAGTCCTGATTAAGAGGAATGCTTTGGGTTGAAAAATGTGGATGTAGTAGTCGACAGAAAAAAAAAGGGTCCAAAAAGCTTTGAAAAAAACGGGAATTCTGGGAATTCCTGGCATTTTTTTTGAACTTGGAAAAATAATAGTTTGAATGTCCAGGATGAGTGTTGATGTTGATGTTGGAATGATTTGAATAGGTTGAAAAATGAGGGAATTTCGCAACTTGGAAAAACTTCCTGGAAATTCTGGAATTTTGGGAAAAGCGGGATTTTAATTTTTTTTTATTAAAGAGCATGAATGTTCTGAATGAGCTGAATTGCTTGGTGTTGGAATCGTTTAAATCTGGCAAGAAATGTTGAAGTAGTAACATTTTTATTTGACAAATTGTATTGTGGAATTCCTGAAATTTCGGGAAAAGCGGGAATTTGTCCATTTCTTCCAGTCCTGATTAAGAGGAATGTTTTGGGTTGAAAAATGTGGATGTAGTAGTCGACAGAAAAAAAGGGTCCAAAAAGCTTTGAAAAAAACGAGAATTCTGGGAATTCCTGGCATTTTTTTTGAACTTGGAAAAATAATAGTTTGAATGTCCAGGATGAGTGTTGATGTTGATGTTGGAATGGTTTGAATAGGTTGAAAAATGAGGGAATTTCACAACTTGGAAAAACTTGAACTTCCTGGAAATTCAGGAATTTTGGGAAAAGCGGGATTTAAATTTTTTTTTTTATTAAGGAGCATGAATATTCTGAATGAGCTGAATTGCTTGGTGTTGGAATCGTTTAAATCTGGCAAGAAATGTTGAAGTAGTAACATTTTTATTTGACAAATTGTATTGTGGAATTCCTGAAATTTCGGGAAAAGCGGGAATTTGTCCATTTCTTCCAGTCTTGATTAAGAGGAATGTTTTGGGTTGAAAAATGTGGATGTAGTAGTCGACAGAAAAAAAGGGTCCAAAAAGCTTTGAAAAAAACGGGAATTCTGTGAATTCTGTGAATTCCTGGCATTTTTTTCTAACTTGGAAAAATAATAGTTTGAATGTCCAGGATGAGTGTTGATGTTGATGTTGGAATGGTTTGAATAGGTTGAAAAATGAGGGAATTTCACAACTTGGAAAAACTTGAACTTCCTGGAAATTCGGGAATTTTGGGAAAAGCGGGATTTTGATTTGTGTGAATGTTCTGAGTGAGTAACGGTTGGTGTTGGAATTTTTCAAATCAGTCGAGAAATGTTAAAGTTGTAACCTTTTTATTTCAGAAATTCCTGAATTCCTGGAATTTCGGGGAAAAGCGGGAGTTTTTCCAGTTGGAAAAAAAAAACGTTTTGAAGTAGGTTGAAAAATGCAGGAGTAGTCGACAGAAAAAAGGGTGAAAAAAGGGTTCTAAAAAACGGGAATTCCTGGAATTTTTTTTTGAATACCCAGGATGAGTGGAATATGTTGAAGGGGGAATGGTTTCGAATTGGTCGGAAAATGTGGAAATGGTGAAAGTTTGAAAAATGGCCAATTCATTTTGAATGGGAAAAATGTCACAGAAAACCTGGAATTCTGGGGAATCTGGGAATTTTGGAAATTTGTCAAAAGAAAGCCTGCGATTTTCAAATAGGCTTAACAGTTTGAAGTTGGAACGGTTTGAATCGGATATAAAATGTGGGAGTTGTGGAACTTTGACAAAATGTCCCATTCTTTTCAATGGGAATTTTGTGGAATTTCGGTAATTTCAGGAAAATTTTAGATTTTTTGGAAAATGCTAAACGTATGTATGTTCTGAGTGAGTTCTGAGTGAGTAACGGTTGGTGTTGGAATTTTTCAAATCAGTCGAGAAATGTTAAAGTTGTAACCTTTTTATTTCAGAAATTCCTGAATTCCTGGAATTTCGGGGAAAAGCGGGAATTTTTTTTGTCCTGATTAAGAGGAATGATTTGGTAGGTTGAAAAGTGCAGAAGGAGAAGTCGACAGGAAAAAGGGTGAAAAAAGGGTTCTAAAAAAACGGGAATTCCTGGAAATGTTTTTGAATATCCAGGATGAGTGGAATATGTTGAAGGGGGGATGGTTTGAATTGGTCGGAAAATGTGGAATTGGTGAAAGTTTGAAAAATGGCCAATTAATTTTGAATGGGAAATATGTCACAGAAAACCTGGAATTCTGGGAAATCGGGGAATTTGGGGAATTTTTCAAGGGAAAGCCCGCGATTCTCAAATAAGTTTAACAGTTTGAAGTTGGAACGGTTTGAATCCGATATAAAATGTGGGAGTTGTGGAACTTTGACAAAATGTCCCATTCTTTTCAATGGGAATTTTGTGGAATTTCGGGAATTTCAGGAAAATTTGAGATTTTTTGGAAAATGTTAAACGTGTGAATGTTCTGAGTGAGTTCTGAGTGAGTAACGGTTGGTGTTGGAATTTTTCAAATCAGTCGAGAAATGTTAAAGTTGTAACATTTTTATTTCAGAAATTCCTGAATTTCGGGAATTTCGGTTCAGTTGAAAAAAAAAACGTTTTGAAGTAGGTTGAAAAATGCAGAAGGAGTAGTCAACAGAAAAAAGGGTGAAAAGGGGGTTCTAAAAATTCCTGGAATTTTTTTTTTTGAATATCCAGGATGAGTGGAATATGTTGAAGGGGGAATGGTTTGAATTGGTCGGAAAATGTGGAAATGGTGAAAGTTTGAAAAATGGCCAATTCATTTTGAATGGGAAAAATGTCACAGAACACCTGGAATTCTGGGAAATCTGGGAATTTTGGGAATTTGTCAAGGGAAAGCCCGCGATTCCCAAATAGGCTTAACAGTTTGAAGTTGGAACGGTTTGAATCAGGAGAAAAATGTGCAAGGTAGAGTACCTGTATAGTAGTAAATAATTGTGTAAAAATACAATGAGTGGATGTAAATGTATGCTTCATTGAGTGTGGCCCTCACAGGGACCCTTCACGGCCCTCAATGAGAAGCAATGTGAAAACCTATGTGGTAACCATAGCAACCCATGCGGACATGACACGATCAATAACATCAAGACATTTCATGTCTTCCACCAGAAATAACGTGGCGCTCCAGAATCCAGAACGAGGAACAGGTGAAGTTCCACCATAGATGGGTCACATGACTGCTTGTCTCCGATCACTAAGCGTCTGCTGCTGGTCTCTGATCGACTAGAAACGCACGGAGGGAAGAAGAAGGCGAGACTTCTTGATGAAAGGAATGCTCTGCCACTCTCAGCTGGCCTCGGGGGCCAAAAGGTGTTTTTGAGGCGCAGGAAAGTGGTCTGGGGTTTTGTATCGTCAACTTTGATTGTGATTTGGGGTTTTGATGGTGTGATTGATGACTGGAGATGAGAGAAGTTGTGTTTTTATTCCTCTCTTTAAAGCGTTTATACCAGGTAAAATACTTAGTTTGTACCTGTTGCCACATGTCTCGCTGTATTTCCACATTCCTCCTGAGAATGTGGATTCAAACCAGTGATATTATTATTATTATTATTATAGATATTTACAAAACAGTGTTTGCCTCCCTACTCAGTAGAACTTTACTTCTGCATGAGTCCGACATTTGTATTCCCCCCGCAGCACACAAACATGTCCACAGGTCATGACCGGAAGTGTTGTGTTATTGTTTGTATCAATCCACACAATCACTACACTAACTTCTAAAAGTAGTAAGTCCCTACTTACAAACCCCGTTTGTAAGTAGCATGGGCAAATTGTTGAACAGTTTAAGAAAAACCTTTCTCAACCAGCTATTGCAAGGAATTTAGGGATTTCACCATCTACGGTCCGTAATATCATCAAAGGGTTCAGAGAATCTGGAGAAATCACTGCACGTAAGCAGCTAAGCCCGTGACCTTCGATCCCTCAGGCTGTACTGCATCAACAAGCGACATCAGTGTGTAAAGGATATCACCACATGGGCTCAGGAACACTTCAGAAACCCACTGTCAGTAACGACAGTTGGTCGCTACATCTGTAAGTGCAAGTTAAAACTCTCCTATGCAAGGCGAATACCGTTTATCAACAACACCCAGAAACGCCGTGGGCTTCGCTGGGCCTGAGCTCATCTAAGATGAACTGATACAAAGTGGAAAAAGTGTTCTGTGGTCTGACGAGTCCACATTTCAAATTGTTTTTGGAAACTGTGGACGTCGTGTCCTCCGGAAAAGAACCATCCGGATTTTTCATCCCGATTGTTCTAGGCGTTGAAAAGCCAGCATCTGTGATGGTATGGGGGTGTATTAGTGGTCAAGGCATGGGTAACTTACACATCTGTGAAGGCGCCATTAATGCTGAAAGGTACATACAGGTTTTGGAGCAACATATGTTGCCATCCAAGCAACGTTATCATGGACGCCCCTGCTTATTTCAGCAAGACAATGCCAAGCTACGTGTTACATCAGCATGGCTTCATAGTAAAAGAGTGCGGGTACGAGACTGTAGTCCAGACCTGTCTCCCATTGAAAATGTGTGGTGCATTATGAAGCCTAAAATACCACAACGGAGACCCCCGGACTGTTGAACAACTTAAGCTGTACATCAAGCAAGAATGGGATAGAATTCCACTTCAAAAATGTGTCTCCTCAGTTCCCAAATGTTTACTGAGTGTTGTTAAAAGGAAAGGCCATGTAACACAGTGGTGAACATGCCCCTGTGACAACTTTTTGCAATGTGTTGCTGCCATTCAAATTTCAAATTAGCTAATATTTGCAAAAAAAAATGTAGTTCCTCAGTTAGGCTCCAGCACCCCCCGCCACCCTGAAAAGGGACAAGCGGTAGAAAATGGATGGATGGATGGATGTTTTCTGTTTTTATTTACCATTTACACAACGTGCCAACTTCACTGGTTTTGGGTTTTCTATTATGTATTATGGATCATGGATCAAGGATCATGGATCATGGATCATGGATCATGGATCATGGATTATTGATTGCAGATTATGGATAATGGATTATGGATTATGGATTATGGATTATGGATTATGGATGATAGATCATGTATTATGTACTGTAGATTATGCATCCACAAGACTGTTCCCACATGTTTTCGTAGCACTAAAAGTGCAAAGGTTTGATCAGAAAAAGTGATGCAGCTGATCCCTGGTTTAAAAGAGTGTTTGCAGCTGATCCCTGCTTTAAAAGAGTGTTTGCAGCTGATCCCTGCTTTAAAAGAGTGTTTGCAGCTGATCCCTGGTTTAAAAAAGAACATTTGCAACTGAACCCTGGTTTAAAAGTTTGTTTGCAGCTAAACCCTCTTTTTAAAAAGTGTTTGTGGCTTATCCCAGGTTAAAAATAATATTTGCATCTGATCCCTGCTTTAAAAGAGTGTTTGCAGCTGATCCCTGTTTTAAAAGAACGTGTGCAGATGAAGCCCGGTTTCAAATAGTTCATGCAGCTGATCCCTGGTTTGAAGAAGTGTTTGCAGCTGATCCCTGGTTTAAAGAAGAATATTTGCAACTGAACCCTGGTTTAAAAGTTTGTTCGCAGCTGATCCCTGTTTTTAAAAAGTGTTTGCGGCTTATCCCAAGTTAAAAATAATGTTTGCAGCTGATCCCTGTTTTTAAAAATTGTTTGCAGCTGATCCCTGCTTTAAAAGGGTGTTTGCAGCTGATCTCTGTTTTAAAAGAGTGTTTGCAGCTGATCCCTGTTTTAAAAGAATGTATGCAGCTGATCCCTGTTTTAAAAGGTGTTTGCAGTTGATCCCTGCTTTAAAAGAGTGTTTGCAGCTGATCCCTGTTTTAAAAGAGTATTCGCCGCTGATCCCTGGTTTAAAAGAGTGTGCGCAGCTGATCCCTGTTTTACAAGAGTGTTTGCAGCTGATCCCTGTTTTTGTTTTTAAGATTTTGCAGCTGATCCCTGTTTTAAAAGAGAGTTTGCAGCTGATCCTTGTTTCAAAAAAGTGTTTGCAGCTGATCCCTGGTTTAAAAGAGTGTGTTTGTAGCTGATCTCTGTTTTTTTTTAAAGTGTTTGTAGCTGATCCCTGGTTTAAAAGAGTATGTTTGTAGCTGATCCCTGTTTTTTTTAAGTGTTTGCAGCTGATCCCTGGTTTAAAAGAGTGTTTGCAGCTGATCCCTGTTTTAAAAGAGAGTTTGCAGCTGACCCTTGTTTCAAAAAAGTGTTTGCAGCTGATCCCTGGTTTAAAAGAGTATTTGCCGCTGATCCCTGTTTTTTAAAAAGTGTTTGCAGCTGATCCCTGGTTTAAACGAGTATTTGCCGCTGATCCCTGGTTTAAAAGAGTGTTTGCAGCTGATCCCTGTTTTAAAAGAGTGTTTACAGCTTATTCCTATTTTAAAAGAGTGTTTGCAGCTTATCCCTGGTTTAAAAGAGTGTGTGCAGCTGATCCCTGTTTTAAAAGACTGTTTGCAGCTGATCCCTGGTTTTAAAAAGGGTTTACAGCTGATCCCTGGTTTAAAAGAGTGTTTGCAGCTGATCCCTGGTTCAAAAGAACATTTGCAGCTGAACCCTGGTTTAAAAGTTTTTTTGCAGCTGATCCTTGTTTTAAAAAAGGGTTTGCAGCTGGTCTCTGGCTTAAAAGAGTGTTTGCAGCTGATCCCTGGTTTAAATACAGTAAGTGTTTGCAGCTGATCCCTGGTTCAAAAGAACATTTGCAGCTGAACCCTGGTTTAAAAGTTTATTTGCAGCTGATCCCTGTTTTAAAAAAGTGTTTTCAACTGATTCCTGGTTTGAAAGAGTGTTTGCAGCTGATCCCTGGTCTAAAAGGAAGGGAGTTGTAAAATGTGACAATATTTAGCAAATGAAATTGCAAGATGCGACAGGTTTGCTTCCATGACTGTCTGCATTCCAGGTGTCTACCTGTTGGTCTCTTCATCTCAGCACCCTGCGGCAACACTCGCTCTCTTCTCCTTCCAACTGTGGAAAGTGCTGGAGTGTTTGTGTCTTCAGTCCTCCACAGATGTTCCATAGACACAAAGTCTGTAGGAAACACTGGTGTGTGTCCTGGACACAGGTGGGCGGAGTCAATACTCTACTCAAGACCAGTATTGTTACTGCATGACTCAAGTCCAAGTAAAGAAGGCGTACAAAGAAGTACTTTTAGTACGGAAGTATTCAGTGGAAAAAACTACTCAAGTACTGAGTAACTGAGTACATTATGATGTATTTAGTAGATATTTTCAATGGTACTTACACTACAACTGTAGTGTGTGTGTGTGTGCGTGTGTGTGTCATCTACAACTTAGTGAAACATGTGTTCTATAGTTGGAACTCTTGTCGGCTGAAAAGTGAACTTTTTATGATATTAATGTTCTCTTTAATACTGCAGCGTGTTTACTTGTGTGTGATATCATGTGCGACACAAGCAGTCCTGCAGGGTGTTTACCTGCGTGTGGTACCAGGTGCAAAAAAAGCAGTCCTGCAGAGTGTTTACTTGTGTGTGATATCATGTGTGATACAAGCAGTCCTGCTGAGGTTTTACTTGTGAGTGATATCATGTGCGATACAAGCAGTCCTGCAGAGTGTTTAATTGTGTGTGATATATCATGTGCGAAACAAGCAGTCCTGCAGCACATTTACTTGTGTGTGATATCAGGTGCGATACAAGCAGTCCTGCAAGTTGTTTACTTGTTTGTGATATCATGTGCGACACAAGCAGTCCTGCAGCACGTTTACTTGTGTGTGATACCATTTGTGATAACAGCAGTCCGTCAGTGTGTTTACTTGTGTGTGATATAATGTGTGATACAACTAGTCCTGCAGAGTGTTTACTTGTGTGCGATACAGGCAGTCCTGCAGGGTGTTTACTTGTGTGTGATATCATGTTCGACACAAGCAGTCCTGCAGAGTGTTTACTTGTGTGTGATATCATGTTCGACACAAGCAGTCCTGCAGAGTGTTTACTTGTGTGTGATATCATGTGCGACACAAGCAGTCCTGCAGGGTGTTTACCTGCGTGTGGTACCAGGTGCAAAAAAAGCAGCCCGGCAATGTGTTTACTTGTGTGTGATATCATGTGTGATACAAGCAGTCCTGCAGGGTGTTTACCTGAGTGTGATACCATGTGCAAAACAAGCAGTCCTGCAGAGTGTTTACTTGTGTGTGATATCATGTGTGATACAAGCAGTCCTGCTGAGGTTTTACTTGTGAGTGATATCATGTGCGATACAAGCAGTCCTGCAGAGTGTTTAATTGTGTGTGATATATCATGTGCGAAACAAGCAGTCCTGCAGCACATTTACTTGTGTGTGATATCAGGTGCGATACAAGCAGTCCTGCAAGTTGTTTACTTGTTTGTGATATCATGTGCGACACAAGCAGTCCTGCAGCACGTTTACTTGTGTGTGATACCATTTGTGATAACAGCAGTCCGTCAGTGTGTTTACTTGTGTGTGATATAATGTGTGATACAACTAGTCCTGCAGAGTGTTTACTTGTGTGCGATACAGGCAGTCCTGCAGGGTGTTTACTTGTGTGTGATATCATGTTCGACACAAGCAGTCCTGCAGAGTGTTTACTTGTGTGTGATATCATGTTCGACACAAGCAGTCCTGCAGAGTGTTTACTTGTGTGTGATATCATGTGCGGTACAAGCAGTCCGGCAGTGTGTTTACTTGTGTGTGATGTCATGTGCGATACAAGCAGTCCCGCAGAGGGTTTACGTGTGTGAGATACAAGCAGTCCTGCAGTGTTTACTTGTGTGTGATATCATGTGCGACACAAGCAGTCCTGCAGAGTGTTTACTTGTGTGTGATATCATGTGCGAAACAAGCAGTCCTTCAGAGTGTTTACTTGTGTGCGATACAAGCATTCCTGCAGGGTGTTTACTTGTGTGTGATATCATTTTCGACACAATCAGTCCTGCAGAGTGTTTACTTGTGTGTGATATCATGTGCGACACAAGCAGTCCTGCAGAGTGTTTACTTGTGTGTGATAGCATGTGTGATACAAGCAGTCCTGCAGAGGTTTTACTTGTGAGTGATATCATGTGCGGTACAAGCAGTCCTGCAGTGTGTTTACTTGTGTGTGATGTCATGTGCAATACAAGCAGTCCTGCAGGGTGTTTACCTGTGTGTGATACTATGTGCGATACAAGCAGTCCTGCAGTGTGTTTACTTGTGTGTGATGTCATGTGCGATACAAGCAGTCCGGCAGTGTGTTTACTTGTGTGTGATGTCATATGCGATACAAGCAGTCCCGCAGAGGGTTAACTTGTATGCGATATCATGTGAGATACAAGCAGTCCTGCAGTGTTTACTTGTGTGTGATGTCATATGCGATACAAGCAGTCCCACAGAGGGTTTACTTGTATGCGATATCATGTGAGATACAAGCAGTCCTGCAGTGTTTACTTGTGTGTGATATCATGTGCGACACAAGCAGTCCTGCAGAGTGTTTACTTGTGTGTGATATCATGTGCGAAACAAGCAGTCCTTCAGAGTGTTTACTTGTGAGCGATACAAGCAGTCCTGCAGGGTGTTTACCCGTATGTGATACCATGTGCGATACAAGTAGTCCTGCAGGGTGTTTACCTGTGTGTGATACCATGTGCGATACAAGCAGTCCTGCAGAGTGTTCACTTGTGTGTGATATCAGGTGTGACACAAGCAGTCCTGCAGCATGTTTACTTGTGTGTGTCATCAGGTGCGATACAAGCAGTCCTGCAAGTTGTTTACTTTTTTGTGATATCATGTGCGACACAAGCAGTCCTTCAGAGTGTTTACTATGTGAGCGATACAAGCAGTCCTGCAGGGTGTTTATCCGTATGTGATGCCATGTGCGATACAAGCAGTCCTGCAGGGTGTTTACCTGTGTGTGATACCATGTGCAATACAAGCAGTCCTGCAGAGTGTTCACTTGTGTGTGATATCAGGTGTGACACAAGCAGTCCTGCAAGTTGTTTACTTTTTTGTGATATCATGTGCAACACAAGCAGTCCTGCAGTGTGTTTACTTGTGTGTGATATCATGTTCGACACAAGCAGTCCTGCAGAGTGTTTACTTGTGTGTGATATCATGTGCGATACAAGCAGTCCTGCAGAGTGTTTACTTGTGTGTGATGTCAGGTGCGATACAATAGTCCTGCAAGTTGTTTACTTGTTTGTGATATCATGTGCAACACAAGCAGTCCTGCAGCACGTTTACTTGTGTGTGATACCATTTGTGATAACAGCAGTCCGTCAGTGTGTTTACTTGTGTGTGATATAATGTGCAATATAAGCAGTCCTGCAGAGTGTTTACTTGTGTGTGATATCATGTGTGACACAACTAGTCCTGCAGAGTGTTTACTTGTGTGCGATACAGGCAGTCCTGCAGGGTGTTTACTTGTGTGTGATATCATGTTCGACACAAGCAGTCCTGCGGAGTGTTTACTTGTGTGTGATATCATGTTCGACACAAGCAGTCCTGCAGAAGTTTTACTTGTGAGTGATATCATGTGCGGTACAGGCAGTCCGGCAGTGTGTTTACTTGTGTGTGATATCATGTGTGACACAAGTAGTCCTGCAGAGTGTTTACTTGTGTGCTATACAAGCAATCCAGCAGGGTGTTTACTTGTGTGTGATATCATGTGCGACACAAGCAGTCCTGCAGAGTGTTTACTTGTGTGTGATATCATGTGCGGTTCAAGCAGTCCTTCAGAGTGTTTACTTGTGAGCGATACAAGCAGTCCTGCAGGGTGTTTGCCTGTGTGTGATACCATGTGCGATACAAGCAGTCCTGCAGGGTGTTTACCTGTGTGTGATACCATGTGCGATACAAGCAGTCCTGCAGAGTGTTCACTTGTGTGTGATATCAGGTGCGATACAAGCAGTCCTGCAAGTGGTTTACTTTTTTGTGATATCATGTGCGACACAAGCAGTCCTGCAGAGTGTTTACTTGTGTGTGATATCATGTGCGATACAAGCAGTCTGGCCTTGTGTTTACTTGTATGCGATATCATGTGAGGTACAAGCAGTCCTGCAGGGTGCTTCTTGTGTGTGATATAATGTGCGATAAAATCAGCTCTGCATGTTGTTTACTTGTGTGTGCTATCATGTGCGATACAGTCAGTCCTGCAAGTTGTTTACTTGTGTGTGATATCATGTGTGATACAATCACTCCTGCAAGTTGTTTACTTGTGTGTGATATCATGTGCGATACAATCAGTCCTGCAAGTTGTTTACTTGTGTGCGATATCATGTGCCATTCAAGCAGTCCTGCAGAGTAGCCAGGTAGCGTCAAGTAGCCATACGACTTGTCAAAACGCTTCTTTCACTTTCACTTCCTGTACTCGTCACGTCGCGTCTCCATGGCGGTGCACAAGGTGCACGCGTCACGTTGTGGACGGAGGAGGACCACTCCACACATTCCACAGATAAAAAGCAGCAGAAAATGACGTCTTATGAAAGCCGTCATTGTTTCCTTCTCCTTTGCTGTTTCACACCATAAAGCTCTCGGAATGCGGCGGCATCGCAATCTCAGCTCCGACTCAGATCTCTTCCCGCTCTTTGTTGTGCAGCCATTCACATCACACACACACACACACACACACACACACACACACACACACACACACACACACACACTCCCGGGTTATCAACCAAGTGTGTCTCGCTCTGCTTTCTCTTCTCCATCCCACAATGCACCTGGAAGGCAATCAGCTATCAGATGGTTCATTTCACACCTCCTGCTTGGACCGGGAGAACAACAGCAGCGTTTGTCGGAGGACACACACACACGCTCCAGACTTGTGGGTTGAAGACTTCTTGTCCTCTTTTGAGTCGAAAACAACGCCGAGGACTCGTTTGTCATCAAACACTTCCAATATGAGGACTGTCTGCACCTGAGGGCACTCATCAACACACACACACACACACACACATTTTTGTATTTCTTACCTTCTTGAGACCTCTGAAAAATGCCTACCTCTTTAAGACCACCCTTTGCTAGATATATAAAGAATTTTATTTACAAACCCCGTTTCCATATGAGTTGGGAACTTGTGTTGGATGTAAATATAAACAGAATATTTGCAAATCATTTTCAACCCATATTCAATTGAATATGCTACAAAGACAACATATTTGATGTTCAAACTGATAAAAAAAAATGTTTTTGCAAATAATCATTAACTTTAGAATTTGATGCCAGCAACACGTGACAAAGAAGTTGGGAAAGGTGGCAATAAATACTGTTAAAGTTGAGGAATGCTCATCAAACACTTATTTGGAACATCCCACAGGTGAACAGGCTAATTGGGAACAGGTGGGTGCTATGATTGGGTATAAAAGTAGATTCCATGAAATGCTCAGTCATTCACAAACAAGGATGGGGCGAGGGTCACCACTTTGTCAACAAATGCGTGAGCAAATTGTTGAACAGTTTAAGAAAAATCTTTCTCAACCAGCAAGGAATTTAGGGATTTCACCATCTACGGTCCGTAATATCATCAAAGGGTTCAGAGAATCTGGAGAAATCACTGCACGTAAGCAGCTAAGCCCGTGACCTTTGATCCGTCAGGCTGTACTGCATCAACAAGCGACATCAGTGTGTAAAGGATATCACCACATGGGCTCAGGAACACTTCAGAAACCCACTGTCAGTAACTACAGTTGGTTGCTGCATCTGTGAGTGCAAGTTAAAACTCTCCTATGCAAGGCGAAAACCGTTTATCAACAACACCCAGAAACGCCGTCGGCTTCGCTGGGCCTGAGCTCATCTAAGATGGACTGATACAAAGTGGAAAAGTGTTCTGTGGTCTGACGAGTTCACATTTCAAATTGTTTTTGGAAACTGTGGACGTCGTGTACTCCGGACCAAAGAGGAAAAGAACCATCCGGATTGTTCTAAGCGCAAAGTGTAAAAGGCAGCATGTGTGATGGTCTGGGGGTGTATTAAAGCCCAAGACATGGGCAACTTCCACATCTGTGAAAGCGCCATTAATGCTGAAAGGTACATACAGGTTTGGAGCAACATATGTTGCCATCCAAGCAACGTGGACGCCCCTGCTTATTTCAGCAAGACAATGCCAAGCCATGTGTTACATCAACGTGGCTTCATAGTAAAAGAGTGCGGGTACTAGACTGGCCTGCCTGTAGTCCAGACCTGTCTCCCATTGAAAATGTGTGGCGCATTATGAAGCCTAAAATACCACAACGGAGACTGTTGAACAACTTAAGCTGTACATCAAACAAGAATGGGAAAGAATTCCACCTGAGAAGCTTAAAAAATGTGTCTCCTCAGTTCCCAAACGTTTACTGAGTGTTGTTAAAAGTGGTGAACATGCCCTTTCCCAACTACTTTGGCACGTGTTGCAGCCATGAAATTCTAAGTTAATTATTATTTGCAAAAAAAAATAAAGTTTATTAGTTTGAACATCAAATATGTTGTCTTTGTAGCACATTCAACTGAATATGGGTTGAAAAGGATTTGCAAGTCATTGTATTCCGTTTATATTTACATCTAACACAATTTCCCAACTCATATGGAAACGGGGTTTGTACAACATTAATAATATATACATACAAAGCAAATATAAAAAAAATTAAGCTTTTAGTTTGTTTGTTTTTCTTAATTTTTGGTTTGTAATTCGTTTTCAATCATTATTTACTTCAAGTTATTACAGTATGTTTTTTTTATACATATATATATATATATATATTTTATTTTATTTTATTTTATTTATTTTTAAATGTTGGCCAAAGGGGGCGCATTTCAATTTCTTACACACACTTGTTATTACATATGTTGACCAGAGGGGGAGCACTTTAAATTTTTACACACACTTGTTATTTCATATGTTGACTGGAGTGGGAGCACTTTTAAAAGCGACAAACAGTAAATAAATAAAAAATCCCTCCTTTTTAGGAGCACCCTAATTTTGATAGATTTCACCACCAGGGGCTCAAATAAGACATTCTCTATTAGGTCCAATGGTTTTCCATATTGGGACCATGATTTCGGTCCTTACTTGTTCACCGGTCCTCATATGGAAGCTACTTTTCCTTGCTGATGTCTCAAGAAGGATAGAAATACAAGAACACAAACACACAAACGTTCTTGTATTTCTCACCTTTTTGAGACCTCTAGAAAATATTTACAACATTAATAATACATACATACTATGCAAATATAAAAAAGGTAAGCTTTTAATTACTTTATTTTATTTTATTTATTTTTTGTAATTGTTTTTTAATCATTATTTACTTGACATTATTACAGTATGTGTCTTTATACATTCATGTATATATTTTTAAATACATTTTGGCAAAGGGGGAGCATTTCAATTTCTTACACACACTTGTTATTACATATGTTGGCCAGAGGGGGAGCACTTCAAATTTTTACACACACTTGTTATTTCATATGTTGACTGGAGTGGGAGCACTTTTAAAAGCGACAAACAGTACATTTTAAAAATATCCCTCCTTTTTGGGACCACCCTAATTTTGATAGATTTCACCACCAGGGGTGCAAATAAGACATTGTCTATTAGGTCCAATGGTTTTCCATATTGGGACCATGATTTCGGTCCTTACTTGTTCACCGGTCCTCATATGGAAGCTACTTTTCCTTGCTGATGTCTCAAGAAGGGTAGAAATACAAGAACACACACACACAAACGTTCTTGTATTTCTTACATTCTTGAGACCTCTGGAAAATATTTATAACATTAATAATATATACATACTATGCAAATATAAAAAAAGGTAAGCTTTTAATTACTTTATTTTATTTTATTTTTTTTGTAATTGTTTTTTAATCATTATTTACTTGAAATTATTACAGTATGTGTCTTTATACATTTATATATATATTTTTAAATACATTTTGGCAAAGGGGGAGCATTTCAATTTCTTACACACACTTGTTATTACATATGTTGGCCAGAGGGGGAGCACTTTAAATTTGTACACACACTTGTTATTTCATATGTTGACTGGAGGGAGAGCACTTTTAAAAGCGACAAACAGTACATTTTTTAAAAATCCCTCCTTTTTGGGACCACCCTAATTTTGATCGATTTCACCACCAGGGGCTCAAATGAGACATTCTCTATTAGGTCCAATGGTTTTCCATATTGGGACCATGATTTCGGTCCTTACTTGTTCACCGGTCCTCATATGGAAGCTACTTTTCCTTGCTGATGTCTCAAGAAAGGTAGAAATACAAGAACACACACACACACAAAGGTTCTTGTATTTCTTACCTTCTTGAGACCTCTAGAAAATATTTACAACATTAATAATATATACACACTATGCAAATATATAAAAAAGTAAGCTTTTAGTTATTTGTTTTAAAAAATATATACATTTTTTTATTGTTTTTTAATCATTTTTTACTTCAAATTATTACAGTATGTCTCTATATACATATTAATTAATTTTTTTTAAATACATTTTTGCCAAAGGGGGAGCATTTCAATTTCTTACACACACTTGTTATTACATATGTTGACCAGAGGGGGAGCATTTTAAATTTTTACACGCACTTGTTATTTCATATGTTGACTGGAGGGGGAGCACTTTTAAAAGCGACAAACAGTACATTTTTTAAAAATCCCTCCTTTTTGGGACCACCCTAATTTTGATCGATTTCACCACCAGGGGCTCAAATGAGACATTCTCTATTAGGTCCAATGGTTTTCCATATTGGGACCATGATTTCGGTCCTTACTTGTTCACCGGTCCTCATATGAAAGCTACTTTTCCTTGCTGATGTCTCAAGAAGGGTAGAAATACAAAAAACCTCCACACACACACACACACACACACACATTCTTGTATTTCTTACCTTCTTGAGACCTCTGAAAAATATTTACACCATTAATAATATATACATACTATGCAAATATAAAAAAGGTAAGCTTTTAGTTATTTTTTTTAATTTTTTTATTTTTTTTGTAATTGTTTTTTAATCATTATTTACTTCAAATTATTACAGTACGTCTCTATATACATATTCATTTTTATTTTTTTTAATAAATTTTTGCCAAAGGGGGAGTATTTCAATTTCTTACACACACTTCTTATTACATATGTTGACCAGAGGGGGAGCACTTCAAATTTTTACACGCACTTGTTATTTCATATGTTGACCAGAGGGGGAGTACTTGCGATACAAGCACTTGCGATACAATACACATCGTCAATTTCTAAAAAATCCTTCCTTTTTGGGACCACCCTAATTTTGATAAATTTCACCACCAGGTGTGCAAATGAGATCTCTATTTTTTGTTTTTTGTAATGTGCTTAAGGCCGATGACAAACGAGTCACGGACCAAAGATGGCCCCTGTGCCACACTTTGGGCAACCCAGCTGTAGAAGCTAACTGTTAATTTATTAGTACCGTAGTGTATTTGTTCATCCTATGGTCACAAATGGGATGCGGGTTGTCTTACGTCAGCACCGGAAGTCGTAAAATCTGAAACTGTAAACATGTTACCGGTATTTTCTTTCGTTACTATTCGGTTTTATAACAAATTGTTGTCGTAGTTTTGGTTTGTTTCAGGTTTCTTTTTTAGTCTGTTTTCAGTCAATATTTACAACACAATAGTTACAGTTAGCATGAGTGAAATACCACAATGTACGACATTGAGGTGTACACCTGCTAAATAATCTAGCATGCTAATGTTAGCATGCTAATATGCTAACAAAATATATTATGTGTTTAAAGTGCTAGCCTGCTAATGTTAGCATGCATCAAGTGCCAAAATAAGACTGAGGTGTATAACTACACAATTAGCTCAAAAAAACTAGCCTACTAACGCTAGCATGCTAACTGGTAATAACAACTATTTTACCCCAGGTGTGGATTATCACTGATTTATGTTGGAATATCTTCTTGCGAGGCCTGGATTTTGTCTGACATGTTCATGAAGGTGTGCGGAGACACTCATGCCTCCACTTGTATTCTCAAACACACACACATGCACTCACACACACACACACACACGAAGACAATTGTGTTGTGAAAAAAAGGTGAGCGTTGGTCCATTATGGATTGAAAAAGTCAACTGTGTCACGAGAGGATCATCACTGTGCGAAGATTACATTAAAATAATAATCATATATCATAACCGTACTCCAAAGGAGACTTATGATGATGGAGGGCGTTGTTGACATGTGACAAAAACAACACAAAGGTCTCCCACCAGACACGAGGACTCCAGAATTCTTCATATATATATACTTCATATATGTACTTCTTACGTTTACTTCATATATGTACTTCAAATATATATGTTTATATATATATGTTTCATATGTACCTCATATAGACGCTATTAAAGCTTTTATTAAAGTCAACCATTCCAAAATAATTGAATGTTTATCAGAAATTGGCATTATGTGGGAAACAAATCATTACAAATTTGTGTTGAGGACAAACTGCCAGAGGTGGGACCAAGTCATTGTTTTGCAAGTCACAAGTAAGTCTCAAGTCTTTGCCCTCAAGTCCGAGTCAAGTCCCGAGTCAAGACAGGCAAGCCCCGAGTCAAGTCCAAAGTCAAGACTGGAAAGTCTCAAGTCAAGTCCTAAGTCCTGCATTTTGAGTTTCGAGTCCTTTCAAGTCCTTTTAACCACAGACTAATATATTAACACAGATTGTGTATGCTTTTCAAACGCTGTATTTATTTATTAAAACAAGTGCATTTTAAATTGCAGGAAAGAAAATTGTGCTGACATTGCACTTTATAATAGCACTATTAACCAGTCATTTTAAACATTAACTCATTCCTTTACAGAACAAACACATTGAAAAATAAAGTGCAAATGTACTTATTTGTACAAAAGTGTTAACATTGAAAAAACATGACATACACGTGAACATAACAAAAAAGTTGTACTTTTTATATGTCAGGGCCCTATGCTGCATTGCATCTGCAAAAGACCAAATTAGCCAAGAGTCTGTCAGTCATTTGTGCACGATGGGGGCGTAGTATGATGCCACCATGGCTGAAAACTCGCTCCACTGGAGCACTGGAGGCAGGCACTGCCAAGACTCTCATGGCCACTCGGAACAGTGAAGGAAGAGTCTTCATGTTCAATGCCCAGAACAAAAGGGGGGAGAGAGTTGTTTTGGGTTGGTGCACTACTTGTAAGTGTATCTTGTGTTTTTTATGTTGATTTAATTAAAAAAAGAAAGAAAAAAAATTATTTCTTGTGCGGCCCGATACCAATCGATCCACGGACCAGTACCGAGCCGCGGCCCGGTGGTTGGGGACCGCTGAGGTAAACAACCAAAAGTATGTCAGAAAGCTAGCTAAAACGGTACACATATTCATAATATAGTATACATTTTAACTGACCTTTATTTTACTATTTTTGTCTTTTTTTAGGTGGCTAAAATACGCGGTGCTGCTGACCGGCGTCTAACGTTACGTGTGATATATTGACTAACGTAACCCTGCTTAAAAAAAATCACTGAACAAAAAGTACGAATAAGGTAGTGAACTGCAACAGATTCCCGTGTTTGCAATAACGTTATAACGTTAGCAGTGAGTTTACAGCCTCACTGATTTAACTACACAGCAAATAACTTTACTTACTTAGCCAATAAACGTTATCTTACATTCAAAACTTACCGTTCTTTGTGCAACTTCAAATGCCGGACGAAGTTGGAAGTTGTTGCCTCTCCATCAGTAATTTTCGAACCGCATGTGTTGCATACTGCAAACCGTTTTATGTTGACCACCTCGTAATTTTTATACCCAAACAAAATTATTTTAGGTATCATTTTTTGTTCACTGGCGTGTGGTTTGGACATGTCTTCTTCGTTGGTTGTCCTGCAATTTGATTGGATGAATGCTGTGTGATGAAAACAACGTAGATCTAATTTGATTGGCTGTTGTACTGAGACCACACCAGCTGACACACGCAACGCTGATAGACAAGTACACAATGAAAAATACGGAGCGCTCCCGAATAACTTTTTCATCTTTGGGTTTTGGGGAAAGTAGCAAGTCATGTCAAGTCATGTCAATTCAAAAGGCTCAAGTCCAAGTGAAGTCACAAGTCATTGATGTTAAAGTCTAAGTCGAGTTGCAAGTCTTTTTACATTTTGTCAAGTCGAGTCTAAAGTCATCAAATTCATGACTCGAGTCTGACTCGAGTCCAAGTCATGTGACTCGAGTCCACACCTCTGCAAACTGCAGTCCTAAGAACCGATTGAAGAACAACAAAAACTGGCATGACCTATCATAGCAGGTCAGACTGTGTATATATGTTTTATTATATTTATTATATTTGTTATTATATATAAATTGTCGCACAGCAGCTAAATGAACACTTAGTGTCTAACAATCTCTGTGAACCTTTTCAATCCGGTTTCAGGGCAAATCACTCTACGGAGACAGCCCTCGCAAAAATGACTAATGATCTACTGCTAACGATGGATTCTGATGCGTCATCTATGTTGCTGCTTCTTGATCTTAGCGCTGCTTTCGATACCGTCGATCATAATATTTTATTAGAGCGTATCAAAACACGTATTGGTATGTCAGACTTAGCTTTGTCGTGGTTTAACTCTTATCTTACTGACAGGATGCAATGCGTCTCCCATAATAATGTGACCTCGGACTATGTTAAGGTAACGTGCGGAGTTCCTCAGGGTTCGGTTCTTGGCCCTGCACTGTTTAGTACTTACATGCTGCCGCTAGGCGACATCATACGCAAATACGGTGTTAGCTTTCATTGCTATGCTGATGACACCCAACTCTACATGCCCCTAAAGCTGACCAACACGCCGGATTGTAGTCAGCCGGAGGCGTGTCTTAATGAAATTAAACAATGGATGTCCGCTAACTTCTTGCAACTCAACGCCAAGAAAACGGAAATGCTGATTATCGGTCCTGCTAAACACCGACATTTATTTAATAATACCACCTTAACATTTGACAACCAAACAATTACACAAGGCGAATCAGTAAAGAATCTGGGTATTATCTTCGACCCAACTCTCTCATTTGAATCACACATTAAGAGTGTTACTAAAACGGCCTTCTTTCATCTCCGTAATATCGCTAAAATCCGTTCTATTTTATCCACTAGCGACGCTGAGATCATTATTCATGCGTTCGTTACGTCTCGTCTCGACTACTGTAACGTATTATTTTCGGGTCTCCCTATGTCTAGCATTAAAAAATTACAGTTGGTACAAAATGCGGCTGCTAGACTTTTGACAAGAACAAGAAAGTTTGATCATATTACGCCTATACTGGCTCACCTGCACTGGCTTCCTGTGCACTTAAGAAGTGACTTTAAGGTTTTACTACTTACGTATAAAATACTACACGGTCTAGCTCCGTCCTATCTTGTCGATTGCATTGTACCATATGTCCCGGCAAGAAATCTGCGTTCAAAGAACTCCGGCTTATTAGTGATTCCCAGAGCCCAAAAAATGTCTGCGGGCTATAGAGCGTTTTCTATTCGGGCTCCAGTACTATGGAATGCCCTCCCGGTAACAATTAGAGATGCTACCTCAGTAGAAGCATTTAAGTCCCATCTTAAAACTCATTTGTATACTCTAGCCTTTAAATAGCCCCCCTGTTGGACCAGTTGATCTGCCGTTTCTTTTCTTTTCTCCTCTGCTCCCCTTTTCCTTGAGGGGGGGGGGGGGCACAGGTCCGGTGGCCATGGATGAAGTGCTGGCTGTCCAGAGTCGGGACCCGGGGTGGACCGCTCGCCTGTGCATCGGCTGGGAACATCTCTACGCTGCTGACCCGTCTCCGCTCGGGATGGTGTCCTGCTGGCCCCACTATGGACTGGACTCTTACTATTATGTTGGATCCACTATGGACTGGACTCTCACAATATTATGTCAGACCCACTCGACATCCATTGCTTTCGGTCTCCCCTAGAGGGGGGGGGGGTTACCCACATATGCGGTCCTCTCCAAGGTTTCTCATAGTCATTCACATCGACGTCCCACTGGGGTGAGTTTTTCCTTGCCCGTATGTGGGCTTTGTACCGAGGATGTCGTTGTGGCTTGTGCAGCCCTTTGAGACACTTGTGATTTAGGGCTATATAAATAAAGATTGATTGATTGATTGATGACTCGAGTCTGACTCGAGTCCAAGTCATGTGACTCGAGTCCACACCTCTGCAAACTGCAGTCCTAAGAACCGATTGAAGAACAACAAAAACTGGCATGACCTATCATAGCAGGTCAGACTGTGTATATATGTTTTATTATATTTATTATATTATATATGTATATATGTTTTATTTAATTTATTATATTATACATGTATGTGTGTTGTATTAAATTTATGATATTATATATTTGTATATGTTTTATTATGTTTATTATATTATATATGTATATATGTTGTACATTTTTTATATACGTATATATGTTTAATTATATTTATTATATTATATGTATTTTATTATATATATATATATATTTATATATATGTTTTATTATATTATATATGTATATATGTTTTATTATAGTCATTATATTGTATATGTATATATGTTTTATTGTATTCATTATATTATGTATGTTTTATTATATTTGATATATTATCTATTATATATGTTTTATTATATGTAATGTATTATATATTTATATATGTTTTATTATATTTGTTATATTATATATGTTTAATTATATTTATTAGATTATATATGTATATATGTTTTATTATATTTATTATACTATAGATGTATACATGTTTTATTGAATAGATTTTATTATATATGTATATATGTTTTATTTAATTTATTATATTATATATGTACTTATGTTGTATTTAATTTATTACATTACATATTTATATATGTTTTACTATATTTATTATATTAAATATGTATGCATGTTTTGTTATATTTATTATATGATTATGTATGTTGTATTTTATTAATTATATTATATATGTGTATAGGTTGGATTATATTTATTATATTTATATATGTTTTATTATATTTATTATATTATATGTATATTTGTTTTCTCAAATTATATATGTACATATGTTTTATTATATTATATATTTGTATATGTTTTATTATATTCATTATATTATATATGTTTTATTATATGTATTATATTATGTATGTATATATGTTTTATATGTATTATATTATATATTTATACATGTTTTATCATATTTATTATACTGTATGTGTTTTTATATTTATCATTTTTTAATAATTATGTTATATATGTATATATGTTTTATTATATTTATTATATTATATATGTTTTATTATATTATTTTATATATTTATATGTTTTATTATATTTATTATATTATATATGTATATATGTTTTATTATATCATATATTTATATATGTTTTATTACATGTATTATATTATATGTTTATATACGTTTTGTTATATTTATTATATCATATATGTATACATGTTTTATTATATTATTATATTATATATGTATATATGTTTTGTAATTATAATTATTTTATATATTTATATATGTTTTTGTTTTTTTTCTGTTTATTTCCTGTTTTATGCTCTTATTTTCTGTTCTACTTCCTGTGTGTGTGTGTGTGTCACCTTCCAGTGACTTTATCACTGCTCCAGAGCGTCATTCTCCTCACCTGTCGCTGTTTAATGATCAGTAGACTCACCTGCTTCTGATCACTAATCACAGGGCTTTACAAGCCAGCCTCACAGTGTCAATTTTCTGAGTATGTCCGCACAGCGTTCCCCCAAAAGTATCACAATTTATATTTTGAAACAGTCTACTGACAAATATATGTCTGGAAGATTGGATCGAAAATAAACTTCATGAACTTTATTGTAGAGATTGTTGGGTCAAATCATTAGGTACACCCGCACGCCTGAGATGCATTCAGAAAAGCTGCTTTTACCTGCATTTATGTCGCACGTATACATGAAAACAATACTTTCTCATATCCTCTATTACATTTCCTAATGTCCAAATAAGTACGTCCACCTCACTGTGACATCACAACGTAGCCAGCCTGTAAAAAAAAACAACTGTTGAACTGCGTTCAAGATACACAAACTTTATGATGCCGTCCTTTGGCATCTTTTAAAAGGATTGTAACAACTTTTATTAGTCGGTAAAAACGGAAATCCTCACGTTTCTTTTTGAACTGCGATTGATGTGTCATGAAGAAATTGTAGTTTTGTGTAAACCCTTCTCTAAATGTACCACTGGACCAAGTTAAGTAGGGACTTATTACTTCTAGAAGTTAGTGTAGTGATTGTGTGGATTGATACAAACAATAACACAACACTTCCGGTCATGACCTGTGGACATGTTTGTGTGCTGCGGGGGGAATACAAATGTCTGACCCAGGCAGAAGTAAAGTTCTACTGAGTAGGGAGATATCTGCTGAGGTCCTGCAGGCAAACACTGTTTTGTAAATATCTATAATAATAATAATAATAATATCACTGGTTTGAATCCACATTCTCAGGAGGAATGTGGAAATACAGCGAGACATGTGGCAACAGGTACAAACTAAGTATTTTACCTCGTATAAACGCTTTAAAGAGAGGAATAAAAACACAACTTCTGTCAAGCTGTAACAGTAGTAATAGTAGTAGTAATAGTAGTAGTAATTAGTAGTAGTTGATGTTGTAGTAGTAGTAAAAGTAGTTAGTAGTAGTAATTAATAGTAGGTGTTGTTGTTGTAGTAGTAGTACTTAGTAGTAGTAATAGTTTATAGTAGTAGTTATTAGTTAGTAGTTAGTAGTAGTAGTAATTAGTAGTAGTTGATGTTGTAGATGTAGTTAGTAGTAGTAGTAGTAATGAATAGTAGTAGTTGTTGTTGTTGTTGTTGTTGTTGTTGTTGTAGTAGTAGTCGTAGTAGAAGTAGTAGTAAAAGTAGTTAGTAGTAGTAGTAGTAATAGTAATTAATAGTAGGTGTTGTTATTGTTGTAGTAGTAGTATCAGTAGTAGTAGTAGTTTATAGTAGTAGTTAGTAGTAGTAGTTTATAGTAGTAGTTAGGAGTTAGGAGTAGTAATTAGTAGTAGTTGATGTTGCAGAAGTAGTTAGTAATAGTAGTAATCAATAGTAGTAGTTGTTGTTGTAGTAGTAGTAGTAGTTAGTAGTAGTTGTTGTTGTAATAGTAGTAGTAGTAGTAGTAGTAGTAATAGTAGTTAGTAGTAGTAGTTAGTAGTTAGTAGTAGTAGTAGTAGTAGTAGTAATTAGTAGTAATAGTTGTTGTTGTTGTTGTTGTTGTTGTAGAAGTAATAGTAGGTAGTAGTAGTAGTCGTAGTAGTAGAAGTAAGAGTAGTAGTGGTGGTAGTAGTAGTAGTAGTAGTAGTACAAGTAGTAGTAATATCAGTTAGTTGGTTAGGTAGTTGGCTAGATAGTTAGATAGTTAGTAGCTAGTATTGTTTTGTCATACTAATAGGTAATATTATTAGTTAGTTAGTAGTAGTTAGCATTAGTTAGTTGTTGCAGTTGCAGTAGTAGTTATATTAGTTGTTAGAAGTAATAGTAGTAATGATAGTAGCAGTAGTAGTTAGTAGTAGTCGTAGTTAGTAGTCATAGTTAGTAGTAGTAATTAGTAGTAGTGGTGATATTAGTACAATTAGTTAGTTAGTCGTAGTAGTAGTAGTAGTAGTAATATTAGTTAGTAGTAGTGTATATAATTAGTCCATAGTCCATAATTCAGTGGTTCTTAATCGTAGGGCCACTGTTAGGCCACAAGCGCCCCCTGGAGGGCCACTAACAAATAAGTGTTTCTCAGCAGTACTTAGTTGTAACACACTCTTCCACCATTTGTGGCAGTAATGACAATATCAAGTTTCTTAAGCGCAAAAATTATGACTAAAGTGATGAAGATTTATTTTAATTTGCATATGTTCTATTTGTTTATTTCTAATTAATAAATATACTATGTATACATACATATATATATATATATATATATATATATATATATATATATATATATATATATATATATATATATATATATATATATATATATATATATATACTAATACTAACTAATGTCAGTCAATAATCACATGTATTTTCAATCAAAACTATTTCAGAAGAACTGTACTTGAGCCTTCAAAATAAACATCCAAGTCTGAATTAGTTGATCAATAAAATATACCCTGAACCTGAAGTAATTTTTTTAGATGGCATCTCTTTTAATATGCTGTAAAAATATTATGTCCGGTCTTCCATTTTGAGTCAGAACACATCCAACAAACCATAGGCAGCTTCTCCATATTGTCATGGATAAATCTTCGCTATTTAAGTGGCTCCTACTCGGTGTGATTTAGACTGACGGTGTTTCGCTTAATATTCATAATTCTACGGCTACACGGTCTCTCAGGTTTTTAATGGGATAGGGTTCAAGTTATAGCTCTAACTGGGGGATGTTGCAGGTGGGTGTGACGGATGTTGTGGGGCGCATCTTCCAGGGTTCATTCTGACGACAAGCTGCATGGACGCTAACATTTATGCCTGCAACTTCCATTTACCTGGGAAGACTGTAGCAATTGTTTCAAAAGGACAAATGCTATGTTTTAGAAGGCTCACCTGGCTCTGATTGCCAATCAGCAGGCCCAACTGTTCAGGACTGGCATTCAGAAGGCTCACCTGGCTCTAATAGCCAATCAGCAGGCCCATCTGTTCAGGACTAACAATCAAAAGGCTCACCTGTTCAGGAGTGGAAATCAGAAGGCTCACCTGACTGTGATTGCCAATCAGCAGGATAGCCTGTTCAAGACTGTCAATCAGAAGATTTACCTGGCTCTGATTGCCAATCAGCAGGCCCACCTGCTCAGGGCTAACAATCAGAAGGCTCAACTGTCTCTGAATGTCAATCAGGCGGCTCACTAGGCTCACCTGCCTGCCTCTGATTGCCAATCAGTAGGCCCACCTGTTCAGGACTAACAATCAGAAGGCTCACCTGACTTTGAATGCCAAGCAGGTGGCTCACTTGGCTCAGAATGGCAATCAGGATGCTCACCTGCCTGTCTCTGATTGCCAATCAGTAGGCACACCAGTTCAGGACTGGCAATCAGAAGGGTCACCTGGCTCTGATTGCCAATCAATAGGCTCACCTGTTCAAGACTGGCAATCAGAAGGTTTACCTGGCTCTGATTGCCAATCAGCGGGCCCACCTGTTCAGGACTAACAATCAGAAGGCTCACCTGTCTCTGAACGCCAATCAGGCGGCACACTTGGCTCTGACTGGCAATCAGGAGGCTAACCTGCCTGTCTCTGATTACCAATCAGTAGGCATACCAGTTCAGGACTGGCAATCAGAAGGCTCACCTGGCTCTGATTGCTAATCAGTAGGCACACCAGTTCAAGACTGGCAATCAGAAAGTTTACCTGGCTCTGATTGCCAATCAGCAGGCCCACCTGTTCAGGACTAACAATCAGAAGGCTCACCTGACTTTGAATGCCAAGCAGGCAGCTCACTTGGCTCTTACTGGCAATCAGGATGCTCACCTGCCTGGCTCTGATTGCCAATCATTAGGCCCACCTGTTCAGGCCTGGCAATCAGAAGGGTCACCTGGCTCTGATTGCCAATCAGTAGGCCCACCTGTTCATTACTGGCAATCCGAAGGGTCACCTGGCTCTGATTGCCAATCATCAGGCCCACCTGTTCAGGACTAACAATCAGAAGGCTCACCTGACTTTGAATTCCAAGCAGGCAGCTCACTTGGCTCTTACTGGCAATCAGGATGCTCATCTGCCTGTCACTGATTGCCAATCAGTAGGCACACCAGTTCAGGACTAACAATCAGAAGGCTCACCTGTCTCTGAATGCCAATCAGGCGGCTCACTTGGCTCTGACTGGCAATCAGGATGCTCACCTGCCTGTCTCTGATTGCCAATCAGTAGGCACACCAGTTCAAGACTGGCAATCAGAAGGGTCACCTGGCTCTGATTGCCAATCATCAGGCCCACCTGTTCAGGACTAACAATCAGAAGGCTCACCTTTCTCTGAATGCCAATCAGGCGGCTCACTTGGCTCTGACTGGCAATCAGGAGGCTCACCTGCCTGGCTTTGATTGCCAATCAGTAGGCCCACTTGTTCAGGACTGGCAATCAGAAAGCTCACCTGGCTCTGATTGCCAATCAGCCATCTTTGAAGCCAACTCATGTGTGGCGGGAACGTTCCAACATTCCGAGTTGGGGGCCAAACTAGCCTCTGAAAATACCCGGGAATCAAGGTGAAACTATCAAAGTGGAATCACGTTCTTCAGAGTAGTGCCATCTGCTGGATGTAGAGGTGTACTGCACCACTTGTCCCCAGTGCAAAGTCACAAGTTTTTGAAGAACAGGTTCCAAGTGTCTTCTGGTGAGGACGCGTGACATGAAAGTGGAAGTTAACGAGCGACGCTGGAGCTTCCATGGGTGGGCGGAACTACTGCCAAGATGTGGAGATGCCATTCCAACGGCAGTAAATCTTCCTCAAGGAGGAACTTCCCTGCAGGTCAGCGAGCCTCCCTTTCCTCCCCGTCTGCCCTCAGGAGGAAAACTCTGGACCAGGATCTCCTTCGCCTTCTTGCAGGTCACAAGTTGTCATTGTTCAACGATTCCCCGGGACCTCCGCTGTGATTTATGCGCACCACCAGGAATATGTTGCAATAGCTGCTGAGATGTGATCACATGATAGGCTGAGCTATCAAAGTGACAACTCACATTTCTCCTCTCGGGCAAATTCCTCACACGCTATCTCACTTTTCTCCTCACTTTTCCCCTTAAAGAGACAGTGTCATCTATGCAGCACGATCTGTGGATCTCCCGCTGGTGGTCTCATGTGGACTTACACTGTGAGTCGAACACGTACAAATATTATTCTGCGGATCATTAAAGTGACCAAGTCGAGTTAACTCGTGATTCCTCTTTAAAAAAAGGGGCGGTGACAAAGTTGACGGTTGTCATGGTGACGATAATTGAGTTCATGTAATGATGGCTTTGCTATTTGAAATGTTTGCACAGGTTTAAAAACATGAAATATGTATACAATGTGTATATATTATACAATATATACAATATGTATGGATATATTTATATATGTATATATTATACAATATATACAATATGCATATATATTTATATATGTATATATTATACAAAATATACTATATATATATATATATATATATATATATATATATATTCATAATTTATATATGTATATATTATACAATAATTACAATACATGTATATATGTATATATATGTATTTATTATAGAATATATACAATATATAGATGTATATGTGTATATATTATACAATATGTATATATATATATATATATATATATATATATATATATATATATATATATATATATATATATATGTATGTATATATATTTATATATGTATATATTACACAATATATACAATGTGTATATATGTATATATTATACAATACATACAATATGTGTATATATAAATGTATATATTATACAATATATACAATATGTATAGATGTATTTATATATGTATAAATTATACAATATATAATACAAAATATACATATATATATATATATATATATATATATATATATATACGTATATATGTATATATTATACAATAATTACAATATGTGTATATATGTATTTATTATACAATAGATACAATATATAGATGTAGATATGTATATATTATACCATATGTATATATATATTTATATATGTATATATTACACAATATATACTATGTGTATATATATATATATATATATATATATATATATATATATACATATATTTGCCCATATATATATATGTATATATAAATATTTATATATGTATATATTATACAATATATACATATACATATATATATTATACATCCATCCATCCATCCATTTTCTACCGCTTATTCCCTTCGGGGTCGCGGGGGGCGCTGGAGCCTATCTCGGCTACAATCGGGCGGAAGGCGGGGTACACCCTGGACAAGTCGCCATCTCAGCACAGGGCCAACACAGATAGACAGACAACATTCACACTCCCATTCACACACTAGGGCCAATTTAGTGTTGCCAATCAACCTATCCCCAGGTGCATGTCTTTGGATATATATATATATATATATATATATATATATATATATATATATATATATATATATATATATATGCAGTGTTGGGACTAACGCGTTACAAAGTAACGCGTTACTGTAACGCCGTTAGTTTCGGTGGTAACTAGTAATCTAACGCGTTATTTTTTTATATTCAGTAACTCAGTTACCGTTACTACATGATGCGTTACTGCGTTATTTTACGTTACTTTTTATGTAGTATAAAGTGTGTTTTATCGGAGCGCTGCGTTCTGATTCTTCTTGTGTCACAAGCCGGAGAAGAGAGAGAGACATATGCGCTCTGTGTGGGTGTGTCTGAGTGTGAGTGTGGGGAGCGAGGGGGGGGGCGTGTCTGATCATGGCGGAGCCAGAAGTCGAGTTTGCTAACATGGAGATATTTTCACTACTTTTCCTTTGTCGAGCACAAAGAAAATAACATTTTAGTTAAATGTAAATTGTGCTTTGGATCAAAGATGCCATCTACTGCCCAAAACAGCAATTCAAATCTGCTGAAACAAGCTACATAGCAACATGCTTCGACGAAGCTAGTAAAGAGAGACAGAGACTCTGATGCCACTTCACCTCCACCACCACCACCATTCACCGCTGAAGGTACACACTCTGTCAATCAATGTTCCCTCTAATTGTTCATGTGTGAGCAAACGCAAAAACTCCCTGAGCATTGAGTGGAGTCCATGTGAGCAACTTTAGACGTGCACACTGTGGCTACACCAGCAGCACACCTGTCCCAAACCTCACTAAATAACAACTTACATCTCCATCCATCCATCCATTTCCTACCGCTTGTCCCTTTCGGGGTCGCTGGAGCCTATCTCAGCTGCATTCGGGCGGAAGGCAGGGTACACCCTGGACAAGTCCCCACCTCATCACAGGGCCAACACAGATAGACAGACAACATTCTCTTATTATTATAATCAAATGACAGCAGTCATTTCCATTTCTAATATAAGTGTTTAGGCCCACTTATAATGACAATAACAAAAAATATTGTTTTTCATGAACTGTGTACTTGTATTGTTTGTCTGGGTGGAGGTCCTGCTTTGGAAATAATTTGTACCCCTTTCAGACATTGCATTTAGTTCCCATTAAAACATTCACATGTTGCACAATGAGATGTAAGCAGGGGATCATGTGTACATTCCTGCAACTTCCTGTTTGTAAAAAATATATTTTTATTAGTATTTATTTAATATACTAACAGCATTTAATGATTAATATTTATAAATTAAGATTCCTAATAAATGACACTAGAATAAGCACACATTTGATTGGTAAATCATAGTGTAACGACCTGGAATGACACTTTATGTGTGGTGTTGGAGTTGTCCGACTTTTTGTGTGGCTGTAAACGCATCACTGGCTAAGTGCCATATGTGCAAGTGTTGGCGCACGTGAGAGAGCGAGCGGCTGCTGTTGATATAACAAAGTTGCTTTTGGTCTGGTTTGTACTGCAGAAAATGACCAGTTTTGCTAGATATCATTTTTTTTACTAATGTTTTGGTGATGTGTTTATGGCCGACAGTAAAGAGTTTTGCTCAGTAAAGTGATGGATGGAATTCATGTCCTCAAAGCGTCTCGACAGACGTTACAATATTTGAACAATGATGACGAAAACGGTTTTCTCTGTCGTGTCGAAAATTGTTATGCGCTTATTTTTTTTATTTGATTCTGTGCATGGCATAGATTTGCCGTGCGCAGAGGACGGTTGAGCAGTGCGCAATTGCACATGCGCGCTCCTGAGAGGGAACGTTGCTGTCAATTCTCTTATATACTCTTTCATTCTAGACTTCTAGAGTGTTTGATTATCACATCACTCTAAATGTATAGACTATAAAGTTCACAAACATAAAGAGGGATCCTAGTGGGCCAGGCCAATCTTTCCTTATCTCTAAACTAAAACTGGGGAAATGTGTAGTGTTCTGGGTTTCAGACATGATTTTGTATCAGAATTACTTGAGGAAGAAAATGCCTGGTTAGACTTTGTGTATGTAGTGTGTGCCTTTCTTGGTTTACATCTATGCTGTTATTATGCGGTTTGTTACTTATGTATGTTATGTTGCAGCTATTTAAAATAGTTTTGTCAATTTGTTCTGGCCAGAAACAAATTGGCCTTTGTAACATATATTTGTCTTTGTGTGTTGTATGTAGACCACATGGCTTAGCAGAGTTAAGTGATGCAAATGCATGTCAAGTTGATCAACAGATTGTATTATTCTCCACTACAATAACAGTACTGAAATGAAGGCTAAAAGGGCATTAATTGGAGCTTTTAAAAAAAAAGAAAAAAGAAGTAACTAAATAGTTACTTTTCACAGTAACGCATTACTTTTTGGTGTAAGTAACTGAGTTAGTAACTGAGTTACTTTTGAAATGAAGTAACTAGTAACTGTAACTAGTTACTGCTTTTCAGTAACTAACCCAACACTGTATATATATATATATATATATATATATATATATATATATATATATATATATATATATATATATATATATATATATATATATATATATATATATATATATATATTTATATATGTATATATATATATATATTTATATTTATATATGTATATATTATATAATATATACAATGGGTATTGTGGCCAAACAGCTCAATTTTTGTTTCATCTGACCACAGAACTTTCCTCCAGAAGGTCTTATCTTTGTCCGTGTGATGCCAGATGTAACAAAAATTGAGCTGTTTGGCCACAATACCCAGCAATATGTTTGGAGGAGAAAAGCTGTGGCCTTTAATCCCAGGAACACCATACCTACCGTCAAGCATGGTGGTGGGCCTGTTTTCCTGCCAATGGAACTGGGGCTTTACAGAGAGTAAATGGGACAATTCTTCAGGACAACCTAAAATCATCAGCCCGGAGGTTGGGTCTTGGGCGCAGTTAGGCGTTCCAACAGGACAATGACCCCAAAAAAACGTCAAAAATGGTAAAGCAATGGCTAAATCAGGCTAGAATTTAAGGTTTTAGAATGGCCTTCCCAAAGTCCTGACTTAAACGTGTGGACAATGCTGAAGAAACAAGTCCATGTCAGAAAACCAACAATTTTAGCTGAATTGCACCAATTTTTTCAAGAGGAGTGGTCAAAAATTCAACCAGGAGCTTGTGGATGGCTACCAAAAGCGCCTTATTGCAGTGAAACTTGCCAAGGGACATGTAACCAAATATTAACATTGCTGTATGTATACTTTTGACCCAGCACATTTGCTCACATTTTCAGTAGACCCATAATAAATTCATAAAAGAACCAAACTTCATGAATGTTTTTTGTGACCAACAAGTATGTGCTCCAATCACTCTATCACAAAAAAATAAGACTTGTAGAAATTATTGGCAACTCAAGATACGTGTGTGTATATATTACACAATACATACAATATGTGTATATTGCACATACTATTGCTTCATTACAGTCATGAAAAGTCTTCATTAGTTTAACGACTTCTTTCAAAACTACATGGAAATTGTGTATTTTTTTATTTAACAAATCCAAAAGTATTAAATTAGTGCAAATCCCCTTTTACTTTTTAATCATTTAAATACACATTGTTGAGTAATATCTAACAAACACTCATCATTTATTCAAGTATAACTCATAGTGGAATGTAGTTTGATTTGTTTTGGTATTTTTTAGTTAATTGTTTCCTTTCCACTTCCTGTTTTGTCATGTGACAGGTAACTTTACCTCTGCTCTGAGCGCTGCTTCCTCACATGTTCCTGATTGCCATTCAGTAGGCTCGCCTGTTCAAGACTGGCAATCAGAAGGCTCACCTGGCTCTGACGGCCAATCAGGAGGCTCACTTGGCTCTGATGGCCAATCAGGAGGCTCACTTCGCTCTGATTGGCAATCAGTAGGCTCACCTGGCTCTGATTGGCAATCAGTAAGCTCACTTGTTCATTATTGTCAACCTACAAAGTCACCTATCTCTGATTGCCAATCAGGAGGGTTCTTCAGCCAACGTTACCTGTTTTGAATCCTGTTAGATTTTTGATAGTCTATTTATAGATTGACCTTGTTTTCACTGCTGTGTCCACACTGGTGCGTCCTGACTTTCTTGTATAAAAATGTTTTTTTCCTGCACGCCAACCCCCAGCTCTGCATGCTGGGGTCAAGCCTGCTTGGCGGTGACATTTAAAACATTGTTTATCAATCATGATCACCTGCACCTTTCCTAGTTTAATACGTCCAAATGACAGTGACTGTCACGACGGTAGCAACCAATCAGATTCTTGAACAGTCGTGTATCATTAACATATTATCATATTTCATTATCATCAACATTATATCATTTATCATTATCATCAACATATTATCATATTTCATTATCATCAACACTATATCATTTATCATTATCAGCAACATATTATCTAATTTCATCATCATCAACATATTATCATATGTCATTATCATCAACATTATATAATTTATCATTACCATCAACATATTATCATGTTTCATTATCATCAACATATTATCATTTATCTTTATCATCAACATATTATCATAAAACATTATCATCAACAATCTATCATATTTCATTATCATCAACATATCATATTCCATTATCATCAACATATTATCGTATTTCACAATCATCAACATATTATCATATTTCATTACCATCGACATGTTATCATATTTCATTATCAGTGACATATTATCATATTTCATTATTATCAACATATCACATTTCATCACCATCAACATATATTTCATTATCATCAACATATCATACTTTATTATCATCTACATATTATCATATATCATTATCATCAACATATTATCATATTTCATTATCATCAACATATTATATTTCATTATCATCAACGTATTATCATATTTCATTGTCATCAACATATTATCATATTTCATTGTCATCAACATATCATATTTCATTATCATCAACATGTTATCATATTTCATTATCATCAACATATTATCATATATCATTATCATCGACCTATCATATTTCATTATCATCGACATATTATCATATTTCATTATCATTGACATATCATATTTCATTAACATCAACATATCATATTTTGTCATCGTCAACATGTCATATTTCATTATCATCTACATATTATCATATTTCATTATCGTCAACACACCATAATATTTCATTATCATCAACATATGATCATATTTCATTTTCATCAATACATTGTCGTAAATGTACTATCATCAACACATTATCATAGTTCATTATCATCAATATATTATCGTAAATTTACTATCATTAACACATTATCATATTTCATTATCGTCAACATGATATCATAATTCATTATCATCTACATATTATCATATTTCATGTTCATCAACATATTATCATATTTCATTATCATCAACATATTATCATATTTAAATATCATCGATACTTTATCATATTTAAATATCATTGACACATTACAATATGTCATTATCATCAACATATTATCATAGTGTATCATCATTAACATATTATTACATTTAATAATCATCAACATATTAGCATCATTCATAATCATCAACATGTTATTTCAATATCATCAACATATTATCATATTTCATTATCAACATATTATCATATTTCATTATCATTAACATATCATATTTCATTATCAACATATTATCATATTTCGTCATCATCAACATATCATATTTCATTATCATCAACATATTATCATATTTCAATATCATCAATATATTATCATATTTCATTATCAACATATTATCATATTTCATTATCAACATATTATCATATTTCATTATCATTGACATATCATATTTCTTTATCAACATATTATCATATTTCATTATCAACATATTATCATATTTCATTATCATTGACATATCATATTTCATTATTAACATATTATCATATTTCTTCATCATCAACATATCATATTTCATTATCATCAACATATTATCATATTTCAATATCAATCAATCAATCAATGTTTATTTATATAGCCCTAAATCACAAGTGTCTCAAAGGGCTGCACAAGCCACAACGACATCCTCGGTATAGCCCACATCATCAATATATTATCATATTTCATTATCATTGACATTTTATATTTCATTATCATCAACATTTTATATTTCATTATCAGCAAGATATCATATGTCATTATCATCAACATTTTATCATATTTCATTATCATCAACACATTATCATATTTCATTACCATCGATATGTTATCATATTTCATTATCATGTATATATTATCATATTTCATTATCATCAACTTATTGTCATAGTTAATCATCATCAACCTATTATCATATTTTATCATCATCAACATGTTATCATATTTCATCATCATCAACATTTTATCATGTTTCATCATCAACATATTATCATAATTAATTATCATCAACATATCATATTTCATTATCATCAACATATTATCATATTTCAATATCATCAATATATTATCATATTTCATTATCAACATATTATCATATTTCATTATCAACATATTATCATATTTCATTATCATTGACATATCATATTTCATTATCAACATATTATCATATTTCATTATCAACATATTATCATATTTCATTATCATTGACATATCATATTTCATTATCAACATATTATCATATTTCGTCATCATCAACATATCATATTTCATTATCATCAACATATTATCATATTTCAATATCATCAATATATTATCATATTTCATTATCATTGACACATTATCATATTTCATTATCATCAACATTTTATATTTCATTATCATCAACATTTTATATTTCATTATCATCAAGATATCATATGTCATTATCATCAACATTTTATCATATTTCATTACCATCGATATATTATCATATTTCATTATCATTTATATATTATCATATTTCATTATCATCAACTTATTGTCATAGTTAATCATCATCAACCTATTATCATATTTTATCATCATCAACATGTTATCATATTTCATCATCATCAACATTTTATCATGTTTCATCATCATCAACATATTATCATAATTAATTATCATCAATATATCATATGTCATTATCATCAACACATTATCATATTTCAATATCAACACATTATCACATTTCATTATCATTGATATATTATCATATTTCATTATCATCTACATATTATCATATTTCATTATCATCAACATATCATATTTCATTATCATGGATATATTATCATATTTAATTATAATTGACACATGATCATATTTCATTATCATCAACATATTATCATAGCTCATTATCATCAACATATCATCATAGTTCATCATCATCAACATATTATCACATTTCATTATCAACATATTATCATCTTTCATTGTCATTAATATGTTATCATAATTCCTTATCATCTACATATTATCAAATTTCATTATCATCAACATATCATATTTCACTATCATCAACATACCATATGTCATTGTCATCAACATATTATCATATGTCATTATCATCAACATAGCATATGTCATTATCATCAACATAATATCATATTTCATTATCATCAAGATATCATATGTCATTATCATCAACACATTATCATATTTCAATATCAACACATTATCACATTTCATTATCATTGATATATTATCATATTTCATTATCATCTACATATTATCATATTTCATTATCATCAACATATCATATTTCATTATCATCGATATATTATCATATTTCATTATGATTGACACATGATCATATTTCATTATCATCAACATATTATCATAGTTCATCATCATCAACACATTATCATATTTCATTATCATCAACACATTATTATATTTCAGTATCATCAACACATTATCATATTTCATTATCATTGATATATTATCATATTTCATTATCATCAACATATCATATTTCATTATCATCGATATATTATCATATTTCATTATAATTGACACATGATCATATTTCATTATCATCAACATATTATTATAGCTCATTATCATCAACATATCATCATAGTTCATCATCATCAACATATTATCACATTTCATTATCAACATATTATCATCTTTCATTATCATTAACATGTTATCATAATTCCTTATCATCTACATATTATCAAATTTCATTATCATCAACATATCATATTTCACTATCATCAACATATCATATTTCATTATCATCAACATATTGTATTTCATTATCATCAACATATCATGTCATTATCATCAAGATATCATGTCATTATCATCAACACATTATCATATTTCAATATCAACACATTATCATATTTCATTATCATTGATATACTATCATATTTCATTATCATCTACATATTATCATATTTCATTATCATCAACATATCATATTTCATTATCATGGATATATAATCATATTTCATTATAATTGACACATGATCATATTTCATTATCATCAACATATTATCATAGTTCATCATAATTGACACATGATCATATTTCATTATCATCAACACATTATCATATTTCAATATCATCAACACATTATCATATTTCATTATCATTTATATATTATCATATTTCATTATCATCTACATATTATCATATTTCATTATCATCAACATATCATATTTCATTATCATCGATATATTATCATATTTCATTATAATTGACACATGATCATATTTCATTATCATCAACATATTATCATAGTTCATCATCATCAACATATTATCATATTTCATTATCAACATATTATCATCTTTCATTATCATTAACATGTTATCATACTTCCTTATCATCTACATATTATCAAATTTCATTATCATCAACATATCATATTTCACTATCATCAACATATTATCATAGTTCATCATCATCAACATATTATCATATTTCATTATCAACATATTATCATCTTTCATTATCATTAACATGTTATCATACTTCCTTATCATCCATATATTATCATATTTCATTATCATCAACATATTGTATTTCATTATCATCAACATATTATCATATTTCAATATCATCGATATATTGTCATATTTAAATATCATCAATACATTATCATATTTCAATATCATCAACACATTATCAAATTTCATTATCATTGATATATTATCATATTTCATTATCATCTACATATTATCATATTTCATTATCATTAACATATCATATTTCATTATCATCGATATTTGATCATATTTCATTATGATTGACACATGATCATACTTCATTATCATCAACATATTATCATAGTTCATCATCATCAACATATTATCATATTTCATTATCATCAACACATTATCATATTTCATTATCATCAACACATTATCATATTTCAATATCATCAACACATTATCATATTTCATTATCATTGATATATTATCCTATTTCCATATCATCTACATATTATCATATTTCATTATCATCAACACATCATATTTCATTATCATCGATATATTATCATATTTCCTTATAATTGACAGATGATCATATTTCATTATCATCAACATATCATCATAGTTCATCATCATCAACATATCATCACATTTCAATATCAACATATTATCATCTTTCATTATCATATTTCCTTATCACCTACATATTATCAAATGTCATTATCACCAACATATCATATTTCACTATCATCAACATATCATATTTCATCATCATCAACATAGCATATGTCATTATCATCAACATATTATCATATTTCATTATCATCACCATATCATATTGCATTATCATCAACATAGCATATGTCATTATCATCAACATGTTATCATAGTTAATCATCATCAACATATTATCATCTTTCATTATCATTAACATGTTATCATAATTCATTATCATCAACCTATTATCATATTTCCTTATAATTGACAGATGATCATATTTCATTATCATCAACATATCATCATAGTTCATCATCATCAACATATCATCACATTTCAATATCAACATATTATCATCTTTCATTATCATATTTCCTTATCACCTACATATTATCAAATGTCATTATCACCAACATATCATATTTCACTATCATCAACATATCATATTTCATCATCATCAACATAGCATATGTCATTATCATCAACATATTATCATATTTCATTATCATCACCATATCATATTGCATTATCATCAACATAGCATATGTCATTATCATCAACATGTTATCATAGTTAATCATCATCAACATATTATCATCTTTCATTATCATTAACATGTTATCATAATTCATTATCATCAACCTATTATCATATTTCCTTATAATTGACAGATGATCATATTTCATTATCATCAACATATCATCATAGTTCATCATCATCAACATATCATCACATTTCAATATCAACATATTATCATCTTTCATTATCATATTTCCTTATCACCTACATATTATCAAATGTCATTATCACCAACATATCATATTTCACTATCATCAACATATCATATTTCATCATCATCAACATAGCATATGTCATTATCATCAACATATTATCACATTTCATTATCATCACCATATCATATTGCATTATCATCAACATAGCATATGTCATTATCATCAACATGTTATCATAGTTAATCATCATCAACATATTATCATAATTCATTATCATCAACCTATTATCATATTTCCTGTACGCGTTCACGGCCTCACAGACGCTAGGAAATGTTAAATTATTTCATCAAAAAGACATTTTTTATATATTTCACCAACTGCTGGGTCAAATCTGAGCTTTGTGAAGGCGGCCACGACACAACAAGAAGGTTTGAGAGTCGCGGGTTGAAATCCTTCATTTTGAATACTCGGTGTGCTGTTTGCACGTTGAAATCAGCGTGTGTGAGAATCTTCAGGCCGCATGTACTCCTGCATACTTTCCTCTGCTAGCCCGTGCTTGCCTGCTGCTCAGAATGCCCATTAACACTCGCTTGCCCTCAGGTGATGACCACCTGAGCCATCGAGGACACGCCCCCTCCTGCTCCCCCTCCTGGCTGCAGGGTCGTTAGTGAAGGAGCCACCTCTTTGAAGTAAACCCGCCCCTTTTCTGCGAGAGCCGCGTGTGACCGATCAGAATGTTGGACACACACAGAGAGAGTGGGAACGTTGCTGTATAATTAGAGACTACACGCTGGAAAAATGAGCAACAGGAAACAAATCTGAGCACTTTTTTAATTTCATTGTTAACATTTTTTATTTTATTTTTTCAAAATCTGAGCACTTTATGTTTGTCCCTTTTAAAAACATAGATATCTGAAGGTATATTGACATAAAATGTTTGTGTTTTTTACTCCAAATTACTCCAACAGTGTTCTTTTTATGGTAAAATTGTGGCCAATGAGCTTCAGTTTTTTACTGTAAAATGTTGTTGTTTTTTTATTCTGCTAGTGCATTACTGTAAATAAAAAAAATGGTAAAACTTTTTAACAGTAAAATTCTGGCAAATGAGAGCCATTTTTTTGGTTTTTACAGTAAAATCTGTTTTTTTACAGTAGGAATGCCAACCTTTACTGAAGACTTGTGTGTGATATAATCTGCGATACAAGCAGTCTTATAGCGTGTTTACTTGTGTGTGATATCATGTGCGATACAAGCAGTCCTGCAGCATGTTTACTTGTGTGTGATATCATGTGCGATACAAGCAGTCCTGCAGTGTGTTTACTTGTGTGTGATATAATGTGCAATACAAGCAGTCCTGCAGTGTGTTTACTTGTGTGTGATATCATCTGCAATACAAGCAGTCATGCAGGGTGTTTACTTGTGTGTGATATCATCTGCGATACAAGCAGTCATGCAGGGTGTTTACTTGTGTGTGATATCATCTGCAATACAAGCAGTCCTGCAGAGTTTTTAGTTGTGTGTGATATCATCTGCAATAGAAGCAGTCCTGCAGTGTGTTTACTTGTGTGTGATATTGTCTGCGATACAAGCAGTCCTGCAGAGTGTTGACTTGTGTGTGATATAATCTGCGATATAAGCAGTCCTGCAGCGTATTTTCTTGTGTGTGATGTCATGTGCGATACAAGCAGACCTGCAGCGTGTTTACTTGTGTGTGATATAATGTGCAATACAAGCAGTCCTGCAGTGTGTTTACCTGTGTGTGATATCATCTGCAATACAAGCAGTCATGTAGCGTGTTTACTTGTGTATGATATAATGTGCAATTCAATCAGACCTGCAGCGTGTTTACTTGTGTGTGATATCATGTGCGATACAAGCAGACCTGCAGTGTGTTTACTTGTGTGTGATATAATCTGCGATACAAGCAGTCATGCAGCGTGTTTACTTGAGTGGGATATCATGTGCGATACAAGCAGCCCTGCAGCGTGTTTACTTGTGTGTGATATCATGTGCGATACAAGCAGTCCTGCAGCGTGTTTACTTGTGTGTGATATCATCTGCGATACAAGCAATCCTGCAGTGTGTTTACTTGTGTGTGTGATATCATCTGTGATGAAAGCAGTCCTGCAGGGTGTTTAATAGTGTGTGATATCATCTGTGATACAAGCAGTCCTGCAGGGTGTTTAATAGTGTGTGATATCATCTGTGATACAAGCAGTCCTGCAGCGTGTTTACTTGTGTGTGATATCATGTGCGATACAAGCAGACCTGCAGTGTGTTTACTTGTGTGTGATATCATGTACGATACAAACAGTCCTGCAGCGTGTTTACTTGTGTGTGATACCATTTGCGATACAAGCAATCCTGCAGAGTGTGATATCATCTGTGATACAAGCAGTCCTGCAGTGTGTTTACTTGTGTGTGATATCCTCTGTGATACAAGCAGTCCTGCAGTGTGTTTACTTGTCTGTGATATAATCTGCGATACAAGCAGTCCTGCAGAGTGTTGACTTGTGTGTGATATAATCTGCGATACAAGCAGTCCTGCAGTGTGTTTATTTGTGTGTGATATCATCTGTGATACAAGCAGTCCTGCAGTGTGTTTACTTGTCTGTGATATCATCTGCGATACAAGCAGTCCTGCAGAGTGTTGACTTGTGTGTGATATCATGTGCGATACAAGCAGACCTGCAGTGTGTTTACTTGTGTGTGATATCATGTACGATACAAGCAGTCCTACAGCATGTTTACTTGTGTGTGATATCATGTGCGATACAAGCAGTCCTGCAGTGTGTTCACTTGTGTGTGATATCATCTGCAATACAAGCAGGCATGCAGCGTGTTTACTTGTGTGTGATATCATCTGTGATACAAGCAGTCCTGCAGAGTTTTTAGTTGTGTGTGATGTCATCTGCAATAGAAGCAGTCCTGCAGTGTGTTTACTTGTCTTTGATATCATCTGCGATACACGCAGTCTTGCAGAGTGTTGACTTGTGTGTGATATAATCTGCGATACAAGCAGTCCTGCAGCGTGTTTACTTGTGTGTGATGTCATGTGCGATACAAGCAGACCTGCAGGGTGTTTATTTGTTTGTGATATAATGTGCAATACAAGCAGTCCTGCAGCGTGTTTACTTGTGTGGGATATCATGTGCGATACAAGCAGCCCTGCAGAGTTTTTAGTTGTGTGTGATATAATCTACGATACAAACAGTCATGCAGCGTGTTTACTTGTGTGTGATATCATCTGCGATACAAGCAGTCCTGCAGAGTTTTTAGTTGTGTGTGATATCAACTGCAATAGAAGCATTCCTGCAGTGCAGCGTGTTTACTTGTGTGTGATATAATGTGCGATACAAGCAGTCCTGCAGTGTGTTTACTTGTCTGTGATATCATCTGCGATACAAGCAGTACTGCATAGTGTTTACTTGTGTGTGATATAATCTGCGATACAAGCAGTCCTGCAGCGTGTTTACTTGTGTGTGATATCATGTGCGATACAAGCAGACCTGCAGCGTGTTTACTTGTGTGTGATATCATGTGCGATACAAGCAGTCCTGCAGCGTGTTTACTTGTGTGTGATATCATCTGCGATACAAGCAATCCTGCAGTGTGTGATATCATCTGCGATGCAAGGAGCCCTGCAGTGTGTTTACTTGTCTGTGATAAAATCTGCGATACAAGCAGTCCTGCAGCGTGTTTACTTGTGTGTGATATCATGTGTGATACAAGCAGACCTGCAGTGTGTTTACTTGTGTGTTAATTATATCTTGGATGCTAAAAAGAGAAAGTAAATACATGCAATATGGAAACTGTATAAATTTGATTTATGCAACAAACTTCACAGTGTAACAAAACAATTGAAATGTTTCTTTTATTTGAACATGCACACAGTTACAATATGATTTGTCACATATTTCACATAGTCGGAGTTTCTAATCACAACGTGTCCGAAAAAGAGTACAAAGAAGCAGATTATTGTGTTATTTTCTAGTGTATTTATTGTTATCATTACTACTACTATACTTTCAATAGTATGTTTTTATGAACTATTTAAAGTATAATTGATATAGTATTTTTACATATATGTATATTTTATAATATGTGTCAGTTTGTGTGTGTTTTAGTCTATTTTCATTTATTTTTCTCGTGTAAAGCACTTTGTGTTGCTTGTGTAAGAAAAGTGCAATATCAATGGTTTGATTTGATTTATTAAACCGCTGCAAACCCCCAAAAAGCCAGCAGGTGGCAGCAGCGCATGCTCACAAACAGTGTATAGAGTGAGTGTGGTCAACGCGGTTTCACGGTCGGGACCTAGCATGGCACCTGGTAGTCACGTGAGAGGCTGTTGACCAATCATTTAGGAGAATTTCTGGCTATACTCTCTCTGATTGGTCCAAATCCCCTAATATTGCCGGGCGCCATGTTTGGTCCTAACACAGAAACCGGGTTGTCCAACTGCTATTTTCCTCATATTCAACCCAAAAGTTGGTATTGTAAAACTTCAACTAAATAATTGTTGTCTCTTTGATGACTTCAGAATGTTGGCGCCATAGACATCTTATAAGTAGAGGCAGCATTGGCTGCTGTGACGCGAGAAATTCGGCCGCCATCTTGAAGTGGTGATGAGGAGCCGGCGAGCAGCCTAAACGGACAGTTGACAGGTAGAAAACAAAGATGCCGGGCTGGTGTTCAGCGTTTTCCTGCTCAAATGAGCGGACTGTTGAAAATAGGAATCGGGGGATTACTTTTCACCAGAGGTGGGACCAAGTCATTGCTTTGCAAGTCACAAGTAAGTCTCAAGTCTTTGCCCTCAAGTCTCGAGTCAAGTCCCGAGTCAAGACAGGTAAGTCCCGAGTCAAGACTGGAAAGTCTCAAGTCAAGTCCCAAGTCCTGCATTTTGAGTTTCGAGTCCTTTCAAGTCCTTTCAACCACAGACTAATATATTTACACCGATTGTGTATGCTTTTAAAACGCTGTATTTATTTGTTTGATTGATTGAAACTTTTATTAGTAGATTGCACAGTGAAGTACATATTCCGTACAATTGACCACCAATTGGTAACACCCGAATAAGTTTTTCAACTTGTTTAAGTCGGGGTCAATTAAAACAAGTGCATTTGAAATTGCAGGGGGAAAAAATAGTGCTGACATTGCACTTCATAATAGCACTATTAACCAGTCGTTTTAAACATTTAACTCATTCCTTTACAGAATAAACACATTTGAAAAAAACAAGTGCAACTGTACTTCTTTGCATAAAAGTGTTAACATTGTATTTCCATGGCATGTTGCATTGTAACAAGTTCCACAGCAGTTTCTATCCTGTTCTTACCTTATCTCATTGATCTCATCTCATACTGTATGTGTGTTGATGTGTGCGTACACATGAAAAACATAACAAATACATGAACAAAACAATGAACAGAATCGTACTTTTTAGATGTCAGGGCCCTATGCAATATGTACACATATTCTTAATATAGTCTACATTTTAACTGACCTTTTTTTGACTATGTTTGTCTTTTTGTAGGTGGCTAAAATACACGGTGCTGCTGACCGCCGTCTAACGTTACGTTACTGTGTGTGATACATTGACTAACATAACGTTAAGTGTAGGTACCTCATGCAATCCTGCGTAAAAAAAATCACTTGATAAAAAGTATGAATAAGGTAGTGAACTGTGTTTGCAATGACGTTATAACCATAGACATTTTATAAGTAGAGGCAGCATTGGCTGCTGTGACGCGAGAAATTCGGCCACCATCTTGAAGTGGTGATGAGGAGCCGGCGAGCAGCCTAAACTGACAGTTGATAGGTAGAAAACAAAGATGCCGGGCTGTTGTTGAAAATAGGAATCGGGGGATTACTTTTCACAAGTAAGATTTTTAACATTAACGTACTATTGGTTGTATTTTGTGAAAAGAATATTACCACAGAGTTGAGAAGGAGCAAAGATCTTCAATAGTACTGAAATCGTAGCCGCTAGCAAACAAGAGTATGACCATAATATAATTGCTTGTCAATGAAATTGATTTAATTATTTTGTCAGAATGCACCAGAATGCTTCATTTGTATGTGAAAATCACAAAGAAATCTTTTGGGGAGGATGACCCACCTACAGGAATTTGGTTTACAAACTTTCAGCCCCACCTAAAACAAATTTCACCAGCCGCCATTGATTATGATGCATTCTCATTTTAGGCAAAGTATAGGACAATACTTTCTTAACAGTATAATTGTAACCAGGAATAAGTCTTCAAGTAACAATATTCAAATACTAACATTGTTGGGTAAAACAGAATTTGGTTTTATTCGAAATCCAGTGAAACAGATTGGTGGTTTTAGCTGATATAAAGACTTTCAGGTGTTTTATGTTTATGTTTAAGTATTTGGCAGACGCTTTTATCCAAACCGACATACATAAAAAAATACATATAAAACAATCACTGTAAACATTATCATTTATTGTAATACAAAATATCAATACAAAGTGTTAAGACAGAATAAACTCTGGTGCTGCAGCAACAGAGATACAGTCTATAGGTCCCTAAGATATATAGATATCTAATGTATTCATACATTGTTTATGTAGGATATATGCATGTGTATATAACCTAATTGTTTCTTCAACTTAAAAATAGCTGACCGTTTTTTTCCCCCTTCTCTGGGATTATATTCCCAGTTTTGATCTCGGACGTCTGGTCACTTATAGCATATAAGAATATTCTATTACTGTTAAGCAAACTATGAATAATAAAACATGTGTCCTTTATCATAGCTACACGTATGACATAAAACCGCGTGAAAATCGGTGGTATTCAGCGAGGTAAAATGAATTAAATGCGCTGACAGTTCATTGCTCCTGCCAAATGAATTGCACTGAGTGGAGCGGATCACCACTCCAAGATGGCGGCCCCGCGTCTCGTCAGCGCCAGTAGGCAGTCGCGCTCGAAGATGTCTATGGTTGGCGCAGCACTGACGTCACCAGGAAGCGACAGTGTTGTGGTTATGGCGGGAAGCACACTCGCTCGAAACGAGAAGCAGTTATGTGCGTTTTTGTATTTTCTAAACGCCCCACTGCTCGGAGGCTACAGTATTATTTTAAAACTTGCTAAACAAAACAACGGGGAAAAAGAGGTTTTACAGCTATGGTTTAATTATTTTACATCTTTTAATTCATGCAGTTAGCTTTGGAAGTGAGGGGAAATGTGAGTAAACATGGCTGCTCGACTTGTGAATCCAAGAACAAAACAGTTGGTGGGTCCCAAAAAAAAATCAGTGTGAGTATCAAACAATTGAAAATATATTTGTCAGACTCACAGATAAAAGTATAGCTTATTTTATATTTATATTTTGTGGAGGGCTAAATTGCCAAAGTTGTTAAGAGTTTTGTAGTGCAAGTACTTGTCCAATTCAAAAATGTCGATAGTGGGGTTTCTTAAATGCCTCAAATGTCCAGCATTTTGAGTTAGGGTTGCGTGTATTTTCAATGTACGTTCAATGTTAAGGAGGGGTTGAAAACAAAACAAATTGTGAAGGTGTGGCACAGCATTCGTGAGGGAGGGGCGGAGACAGAGAGAGCGAGAGAGTTATGATAAACGCGCATGCGTCGCCAGGCTCTGCTTTTTATCCATAGATTTATCAGATTCAATTTTTTATTATCTATAGCAGGGGTGTCAAAAGTGTGCCCCGGAGGCCATTTGCAGCCCACAGCTGATGTTTTATAGGCCCACGGCACGTTCTAAAAATACTATTAAAATAAACAAAAACATAACAAAAGTGAAATAAAAAAGCTTAAAGGTGAAATGTAATTTAGAAAAAGTTGCAATGTTGACTACCGTATTTCCTTGAATTGCCGCCGGGTATATAGTATGCGCCTGCCTAGAATTACCGCCGGGTCAAACTCGTTTTGCAAAATAATTAGCGCATGCTTAGCATTACCGCCAGGTCAAACTCGTTTTGCAAAATATTAGTTTTATTAGCGCATGTCTAGAATCACCGCCGGGTCAAACTCGTTTCGCAAAATAATTAGCATATGCCTAGAATTTCCGCCGGGTCAAACTCGTCACGTCACGAGTGACACTTCACCTGTCATCATTTTCAAAATGGAGGAGGCTGATTGCAATAATTTAAAATCGCATAAAGGGAAGAAGATAAAGAGCTATTCAGTAGGATTTAAGGTCCAAGCTTTTGAATATGCTAAAAAGAACAGTAAGCAGCTATGTTTTCTTAATATACCGTAGCTGCGTGTGTCAAATACGAGTCATTAAAGGCCTACTGAAATGCGATTTTCTTATTCAAACGGGGATAGCAGGTCCATTCTATGTGTCATACTTGATCATTTCGCGATATTGCCATATTTTTGCTGAAAGGATTTAGTAGAGAACATCGACGATAAAGTTCGCAACTTTTGGTCGCTGATAAAAAAGCCTTGCCTGTACCGGAAGTAGTAGACGAGTAGCGTGACGTCACCGGTTGTGGAGCTCTTCACATCTGCACATTGTTTACAATCATGGCCACCGAGAAAGCGACGATTTCCCCATTAATTTGAGCGAGGATGAAAGATTTGTGGATGAGGAAAGTGAGAGTGAAGGACTAGAGGGCAGTGGGAGCGATTTAGATAGGGAAGATGCTGTGAGAGGTGGGTGGGACCTGATATTCAGCTGGGAATGACTAAAACAGTAAATAAACACAAGACATATATACATACTCTATTAGCCACAACACAACCAGGCTTATATTTAATATGCCACAAATGAATCCCGCATAACAAACATCTCCCCCCTCCCGTCCATATAACCCGCCAATACAACTCAAACACCTGCACAACACACTCAATCCCACAGCCCAAAGTACCGTTCACCTCCCCAAAGTTCATACAGCACATATATTTCCCCAAAGTTACGTACGTGACATGCACATAGCGGCACGCACGTACGGGCAAGCGATCAAATGTTTGGAAGCCGCAGCTGCATGCGTACTCACGGTACCGCGTCTGCGCATCCAACTCAAAGTCGTCCTGGAAAAAGTCTCTGTTGTCCCAGTTCTCCACAGGCCAATGGTAAAGCTTGACTGTCATCTTCCGGGAATGTAAACAATGAAACACCGGCTGTGTTATCCGGCACAACAGTCGGGGGGTGCATTCTACGGCGGGGGTGCGTTATCCCGCACAACACCTGCCGCAATACACCGCTTCCCACCTACAGCTTTCTTCTTTGCTGTCTCCATTGTTCATTGAACAAATTGCAAAGGATTCACCAACACAGATGTCCAGAATACTGTGGAATTTTGCGATGAAAACAGACGACTTAATAGCTGGCCACCATGCTGTCCTAAAATGTCCTCTACAATCCGTGACATCACGCGCAGGCGCAATTTAGAATTACACTTTAGTAAGCTAACACGGCCGTATTGGCATGTGTTGCAATGTTAAAATTTCATCATTGATATATAAACTATCAGACTGCGTGGTCGGTAGTAGTGGGTTTCAGTAGGCCTTTAAATGACTCCCGCCTCCAGGTGGTAGAGGGCGCTAGTGATCCTTCTTGCGACTACTCGGCTGCAGAAGAAGTGACAACAAGCAGCAACAGTTAGCAGCGATCGTTTATTTTTTCCTCTCGCTTGCACTTTTAACATGGAGGATTACATATCTAAAATAAAACAGTTTTCTAAACTGGACTTTCAATCGAAGCAGGAAGTAATAATTAAAGGAAGATCTCCATCGAGACAGAGAGACTTTTAAAACTGAAGAAAGATAAGGAAGACTTCTATAAACAAGTTATACTTTTGTTCAGAAGGAGCTGCGCATGGACTTCATTTATAAGTAAAGGTAAGACCATAATAAAGTTTTTTTTATTAAATGTGCTTTTCATGATGGTATCCTTACATCACACTCAAATTTATAAGCGCAGGCCTAAATTTACGGCATGCCTTTGGTAAGCGCCGGAGTGAGAAGAGGTTTTAAAATAATTAGCGCATGCTTACATTTACCGCATGCCTTTGGTAAGCGCCGGAGTGAGAAGAGGTTTTAAATGAATTACCGCCCGGCGCTAATTTAAGGAAATACGGTATTAAAAAAAAACTGGGGGTTTTTTTCGTTCAAAATGTCATTGCTCAAAACATAATATTGAATCAAAATCAATGTTATTATGAATTAATGACCTATCCAAGGTTCCGGTTACTTCACATCAAATATTCCACTTTAAAAAATATTTTTGGTGGAACTTTTTGCATATTTTGTGTGTTTGCCATTAAAAACATAGTTTTGTGTGACAAAAAAGGGTGGAAAACAAAAAAACAACGTGAAAAAAACGAAAACATTTTGAAATGAGGGATAGATCTGAAGTTGATGTAGACTCCAGAGATTTAAGCGTTAAATATAAAATGTATGTATGCCCTGGCACACCATTATCATCATTTCATGACTGAAGCAAACACTTTTATACTGAAATAAATACACCTACAACTTATTAAATAAAAATATAGAAAAAACTACCAGCAGCGGTAAAGTTTAGATCCATGAAGGAAAGAAGAAAGTGAATGAATGTTTATAACTGAATACATTTACATATGTATACCAATTTGTTTTCTTTTTTTTATAATTTTTTTTAATGAATGAAGTAATGTTTATGAGAACCTTTTTCCAAAACACAATATAGAATGTTAGATACAACAGGATAATGCAAACGTTTATAAACATTTTTCAAAACGCTTACAAAAAAGTGGGACCCCAAAAATCTACTGTGGGACCCCATTTTTATGACTTGATGGGGTCCCTGGGACCCCATTTTGAAAATTCCTAGCGCCAACACTGCTGTCAACAGAGGAGAAAAAATGCTTTATTTAAATAAATATATTATTTATAAAGCAAGTTCAAGTATCAGTGGCAAATTTTCACCTAGCCTTGGCGTGCTGCCCGCCTTGGCACGCATATACCTGTATGTGTCCTCTTTTTGGGATTTCACAATATGGTCATCCTATATTATTGCAATTTTGTCTTTAAATAAAATACTAAACAACTTGTCTTTTAGTAGTAAGCAAACAAACAAAGGCTCCTAATTAGTCTGCTGACATATGCAGTAACATATTGTGTCATTTATCATTCTATTATGTTGTCAACATTATAAAGAACAAGCTGTAAAAAATTGCTTGATTAATCCACTTGTTCGTTAACTGTTAATATCTGCTTACTTTCTGTTTTAACATGTTCTATCTACACTTCTGTTAAAATGTCATAATCACTTATTCTTCTGTTGTTTGATACTTTACATTAGTTTTGGATGATACCACAAATGTATGAGTTTTTAAACATAATACGCCCCCCGTGACCCCGAAATGGACAAGAGGTAGAAAATGGATGGATGGACGGAAAAAAGATTTTGTGACGATGAAAAATATTGATGTAATCATAGCAGTATCGACTAGATACGCTATTGTACTTGGTATCATTACAGTGGATGTCCGGTTTAGATCCACCCATGGTATTTGTTCACATTCAGTCGCGCTAGCTTTTGTTAGTGGTGACGCCGGTGTGCTATTGTATCCTCTTACGGTGTGTAGTGAAGCATGGTTATCTATTCCTCGTCCTGCACGGATGATATTTGTAAGAAATGTACTTTATTCGTCGCCATGGAGACAAGGATGAGTGATTTAGAAGTCGCTAAAACACTGCCGACTGCGGATGGACATTAGCCGCTAGAGAGATAGCCATGTCTTAAATCAGTGGTCCCCAACCACCGGGCCGCGGCCTGGTACCGGTCCGTGGATCGATTGGTACCGGGCCGCACAAGAAATAAAAAATAAATATATATATATATTTTTTTTTTATTAAATCAACATAAAAAACGCAAGATACACTTACAATTAGTGCACCAACCCAAAAAAACTCCCTCCCCCATTTACACTCATTCGCACTCATTCGCACAAAAGGGTTGTTTCTTTCTGTTATTAATATTTCTGGTTCCTACATTATATATCAATGTAGATCAATACAGTCTGCAGGTATACAGTCCGTAAGCACACATGATTGTATTTCTTTATGACAAAAAAAAAACTTCACTTTTATCGTCAGTTTTTAGGCCAAATGCGTCCGTTCTCCCTTTTCTGTCTACGCACCGTGTCTGCTTGTCAGTACTGGTTCGAAACTGCATTAAGTCTTAATTGTCTGACACGCCCACTAGTTGGCACCCTAACACAACCAAGGGTCCAGGGTGATCCAGAACCAAAGTGGGTCCAGATAGAAGTGATCCAGAACCAAAGTGGGTCCGGATAGAAGTGATCCAGAACCAAAGTGGGTCCAGATAGAAGTGATCCAGAACCAAATCAGGTCCAGACACATCAGTATTTTTCCCACTCCTATTACTAATACGAATAATAATAATAAAACTACTAATAGTAATTATAATAGTACAAATACTGCTGCTAATAATAATAGTAATAATAATATAAATACTACTACTACTAATAATAAAAATACTATTACTACTATTAAAAATAAAAATACTATTACTCCTAATAATAATAGTAATAAAGATACTACTACTACTACTCATTATTAATAATAAATATACAATTACTACTGATGATAATAATAACAATAAAAATACTATTACTACTACAACTAATAATAATAATGAAAATACTATTACTAATAATAATAATAATACAAATACGACTGCTAATAATAATGACAATAATAATAAAAATACTACTACTACTAATAATGATACAAATATGACTGCTAATAATAATAATATAAATACTACTACTACTGCCACTAAAATACAACTGCTAAAAATAATAACAATAAAAATACTACTATAATAATAACAATAAAAATACGACTGCTAATAATAATAATAAAAATATGACTGCTTATAATAATAATAATAAAAATACGACTGCTAAGAATAACAATAATAAACATACTACTATAATAATAACAATAAAAATACGTCTGCTAATAATAATAATAAAAATACGACTGTTAATAATAATAATACAAATACTACTACTACTACTACTAATAAAAATAAGAATACACCTGCTAATAATAATAATGATGATAATAATGTTAATTATATCCATAAAGAATCGACTGCTAATAATAACAGTAATAATAATGATAATAATAAAAATACTACTACTAATAATAATATTAATAATAATAATAAAAATACGACTGCAAAAAAGAATATTAATAACAAAGATACGACTGCTAACAATAGTAATTATAATAATATTAATAACAATACAAATATGACTGCTAATAATAATAATAACACAAATATAACTGCTAATAATAATAATATTAAAAACAATAAAAATATGATTGCTAATAATAACACAAATACGACTGATAATAATATTAATAACAATACAATATGACTGCTAATAATAATATTAATAACAATCAAAATATGACTGCTAATAATAATAATAACACAAATATTACTGTTTATAATAATAATAATATTAATAACAATAAAAATATGACTGATAATAATAATAGCCAAAATAGTACACAAGAATTTCAGGATACACTTTTTATTTAAAAAATATATATATATATATTTAGTGAAAGTACATAGACAGTAGAATACTTTGTTATAGTTTGTGTATTTAGTATAAAAGTATTGTACATCCAACATGAGAATACATAATCATACATCATTCACTTTATGGATGAATATTACATGAGTGACAACAAAGGCAACAGTGCAGCGTGACAGAATATTATTTTTCTGTAATAATCTTCTTTCATATGCCTTGAAATCAAACTGTTATTTGAAGATCATTAAAATATGATGCTATAATATCATATTATAACATGAATGTTGAAACTCATTAAAGTACGATGTTATAATATCAAATTACAACATATGACAGTTGAAACTCATTAAAATATGATGTTATAATATGATAATATATATATATATATACGGTATATACTGTACATATATGAAATAATATATTATAACATATTAATGTTGCTGTTATGACATTCATTGTTACTGTTACCTATTTATGTACATGTCATGTGATGGCCATCTTGTCCATATAGTCTACATCATGTGGTCCTGTCCATGTGGTCCACGTGAAGGTCAGAGAGAGTCGGTGGTGATGAAGACGTAGATCTTGGCGTGAAAGGTGGTGAATGTTCCTTGTCTCCACAGTTTCATCTCCACGGTGATGAGGAAGTCCCTGGGAGCCTCCACCTGTCGGTGCAGGTAGACTGCACCCGTGTAGGCGTTCAACTTACGGGTGCTGAAGAAGTTGTCCTGGTTGCCCTCCGTGATGCTGACGATCACGTTGTCGCCGGAGTAGGCGGGCGATGGGCCGATACGGAAGATCTGCGCGGGGATGAGGATGTTGGACTGGAAGCTGAGGTAATAGTAGGTGATTCTTAGAGGAGACTTCTGGCACTCCAGGAAGTTAGGACAGCTGATCCGCTCGCAGCGCCTTCAACACAACAAACATTGCACACATCTTTATAGAACGGCTTCAAATAGCAAATATTCTATCTCTGAAAATGTAAATAGTATATCATAGCTTTGAAAATTAAAATATTACATTATATCTTTGTTTGTAAAACATAAAATATTATAGCTTTGCATATAAAATATATCTTATGTTTGAAAATTAAAGTGTTATATTGTGTATTTGCATACAAAATGTTATATTATTTGCATGTAAAACTATCATTTATATATATATATATATATATATATATATATATATACAGTGTTTCCCACAGGACGGGCATCTATTTGCGGTGGTGTGGTCGGGGGGCGGGGGGGGGGGGCGATGACCAAGAAGAACGCGGAGTTGGAATATAATTACAACATTTATGTACATATTTATATACAGATTTGAACAATTAGTGATTCACTGAAATATATTTATTAATTGTGGTTCTTACAAAAAAATATATCTTATAAAATATAAAAGCTAAAATGTCTCTTAAAGCTCTGCCCCTTTAATTAGTGAATACTAAATAATTTAACTTTAGCCTACTACTACAACCATATTATTTACCAGCAACATGAAGTGAAACAGAGGCAGAGGTGTCCTGCCACAGTCAGTCAACCTCCTCCTCCTCCTCCTGCTGCTGAACAGGTCGCACCTGTGGTCCGGACTGTAGGCCTACCTCCTCTCCAAGTCGAGCCCTTTTCGGCCGTTGAAAATATTTTTCTATACTCATCTGTGTGAAGGAGTGAACATCCAACATTAGAATGTATTACTAACGAGCAGAACCGCTCTATGTACAGTGCCGTCTAACCTTAAGCGGCAGCAGCTCAACACATGCAGGGTTCAACGTTAAGGTTTTTTCTACTTGCCCGACTTCTCAAATCTTCTTGCCCCAATATTTTTACTTGTCCTGCCTAGGTTTTTTTCTGGCTGTGTAGTGCTCATGGCTTATATCTTACTAAAATCCTTCCCGTTGACTATTTACAACACTACACAGTATTTATTATTATTATTATCTATAATTACATTTAAATGGCATTGCATACATGTAAAATTAAATGCTATTTCACATTATTTGACCAGTAGCAGTTACACCCATCTGAACAGGTCAGCCACCTGTTTAAAGCCCGATCACAGTTGAAATCTTGAAATGAAGGGCCTTTAATGGCCAAAACATTAACCTGGACAACATTTTAACAGCTGGTTGGCTCAGATTTTATTCTTTTCATTGCATTCACATGCTGCAGTGGACAGTGGACAATTTAGCTTCAGTCCATGTGTGTTTATTGACAACATGGTTATAACCTGGACACGTTAGCTCGTCGGTATTTTAACACGTGACTGTTACTACGTGCGTCTGCCCCGGGCCACGAGTCAAACAGCGGCGGTGTTAATGAAGCAGCGTCAGGCTGCTCACCGTCAGTGAAACGCTCGGTGAAATCACGGATTAACGTTAAATATATGACGAGCCGCGAGCGATGCAGCTATAACCTATCTACCGTATTTTCCGCACTATAAGGCGCACCTAAAAACCACAAATTTTCTCAAAAGCTGACAGTGCGCCTTATAACCCGGTGCGCTTTATATATGGATAAATATTAAGATTCATTTTCATAAAGTTTAGGTCTCGCAACTACGGTAAACAGCCGCCATCTTTATTCCCCGTAGAAGAAGCGCGCGGTGCATGCTGGGATATGTGACGTTTCATTTCCATTTGTGTGTTTATGTAAAGACCCCAAAATGGCTCCTATTAAGTGTGTTGTCTGTCTAATTATAAATAATGCAGACGAGGCGTGTTAACTGAGTTCTCAACGTTTTCTCACAGCGTGCTCATAACCACATTCGAACTCCCAGCATACAACAACGCTTCTCAGGGCTACCGCGCATGCTCGTAACTATCGTTGCATGCTGGGTAGTGTAGTTGTTATATTTGCTAGCTCATAACAGCACATTGAGAGACACGCTTACGCGCTTAATTCAATACTCGCCGTCATTCCGGGTGGATTGACAAAAGACCTCCAGCCGCTAGATATTGGTGTCAACAGGGCATTCGAAGCTAGACTGCTAACTGCGTGGGAACTTCTCAGGGCTACCGCGCATGCTCGTAACTATCGTTGCATGCTGGGTAGTGTAGTTGTTATATTTGCTAGCTCATAACAGCACATTGAGAGACACGCTTACGCGCTTAATTCAATACTCGCCGTCATTCCGGGTGGATTGACAAAAGACCTCCAGCCGCTAGATATTGGTGTCAACAGGGCATTCGAAGCTAGACTGCTAACTGCGTGGGAACTTCTCAGGGCTACCGCGCATGCTCGTAACTATCTTTGCATGCTGGGTAGTGTAGTTGTTATATTTGCTAGCTCATAACAGCACATTGAGAGACACGCTTACGCGCTTAATTCAATACTCGCCGTCATTCCGGGTGGATTGACAAAAGACCTCCAGCCGCTAGATATTGGTGTCAACAGGGCATTCGAAGCTAGACTGCTAACTGCGTGGGAACTTCTCAGGGCTACCGCGCATGCTCGTAACTATCGTTGCATGCTGGGTAGTGTAGTTGTTATATTTGCTAGCTCATAACAGCACATTGAGAGACACGCTTACGCGCTTAATTCAATACTCGCCGTCATTCCGGGTGGATTGACAAAAGACCTCCAGCCGCTAGATATTGGTGTCAACAGGGCATTCGAAGCTAGACTGCTAACTGCGTGGGAACAATGGAGGACAGAAGGCGAACACACCTTCACTAAGACGAGGAGGCAGCGCCAGACGACGCCAACATCTGCCAGTGGATCGTAAATTTGCCCAACTTTTCACTTCGGACACCGAAGACGAAGGATTTACGAATGAAGAATAACTTCAGAAAGTAAGCGCTATGTTTATTTTGTGTGTTGTGACATTAACGTTCGAGCACCATTATGTTGCTATTGCTCTGCACTATTTTGAATTTTACTATGTTTGTGATTGCACATTTGCGTACATTTTGGGAGTGAACAGAGTTGTTAGAACGCTGGTTTTTAATATATTATTAAAGTTTGACTGACCTATCTGACTGTTTTTTTGACATTCCCTTTAGCGCAGCGTAGGCGCGGCTTATAGTCCGGGGCGGCTTATTGGTGGACAAAGTTATGAAATATGCCATTCATTGAAGGTGCGGCTAATAATCCGGTGCGCCTTATAGTGCGGAAAATACGGTACTAGTGATGGGTTGATGAGGCGTCATGAAGCGTTTCGACACATTGCAAAACTGTATTGATACTGTGTCGATACTGTGTCACTAAATACTGACATCTGCTGGACATTAAAAATCCCTACAGGCAACCTATGGACCGACTCAACTGACACTGATTTTATGACCTAGTACAGTGGTTCTCAAATGGGGGTACGCGAACCCCTGGGGGTACTTGAAGGTATACCAAGGGGTACGTGAGATTTTTTAAAAATATTCTAAAAATAGCAACAATTCAAAAATCCTTTATAAATATATTTATTGAATAATACTTCAACAAAATATGAATGTAAGTTCATAAACTCAGTGAAGCACAAGCTCAGGTTTGTCACTAAAATGTCTGTCAAAAAGAACTGTGAAAAGAAATGCAACAATGCAATATTCAGTGTTGACAGCTAGATTTTTTGTGGACATGTTCCATAAATATTGATGTTAAAGATTTTTTTTTTTTTGTGAAGAAATGTTTAGAATTAAGTTGATGAATCCAGATGGATCTCTAATACAATCCCCAAAGAGGGCACTTTAAGTTGATGATTACTTCTATGTGTAGAAATCTTTATTTATAATTTAATCACTTGTTTATTTTTCAACAAGTTTTTAGTTATTTTTATATCTTTTTTTCCAAATAGTTCAAGAAAGACCACTACAAATGAGCAATATTTTGCACTGTTATACAATTTAATAAATCAGAAACTGATGACATAGTGCTGTATTTTACTTCTTTATCTTTTTTTTTTCAACCAAAAATGCTTTGCTCTGATTAGGGGGTACTTGAATTTAAAAAAAAAATCACAGGGGGTACATTGCTGAAAAAAGGTTGAGAACCACTGACCTAGTATATACAATAATATAAACCAAGTCATTGTATTTCATTTAGGATTATTTCATAACTTCATTTAAATAAAAAAATATTTTTTGTCTTTTTTAGATACAGTCAATAAATAATGTGAACATGTATCATAACATGGAAATCTAAGAGAACGTGTTGTGAATGAGGATGCTTGTGGACCTGGAAATTATTATTTAATTTTTTTTACACATTTTTATTTTAAAAAAAAACAGTTTTTCCAACGTATTCAATTTTAGACGCTTTCTCTTCTTAGTTATTATTTCTCCGGCTGTAGAAAAGACCCGCTCACAGGGCACAGAGGAGGCGTCAGTGCGACACAGTTCGCGTATCGGTCACGTGACCAAAACAGCTCATGATCGGTCACGTGACTTTCTAAAAGCGGTACGCGCACCGACACAGGGTTTCGCTCTTTGAGCTCGACGCATGCATCGGTGTTGCCGGACCCATCACTACTATCTACCTATAACACCTGTAAAAATGAAGCAATGCTACCACGCTAGCAAGCGTTAGCTAGCCAACTATGAGCCACCAAGCTGCTAACTGTCGCCAAAAGGCACCATTTAAGTTTTTTTCCCCATGGCATCCTGGATCAAGGCTTTCAGCAGCTTTTGGACGTTTGAGGTAGAAACGTAGGAAGCGCCATCATTATGAAAAGTAACCGGCGAGTATTTTGATTCCGTCCGTCCGTTCGTCCGTCCGTCCGTCCCTCTTCTTCTTCTTCTTTTTCTTCTTGCTATTGGCGGAGTTACAATGCATAGTAGGCTACTGCACCGGAGGTGTAACTACAAGCAACATTCACAGACAGTCCCATTGCTTTTATGAGCGGTCGAGCGAGTCAAAAGCCGAAAAATCCATTTGTGGCGGACGTAATTCTTTCGTGGCGGGCCGCCACAAATAAATGAATGTGTGGGAAACACTGTATATATATATAAAAACTCACCGTGTCTTATCAGGTCATGTTTTAAGGTAAAAGATGAGGCAAACTTACAGTATTACCTACTGTATATGTACATATAGATATTATATATATATATATTTACCTCATAAGTCCTACACTACATATATACATACATACATACATTATATATATATATATACACATGTGTATATATGTACATATATACTGTATGTGTATATATGTATGTATAGATATAGATTTATACATATATGTATGTATATATTTATATATGTATTTATATGCACTGTATATATTTATATGTACATATACATATATATATATATATATAAACATATTTACATGTATGTATACTGTGTATATATATAGATGTATATATAGACATTGGCTCCATCGCGGAGGGTGTGTCCGTTATAAAAATGTGAAACATAAGTCACAGATGTATGTATATATATATTAGAGATAATCGGCAGGCCGATATTATCGGCCGATAAATGCTTTAAAATGTAATATCGGAAATGATCGGTATCGTTTTTTTTTATTATCGGTATCGTTTTTGTTGTTTGTTTTTTTTAAATTAAATTTACATAAAAAACACAAGATACACTTACAATTAGTGCACCAACCCAAAAAACCTTCCTCCTCCATTTACACTCATTCACACAAAAGGGTTGTTTCTTTCTGTTATTAATATTCTGGTTCCTACATTATATATCAATACAGTCTGTAAGCACACATGATTGTGCGTGCTGCTGGTCCACTAATAGTACTAACCTTTAACAGTTAATTTTACTCATTTTCATTAATTACTAGTTTCTATGTAACTGTTTTTATATTGTTTTACTTTCTTTTTTATTCAAGAAAATGTTTTTAATTTATTTATCTTATTTTATTATTAAAAAAAAAAAAAAAGGACCTTATCTTCAACATACCTGGTTGTCCAAATTAGGCATAATAATGTGTTAATTCCACGACTGTATATATCGGTATCGGTATCGGTAATTAAGAGTTGGACAGAGGTGGGTAGAGTAGCCAGAAATGGTACTCAAGTAACAGTACTGTTACTTTAGAGATTTATTACTCAAGTAAAAGTAAGGAGTAGTCACCCAAATATTTACTTGAGTAAAAGTAAAAAGTATGTTGTGAAAAAACTACTCAAGTACTGAGTAACTGATGAGTAACATACACACACATATCATATATATATATATATATATATACATACACACACACATATATATATACACACACATATATATATACACACACATATATATATATATATATATATATATATATATATATACACACATATATATATATACATACATTGATATATACAGTATATAATTTATATTGATTTATTTTGCCGTTTTTGTTTGCATGTTAAAGGTGTTTTAATGAATATACATGCATGTTTAACACATATAGATTCCTTTCTTTCATGAAGACAAGAATATAAGTTGGTGTATTACCTGATTCTGATGACTTGCATTGATTGGAATTAGACAGTAGTGCTGATAACGTCCACGTTTTCAAATGGAGGAGAAAAAAAGTTCCTCCTTTCTGTCTAATACCACATGAAAGTGGTTGGTTTTTGGCATCTTATTTGTCCAGCTTCCATATTCGTTTTTATACACTTTACAAGAAATACATTGGCGGCAAACTCCGTAGCTTGCTAGCTTGTTTGCGCTGGCTTTCGGAGACTCTTTTTTTGAAAGCGCAGGCGCGATGGAGCAGCACTTTTATTGTGAAGACAGGAACTGTGCAGTCAGTCTTTAGGCTTTTGACGGGATGTTCGGTTGAAATAAAAAAGGGTCTTCTTTCCTTCACACTTTTGATTGATTGATTGGAACTTTTATTAGTAGATTGCACAGTACAGTAATGATAAATGGGTTGTACTTGTATAGCGCTTTTCTACCTATATATATATATATATATATATATATATATTTTTTTTTTTTTTTTTTTTTTTTTTTTTTTTATGTCCTGTCCAGCTTCTCAGGCAAATCATATAGTTGATGTAGATGCCCATGTCGGCTGTTCAGATTTACTTTACAAAAGAGAAGTGTAGGATACTTCTCTTGTTGCCTTATTTGTATTTGACTTTATTAAATGTATTTATATTATCATTTAGTGCAGCCGGGCCGGAGCAGGAGGGGATAGAAAGAGAAAAAAAAAGAAGACAGAGGGGGAAATTGTGGGGACAAGAGGGGGATTAGACAGAGAGACAAAAACAACAACAGCAAACAACAACAACAACAACAATAGAGCAACATCAGCAAATATGACATGTACAAATATGATGGTAAAAGTAATAGCAAATAAGCAGTTAGCGAAAAATAAAAAATAATACAGAAATGACAATGAGCATTATTACACTACAAATGGATCAATACAAATACCAATAGAAATAGCGCTATTGATAATGAACAATACCAATAATTTACCTTTATTATCAACAATACAGTTGTTTAAATGCAACAATACATATACGTAATGATAACTTGAGATACGAAAGAATGCAGAAAAATGGAGAGGGAGAAAGAGAAGCAACCTACATTAACCTTGTAGATTGTTATAGTCACAATAGGTTAAGCTTTGTCAGTGTGCCATGTGTTACACCCAGTTTACCCTAGGGCAACAACGTTAATATATGTTTGATGAAACGTGATTATGTGCATGAGTGTAAGTATGCATATGTACTTGTATATGTACAGAATGTGTATATGTGTTTGTACAATGAATGTATATGTACAGAATGTGTATATGTGTTTGTACAGTGAATGTATATGTACAGTATGTGTATGTGTATGTTTGTATATTGAATGTGCGTGTGGATGTACGAACATTAGGTAGGTAAATATGTACTGTATTTGTGTATGTATGTGGGAGCGTAGGTACCTATGTACGTATGTGAGCATACGTGAATTTGCATGTACAATACATTCGACTCCCAGAGTGCGTGGGAGCCAGAGCACGGCCCCATCACCCCCGAGAGCCCAACCCACAAACAGGAGGCGTGGTGCCCAGGGAACCAGGGACCACCGCCCCCACGCAGCCAAGCCGGCCAGCGACAGGAACCCCAGAGCCCGACCCACCGTACCGCCCACAAGGGCCAGCAGCAGGCCGCAGACAGACGCACCCGGCGGAGGACAGGGCACGAGAAAAGCAGGGGACAGCCAGACCCCGAGCCAGCGAGAGACCACACCCCACACGGGCAGAAAGGCGAGACGCCCCGCCCGAAGGACCCAGAGACTCCCCGCAACCGGACGGGAAGACCGCCCCCGCCCCACCGGCAACCGGGCCCCCACGAGCCCACCCCCCACCCCCGGAGAGCGCGGCGAGGCCAGCCCCCGGCCACCCCACCCAAACCGGCCGCCGCAGGACCACCCAGGCACAGGGCCACGGGAACCACCCACCCCACCCGCAGGGACCCCAACGATGGAGATGGAACAACCAGCAACCGCCCCGCCGAGCCCCCCCCCTGAGGGAGGGGAAAAATTAAAAAATAATATTAATAAAATATATTTAAAAAATAAATAAATAAATAAATTAATTAATTAATTAATTTAAAAAAAAATTAATAAAAAAAAAATAAAAAAAATTAAAATAAATAAATAAATAAAAAAAAAAAAATATATATATATATATATATATATATATATATATATATATATATATATATATATATATATATATATCTTTTTTTTTAATTTAATAAAAAAAGTGTTTGTTATTATTTAAAATGTAAGTCTATGGAGCAACTTCAGCACTATCTGTCGATATAAAGTAAAAAAAATAAAAATAAAAAAGATGTTCCTACATATGCAATATTTTCCACAAAACAATATTTCAAAGTGTAATATTTGATGTGAAGTAATTCGGAATTTTAATATGTCAATAATTCATAAATACTTTGATTTTGATTCATTATTATTTTTGGAGCAGTTAGCCTGCGTGGCAGTTGTGTATTATTAGAGTCAACATTACAATTTTCTCTCCTTGCATTTGTTTTTGTGTCATAGTATTTTAAAGATGTGCCATTGGAAAATGATCTGCAGCCCACAAATAGGCCTGCAGATCAGCCCAGGGCTACACCTTGAACACCAAAACATGCAGGTGTGTTTTGATAAAAAGTGACGTACGTGTCAGAGACTTTGCGGTAGTTGTCAGGACAGCTGAGGGCCAGACAGCGGAAGTCTCCCTGGATGTTGTAGCAGCTCTCTGCCAGGGAGCAGTTGTGAGTGCCGGTGGTGCACTCGTCAATGTCTGACAGGAAACAGGAAGTAGGGTTAATACTCCATGTTGACTATCATTATTACTAGCATGTTTGCACCTCTGCAGGAACGTCCATTGGGGGACATGGTGTAGCCACGTTGTGGACAGGCACACTCGTAGCTGCCGGGAACGTTGACGCACTTGTAAGTGCAAAGATGGCCGATGCCTTGGGAGCACTCGTCGATATCTGGCGAGGAGAGCGCTCAAGTTTTTAAAACGGGACTCATAAACACGCCGGGAGGTGGCGCACCTTGGCAGGTGTGGCCGTCGTCATGCAGGTGGTAGCCCGGTCTGCAGTAGCACTGGTAGGAGCCGTAGACGTTGGCGCACTCCTGGCTGCAAGGACTCGACAGGCACTCGTTCACGTCTGCACACATCAGCAGCTGATCATATATATATACACACACAGTATGTATGTATATGTATATATATATATATACACACACAGTATGTATGTATATGTATATACATGTACAGGTATATATATATATATATATATATGTGTATATGTACAGTATATATACATCATCGATCACATGTGATGCTCACCACATATATATATTGTATATACACAGTATCCATCCATTTTCTACCGCTTGTCCCTTTCGGGGTTGCGGGGGGTGCTGGAGCCTTTCTCAGCTGCATTCGGGCGGAAGGCGGGGTACACCCTGGACAAGTCGCCACCTCATCACAATATATATATATATATGCATATATACAAACCCTGTTTCCATATGAGTTGGGAAATTGTGTTAGATGTTAAATATAAACGGAATACAATGATTTGCAAATCCTTTTCAACCCAAATTCAATGGAATGCACTACAAAGACAAGATATTTGATGTTCAAACTCATAAACTTTATTTTTTGTTTTGCAAATAATAATTAACTTAGAATTTCATGGCTGCAACACGTGACAAAGTAGTTGGGAAATGGCATGTTCACCACTGTGTTACATGGCCTTTCCTTTTAACAACACTCAGTAAACGTTTGGGAACTGAGGAGACACATTTTTTAAGCTTCTCAGGTGGAATTCTTTCCCATTCTTGCTTGATGTACAGCTTAAGTTGTTCAACAATCCGGGGGTCTCCGTTGTGGTATTTTAGGCTTCATAATGCACCACACATTTTCAATGGGAGACAGGTCTGGACTACAGGCAGGCCAGTCTAGTACCCTCACTCTTTTACTACGAAGGCACGTTGATGTAACACGTGGCTTGGCATTGTCTTGCTGAAATAAGCAGAGGCGTCCATGGTAACGTTGCTTGGATGGCAACATATGTTGCTCCAAAACCTGTATGTACCTTTCAGCATTAATGGTGCCTTCACAGATGTGTAAGTTACCCATGTCTTGGGCACTAATACACCCCCATACCATCACAGATGCTGGCTTTTCAACTTTGCGCCTATAACAATCTGGATGGTTATTTTCCTCTTTGGTCCGGAGGACACAACGTCCACAGTTTCCGAAAAAATTTGAAACGTGGACTCGTCAGACCACAGAGCACTTTTCCACTTTGTATCAGTCCATCTTAGATGAGCTCAGGCCCAGCGAAACCGACGGCGTTTCTGGGTGTTGTTGATAAACGGTTTTCGCCTTGCATAGGAGAGTTTTAACTTGCACTTACAGATGTAGCGACCAACTGTAGTTACTGACAGTGGGTTTCTGAAGTGTTCCTGAGCCCATGTGGTGATATCCTTTACACACTGATGTCGCTTGTTGCTGCAGTACAGCCTGAGGGATCGAAGGTCACGGGCTTAGCTGCTTACGTGCAGTGATTTCTCCAGATTCTCTGAAACCTTTGATGATATTACGGACCGTAGATGGTGAAATCCCTAAATTCATTGCAATAGCTGGTTTGAGAAAGGTTTTTCTTAAACTGTTCAACAATTTGCTCACGCGTTTGTTGACAAAGTGGTGACCCTCGCCCCATCCTTGTTTGTGAATGACTGAGCATTTCATGGAATCTACTTTTTTACCCAATCATGGCACCCACCTGTTCCCAATTTGCCTGTCCACCTGTGGGATGTTCCAAATAATTGTTTGATGAGCATTCTTCAACTTTATCAGTATTTATTCCCACCTTTCCCAACTTCTTTGTCACGTGTTGCTGGCATCAAATTCTAAAGTTAATGATTATTTGCAAAAAAAAAAAGTTTATCAGTTTGAACATCAAATATGTTGTCTTTGTAGCATATTCAACTGAATATGGGTTGATAATGATTTGGAAATCATTGTATTCCGTTTATATTGACATCTAACACAATTTCCCAACTCATATGGAAACAGGGTTTGTATATATGTATGTGTGTGTGTATATATATATATATATATATATATATATATATATATATATATATATATGTATACACACTAGGGATGTCCCGATCCGATATTTGGATCGGATCGGCTGCCGATATTTGCCAAAAATTGCGTATCGGCAAGGCATGGGAAAATGCCGATCCAGATCCAGTTTAAAAAAAACTCCGGTCCGTGTTTTCCAACCCACCTATTTAAATAATACATTCCACTTTTCTGCTGCTCCGTAATTTCCGTTCCGCATTTTCCAGCACACCTTCAACACATCCACAATTCTCACGCAGTTGCTTTTAGCTGCTGGCATTACACGACAGGCTCTTCTCACTCTTTCCTGTGTCTCCCTCTCACAGACAGCGAGCGCACCTTCTTACACACGTCACATACTGTCACGTCATACGTCACATACGTATACGTCCTCTCCCAGCAGAGAGCGAGGTAGCGGCATGGCTAACGTTAGCTGTGATGCTAGCGCAGCCGCTAAGGTGCGCGCCTGCTCAAGCGTCCTCTGTGCACGGCAAATCTATGCCACGCACAAAATCAAATAAAAAAATAAGCGCATGACAATTTTCGACACACAGACACGACAGAGACAACAGTTTTCGTCATCATTGTTCAAATATTGTGACGTCTGTCGAGACGCTTATCTCCATTCGGTGCCACACGTCCAGACTCCACACCATCAAAATGGCAAAAACTTCCACATCAACACCGTATGAAAAAATTAGTGATTTTTTTAGTTGTGATTTCCTTCTCTGCATGAAAGTTTAAAAGTAGCATATATTAATGCAGTATGAAGAAGAATGTTTTAATGTAGACATGCAAGTCTTGAAAGAACAATTTGAAAATCAAAGACTACATTTCCTGCAAATGGGTGCATTTCTACCCTATATTTTAACTTTAGATTTATTCTCATATCAAACTCTTTTGGCTGTCTTTTTGACACTTACATCCGGCGCCCCCCTCCACACCCTGGATTATAAATAATGTAAATAATTCAATGTGATTATCTTGTGTGATGACTGTATTATGATGATAGTATATATCTGATAGTATATATCTGATAGTATATATCTGTATCATGAATCAATTTAAGTGGACCCCGACTTAAAGAAGTTGAAAAACTTATTCGGGTGTTACCAATTAGTGGTCAATTGTACGGAATATGTACTTCACAGTGCAACCTACTAATAAAAGTCTCAATCAATCAATCAAAACACATAGAATCATCATACTGCTGTGATTATATGCATCAAGTGTTCATTCAAGGCTAAGGCAAAATATCGATATATATATCGTGTATCGCAATATGGCCTTAAAATATCGCAATATTAAAAAAAGGCCATATCGCCCAGCCCTAGTTCAATGATGCCATTTCTGTTTGTCATGTATAATTTTGTCTATTTTGTGTTTATCCTTGAATAAACAGGTCAGTTTCTTGTTACCAACCATTGTGTATTATTCAAACTCCCCTAATTCAGCTGGCTAGTTGTTATCAAGAGTACTAAAACCCTTTTCAACATGATTCTGACAACTAAGTAGGCTAAATAACTTTAAACTTTAATACATGCTCGGATAGGCCAGTATCGGTATCGGTCAGTATCGGTATCGGATCGGAAATGCAAAAACAATATCGGTATCGGATCGGAAGTGCAAAAACCTGGATCGGGACATCCCTAATACACACACACATATACAGGTAAAAGCCAGTAAATTAGAATATTTTGAAAAACTTGATTTATTTCAGTAATTGCATTCAAAAGGTGTAACTTGTACATTATATTTATTCATTGCACACAGACTGATGCATTCAAATGTTTATTTCATTTAATTTTGATGATTTGAAGTGGCAACAAATGAAAATCCAAAATTCCGTGTGTCACAAAATTAGAATATTACTTAAGGCTAATACAAAAAAGGGATTTTTAGAAATGTTGGCCAACTGAAAAGTATGAAAATGAAAAATATGAGCATGTACAATACTCAATACTTGGTTGGAGCTCCTTTTGCCTCAATTACTGCGTTAATGCGGCGTGGCATGGAGTCGATGAGTTTCTGGCACTGCTCAGGTGTTATGAGAGCCCAGGTTGCTCTGATAGTGGCCTTCAACTCTTCTGCGTTTTTGGGTCTGGCATTCTGCATCTTCCTTTTCACAATACCCCACAGATTTTCTATGGGGCTAAGGTCAGGGGAGTTGGCGGGCCAATTTAGAACAGAAATACCATGGTCCGTAAACCAGGCACGGGTAGATTTTGCGCTGTGTGCAGGCGCCAAGTCCTGTTGGAACTTGAAATCTCCATCTCCATAGAGCAGGTCAGCAGCAGGAAGCATGAAGTGCTCTAAAACTTGCTGGTAGACGGCTGCGTTGACCCTGGATCTCAGGAAACAGAGTGGACCGACACCAGCAGATGACATGGCACCCCAAACCATCACTGATGGTGGAAACTTTACACTAGACTTCAGGCAACGTGGATCCTGTGCCTCTCCTGTCTTCCTCCAGACTCTGGGACCTCGATTTCCAAAGGAAATGCAAAATTTGCATGGTTGGGTGATGGTTTGGGGTGCCATGTCATCTGCTGGTGTCGGTCCACTCTGTTTCCTGAGATCCAGGGTCAACGCAGCCGTCTACCAGCAAGTTTTAGAGCACTTCATGCTTCCTGCTGCTGACCTGCTCTATGGAGATGGAGATTTCAAGTTCCAACAGGACTTGGTGCCTGCACACAGCGCAAAATCTACCCGTGCCTGGTTTACGGACCATGGTATTTCTGTTCTAAATTGGCCCGCCAACTCCCCTGACCTTAGCCCCATAGAAAATCTGTGGGGTATTGTGAAAAAGAAGATGCAGAATGCCAGACCCAAAAACGCAGAAGAGTTGAAGGCCACTATCAGAGCAACCTGGGCTCTCATAACACCTGAGCAGTGCCAGAAACTCATCGACTCCATGCCACGCCGCATTAACGCAGTAATTGAGGCAAAAGGAGCTCCAACCAAGTATTGAGTATTGTACATGCTCATATTGTTCTTTTTCATACTTTTCAGTTGGCCAACATTTCTAAAAATCCCTTTTTTGTATTAGCCTTAAGTAATATTCTAATTTTGTGACACACGGAATTTTGGATTTTCATTTGTTGCCACTTCAAATCATCAAAATTAAATGAAATAAACATTTGAATGCATCAGTCTGTGTGCAATGAATAAATATAATGTACAAGTTACACCTTTTGAATGCAATTACTGAAATAAATCAAGTTTTTCAAAATATTCTAATTTACTGGCTTTTACCTGTATATATATATACATATATATATACACACATACTGTATGTATGTATATATATATATATATATATATATATACCGTATACATATATATACACACAAATATATATATATATATACCGTATACATATGTATATACACACATATATATTTATATATATATATATATATACAGTGTATATATGTATATATATATATATATATATATATATATATATATATATATATATATATATACAAACGTACATAATATGTATTATTAATAATGACACAAATATGAACTATTAATGATGACACATATGAATTATTAATGATGACACAAATACGGATTATTACTGATGACACAAATATGGATTATTAATAATGACACAAATGTGGATTATTGATGATGACACAAATATGGATGATTAATTATGGCACAAATATGGATGATTAATGATAACGCAAATATGGATTATTAATGATAACACAAATATGGACAATTAATGATAACAAATATGGATTATTCATGTTCCCACCTTCACAGTTGTTGCCATCACTGGACAAACGGAAGCCGGCAGTACACGAGCACTGAAAGGATCCTGGAGTGTTGTCGCACGTCTGAGCACACACACGACCCGCATAGTGCCAACACTCGTTTACGTCTGCAGACACAAACACAACTTTCATGCACGCTGACATTGAATGCAACTTGTCTTATGTTGTGTTGTGTTATATTGTACTGTACTGTGTTGTGTTGTCTTATGTTGTGTTGTGTTACATTGTACTGTACTGTGTTGTGTTGTGTTATATTGTACTGTACGGTGTTGTCTTGTATTGTGTTATATTGTACTGTGCTGTCTTGTGTTGTGTTGTACTGTACTGTGTTGTGTTGTCTTGTGCCGTGTTATATTGTACTGTACTGTGTTGTCTTATATTGTACTGTACTGTGTTGTCTTTTGTTGTCTTGTGTTGTGTTGTATTGAACTGTACTCTGTTGCTTTGTGTTGTGTTATATTGTTCTGTACTGAGTTGTGTTGTTTGGTGTTGTGTTATATTGTACTGTACTGTGTTGTTATATTGTACCGGACTGTGTTGTGTTGTCTTGTCTTGTGTTGTGTTGTGTTATATTGTACTGTACTGTGTTGTGTTGTGTTGTACTGTGTTGTGTTGTGTTATATTGTACTGTACTGTGTTGTCTTGTGTTGTGTTATATTGTACTGTACTGTGTTGTATTGTGTTGTACTGTACTCAGTGTTGGGTTAGTTACTGAAAACCAGTAACTAGTTACAGTTACTAGTTACTTTATTTCAAAAGTAACTCAGTTACTAACTCAGTTACTTACACCAAAAAGTAATGCGTTACTGTTAACTAACTATTTAGTTACTTCTTCTACTTTTTGTTTTTAAAGCTCCCATTAATGCCCTTTTAGCCTTCATTTCAGTACTGTTATTGCACTGGAGAATAATACAATCTGTTGATCAACTTGACATGCATTTGCATCACTGAACTCTGCTAAGCAATGTGCTCTACATACAACACACAAAGACAAAGATATGTTTCAAAGGGCCAATTTATTTCAGGCCAGAACAAATTGACAAAACTATTTTAAATAGCTGCAACATAACATACATAAGTAACAAACAGCATAATAACACTAACACTAACCACGTTAAACCCAGATTCCAAACTAACAAAGGTCTTAACTCATTGTCTTTCTATGCCACTTCAATATGGAATCCACTCCCAACAGGTGTAAAATAAAGGGCATCTCTATCCTCCTTCAAAACCGCACTAAAAGAACATCTCCAGGCAACTACAACCTTAAACTAACACCCTCCCTTCCACATAATACCTCTTCGGATTGTAAATAATCAAATGTAGACATTTTTTCTTATACTTTCTGATCTCTCTCTCTGTGTCCACTACTTGCTATACATATCCTACCAAGTCAGTCCTACACTGTTTCAATGTCCATTTCTCTGATGATGCAATTGTTGATGCTGATTGTTGATGACAGAAGTGTTGATACCAACTAATTCAATGTATATACCCTGATGATTATCTTGTGTGATGACTGTATTATGATGTTAGTATATATTTGATAGTATATATCTGTATCATGAATCAGTGGACCCCGACTTAAGCAAGTTGAAAAACTTACTGGGGTGTTACCATTTAGTGGTCAATTGTACGGAATATGTACTGTACTGTGCAACATACTAATAAAAGTTTCAATCAATCAATCAATCAACAACATAGCTGTAAAGCTGGCTTCACCTAAGGAAGGCACACGTGACATACACAGAGCCTAACCGGGCAGATTTGAATTGTTGTTTTGGGCAGTAGACGGGATTTTTGATCCAAGACACAACTTACATTTAACTAAATTGTGCTCGACAAAAGAATAGAAGTGAGAATATCTCATACTTGCCTCTCCCCGGGACAACCATTCTCCCAAATTTCTCCCGATTTCCAGCCGGACTTAAGGCACGCCCCTCCAGGTCCGTGCGGACCTGAGTGAGGACAGCCTGCCGTCACGTCCGCTTGGCCAACCAAAAAGTAACCACAGAACACTATACCGTATAGTCGTATAGTGTTCTGTGGTTACTTTTTTGTTGGCCAACGGTTTACATTGTATTGCGCACCCCCCTCCCCTCCCCTCCCCTCCCCACACCCGCACACACACACAGAGAGCGCAGAGGAAGAATCAGAAGCATGTCTCTGCTTCGCTGCCATAAAACACGATCAGATCCTCAGTTTCTAGCCGATACTACATAAAAAATAACGCAGTAACGCATCATGTAGTAACGGTAACTGAGTTACTGAATATAAAAAATAACGCGTTAGATTACTAGTTACCGCCGAAACTAACGGCGTTACTTTGTAACGCGTTAGTCCCAACACTGACTGTACTGTACTGTGTTGGGTTGTGTTATATTGTACTGTACTGTGTTGTCTTGTGTTGTGTTATATTGTACTGTACTGTGTTGTCTTGTGTTGTGTTATATTGTACTGTGTTGTACTGTACTGCGTTGTGATATGTTATATTGTACTGTACTGTGTTGTGTTGTATTGTACTGTACTGTTTTGTGTTGTCTTGTGTTCAATCTTATTGTGAAAATATTCCCTGACAACATCCTGGAACAAAACCGTCCTTATTGAATACAACTATCATGTTTAACTCTACACTCATTACACAACAAAGTCCTGCACTTTCTAATTAACACTTTCATTTTGGAGACAAGTAATACTAGGGGCCCTTATTTGGGCTACAGCAGTAATACTAGGGACCCTTATTTGGGCTACAACAATAATACTAGGGGCCCTTGGCTGGGCTACAATGCTAAAACTAGGGGCCCTTGGCTGGGCTACAACGATAATACCAGGGGCCCTTATTTGGGCGACAACGATAGTACTAGGGACCCTTAGCTGGGCTACAACATTATTACTAGGGGCCCTTAGCTGACTACAACGATAATACTAGGGTCCCTTAGCTGCACTACAACGATAATACCACGGGCTCTTATTTGGGCTACAACGATAATACTAGGGGCCCTTAGCTGGGCTACAACGATATGACGAGTGGCCCTTCTTTGGGCTAAAACGATAATACTAGGGGCCCTTAGCTGGGCTACAACGATAATACTAGGGGCCCTTATTAAAGTTAAAGTACCAATGATTGTCACACACACACGAGGTGTGGTGAAATTTGTCCTCTGCATTTGACCCATCCCCTTGATCACCCCCTGGGAGGTGAGGGGAGCAGTGGGCAGCAGCCCGGGAATCATTTTTGGTGATTTAACCCCCAATTCCAACCCTTGATGCTGAGTGCCAAGCAGGGAGGTAATGGGTCCCATTTTTATAGTCTTTGGTATGACTCAGCTGGGGTTTGAACTCATAACCTACCGATCTCAGGGCGAACACTCTAACCACTAGGCCACTGAGTAGGTTATTTGGGCTACAACGATTTTTTAACCCAATGCGGCCCCCGAGTCAAAAAGTTTGGGGACCCCTGGTTTAGACATTCAACTTGACTAAACGGAGGAAGTACAACAAATAAAGGCGGCCGAGATGGGATCGTTTAGAAATTCAACTTGACTAAATGCAGGAAGTACAACAAATAAAAGCGGTCGAGATGGGATTGTTTAGACATTCAACTTGACTAAATGGGGGAAGTACAACAAATAAAAGCGGTCGAGATGGGATTGTTTAGACATTCAACTTGACTAAATGCAGGAAGTACAACAAATAAAGGTGGTCGAGATGGTATTGTTTAGACATTCAACATAATTAAATACAAGAAATACAACAAATAAAAGCATTCGAGATGGGATCATTTAGACATTCAACTTGACTAAATGGGGGAAGTACAACAAATAAAAGCGGTCGAGATGGGATTGTTTAGACATTCAACTTGACTAAATGCAGGAAGTACAACAAATAAAGGTGGTCGAGATGGGATTGTTTAGACATTCAACATAACTAAATGCAAGAAGTACAACAAATAAAGGCGGTCGAGATGGAATCGTTTAGACATTCATCTTGACTAAATGGAGGAAGTACAACAAATAAAAGCGGTGGAGATGGGATCATTTAGACATTCATCTTGACTAAATGGAGGAAGTACAACAAATAAAAGCGGTCGAGATGGGATCCTTTAGACATTCAACTTGACTGAATGGGGGAAGTACAACAAATAAAAGCGGTCGAGATGGGATCATTTAGACATTCAACTTGACTAAATGCAGGAAGTACAACAAATAAAAGCGGTCGAGATGGGATCCTTAGACATTCAACTTGACTAAATAGGTGAAGTACAACAAATGTGAAGTGAAGTGAATTACATTTATATAGCGCTTTTTCTCAAGTGACTCAAGGCGCTTTACATAGTGAAACCCAATATCTAAGTTACATTTAAACCAGTGTGGGTGGCACTGGGAGCAGGTGGGTAAAGTGTCTTGCCCAAGGACACAACGGCAGTGACTAGGATGGCGGAAGCGGGGATCGAACCTGCAACCCTCAAGTTGCTGGCATGGCTGCTCTACCAACCGAGCTATACCGCCAATAAAGGCGGTCGAGATGGGATCCTTAGACATTCAACTTGACTAAATGGAGGAAGTACAACAAATAAAAGCGGCCGAGATGGGATCATTTAGACATTCATCTTGACTAAATGGAGGAAGTACAACAAATAAAAGCGGTCGAGATGGGATCCTTTAGACATTCAACTTGACTAAATGGGGGAAGTACAACAAATAAAAGCGGTCGAGATGGAATAATTTAGACATTCAACTTGACTAAATGCGGGAAGTACAATTTATATACCCTCAAGGTGCTGGCACGGCTGCTCTACCAACCGAGCTATACCGCCAATAAAGGCGGTCGAGATGGGATCCTTAGACATTCAACTTGACTAAATGGAGGAAGTACAACAAATAGAGGCGGTCGAGATGGAATCGTTTAGACATTCATCTTGACTAAATGGAGGAAGTACAATAAATAAAAGCGGCCGAGATGGGATCATTTAGACATTCAACTTGACTAAATAGGGGAAGTACAACAAATAAAAGCGGTCGAGATTGGGATCATTTAGACATTCAACTTGACTAAATGGAGGAAGTACAACAAATAAAGGTGGTCGAGATGGGATCCTTTAGACATTCAACTTGACTAAATGGAGGAAGTACACAGTTTGTGTGTGTGGACTTGCTGAAGGATCGTTACCTTCACCACAGGAGAACTACACTTCTGTAACAATCTCTACAACGCTATGACTCAAATATTCTTCCGTCGCTTTCCGATAAATACTTTTTTCTCTCATAAGAGATGTGGGCGGCCAAAGCTAGAAAATAACAATAATAATCAATGAGCATGAAATTAATATATGAGTAACAATCCAAACAACCTTTATACTCATGGCGCAAAACAACTAACACAGAAAGTCAACATATGGTCACACATAACACAACCTGTCACTAAATCTTGTGGGTATTCTAAAAAAAGTCCAAGCACAACACATAATTCAAAATTAGACTCATTTAAATCCCCTGCAATGCATGATGGGAAATTGTAAAACACTTTGTGTAAGTGTGTGTGTGTGTGTGTGTGTGTGTCTACATGTGGTGGATGTACACAACACACCTGTACAGGTGCGTCTGAAGGAGTCGTACTGATAACCTGTCTGACATTCACAGCGATACGAGCCAGCCAGGTTGTGACACAGCTGACCTTCTCCACATCGATGTGCTCCACTCTCACACTCGTCCACGTCTGCAACACACACACGCACACACACACACACACACACACACTTTGATTACAGTAATAATGGTTACATCAATATTATTAACTGGGATCATAATAATAATACCATTATTATTAATAAATATAACTGATAATTATACAATCATTATTAATATTAATAATAATATCATTATTATCATAATCATAATAATATTGATAACTGATATTACTTGTCAATAACAATAATAAATGTGATAATTATAATAACAATAATAATAACTTGATAATAAGTGACTTCATCCAAAGATTATGTGAGTGATAAAACATTTCCATCTTACAACAAAAACAGTAGGAAAGGAACTCATTCATCGCGGTTTACCTGACACATGAAACATGAGAAATTGGGCGGTTGTACCGGCAGATGGCAGTAGAGCGTTAAATATCTTAAAATGTGTTTCGTGGCAATGCCAACTTCGACCACGGTCTTAGTTGCTATGTAGAGTGGCGCTTTCCATCATTTTCAGCAGACTGCGTTGCAAAATGATGAACTTGAAACTATTAAATTAATACATTATTAACAGACATAAGGTTAAATTATTACATTAAAACATTATTAAAAGACATAAGGTTACATTATTAAATTAAAACATTATTAACATACATAATGTTAAATTATTAAATGAAGACATTATTAACAGACATAAGGTTAAATTATTAATTTACAACTTTATTAACAGACATAAGGTAAAATTATTAAAATAAAACATTATCTTACTTGCTAGCATTAGCGTCTAGCTAGAGACGATCATAACTCTGTTTTTCCATGCTTGCTTGTGAAGAAAGTGAGTGTGAATGGACAAGGCTGAGAAGGAGAAAAGTGGACGATATTCGTGGAATTAAAGAAAGAAATCATCAAAAAGATGATGGTGTGTGTAGCTAGCTAGCTTGGTGGCATAGTTGGAGCGTAGCACTGCTAGTCTGCACGACACTAAGGCAGAATGAGTCATCCAATAACTTTAAAATAATATCCGAACATTTGTCTATGAAAATACGGAGAAGCTGCTGATGGTGTGTTTGATGGAGAAACAGCGGGATTTTGATTCATTTCAAATGGCAACACATTTACACAATATGGGTTTATCAAGTACCAACTGTTATTAAAATACACGGCAGTAAAAGTAGTTATCAGAGTAATTATGTCATAAAATGATGATACTGCTAGCCACGATTACAACTGTTACGCTATGTTTGGTGCACAAATATCAGTCTCACCGATACAGCTGCTTCCATCGGGACTGCTGTGATATCCTCGAGTGCAGATCATCTTCCTGACACACGAGTAGGAACCCACCGTGTTGACGCACGTGAAGCCTGAAGCACACGGCCTCCTGTCACACTCGTCACTGTCTGCACAACAACACACATATTTACTGGATATATGTACTTATATACAATATATAACACATATTTAGTGTTTATATGTACTTCTATATAATATATAACACATTCACTGTATATATGTACTTATATACAATATATAACACATATTTAGTGTTTATATGTACTTATATATAATATATAACACATTTACTGTATATATGTACTTATATACAATATATAACACATATGTGCTGTATATATATGTACTTATATACAATATATAACACATATTTACTGTATATGTGTACTTATATACAATATATAACACGTATTTAGTGTTTATATGTACTTATTAGAGATGCGCGGTTTGCGGGCACAACCGCGGAGTCCGTGGATTATCCGCGGATCGGGCGGATGAAATTAAAAAAAATTAGATTTTATCCGCGGGTCGGGTCGGGCGGTTGATATAAAACAAAATTACATTTTAAATATATTCAGGCGGGTGGCAGTTAAACCAATTCGGAAATATATATACATAGTTAAATGTTGTTACCCACATACGAAAAACGAGCAGGCACCTGCTGCATATGCCACAACAGAAGAAAAAAAAAAGAAAAGAGATGGACACTTTTACGGAGTGGAGAAGGGACGCCTCGCCGGGGTCCGGGACCGAGGCCCCTTCCCCCGAGAGGGCCCCACCGGGAGCCGTAGCTGAGGCGATCCGCGAGAAGGGCCCGACGCACGTCCAGGGTCACCACCGCGCCCACCACACCGACACGTACCCCGCCTCGTCCGCCTTCGCCGCGGCCGGCATCACGCGCAGCAGGTAAGCAGCTTACCTGCCCGCCACCCCCGTGGCCGGGGGCTCGTAACAGGGGTCACTCCGCGCGCTCCTCCCGCGCAGCTTACCTGCCCGCCACCCCTGTTGCCGGGGGCGCGTAACAGGGGTCACTCCGTGCGCAGTGCGCTCACGAAAGGGGTGGGGCTCACCCTGGTTGATATAGAGAGCAGGACGGTGGCCATGGAAGTCGGAACCCGCTAAGGAGTGTGTAACAACCCACCTGCCGAATCAACTAGCCCTGAAAATGGATGGCGCTGGAGCGTCGGGCCCATACCCGGCCGTCGCCGGCAGCGGGACGCGCTTGGAGGTGCGCTCAGCGCGGCTCCCATATGATTGCGCACTGGTGTGCGTCTGGGTCGTGACAGCGTGGCACGCGAATGTCTGTGCTGCATTGGATCAGTCTCCTTTCTTTAACAGGCAAAAGCTTTATAACCTCACCATACCTGCCAACTTTTGAAATCAGAAAAACCTAGTAGCCAGGGTCCAAGGGCCGCAGGCCCCGGTAGGTCCAGGACAAAGTCCTGGTGGGGGGTTCAGGGCTTCGCCCCCCGACGCAAAATGATTGATTGCATTCAGACAGGTTAAAATGTTGCTAAAACCATCACTTTTCTATCAGTCACAGTGACTTTTCAAAACAAAAATATTACAGCAAAAATCATATGGGTTGATTGACATGTTTATTCTGTAAGCTAACTTCAATAGTTTGAAATTATTTTGACAGTTAATGCCAGTTATCCTGTCAACCTTTCACAAGACTTCAATTTGTTAATTGAAAGTATAAACAGTATAAACACTTTTTACAGTAAACAAATGGTAAAACAGTACTAAACAATTCCATTAAAAAAAAAATTGGTGTCATTATTAACTTTCTGTCCAAGCTTGTATAATCTACTGCCTTGTTCAATTGTAAAAAATATTCTGTGCCTAAAATTCACATTTCTATCACAATTATCATACTGTAAACATGGTAAGCTAACTTCATTAAAATTAATAGTCCTGTCAATAGCATGGAATTACAAGTCAAATGTAGTTTTTTTGTAAGCCTTTCAAAAGAATTCAAAATATGAAAAATTAATGAAAATTAATTTAAGCCATCAGACATTTGAAAAGTGGCACATCACATCTCTAATGTAATCATTTTAACTTTTCAACAGAAATAGCACTGCAAAAATATTAAGGACATACTTCTGTATTTTGGTAGTTATGCTGTCAACATTTAACAAGATTTCTTCAACTTGGACTTGAAAGCATAAATAGTATAAACACTTTTAACAGTATACCAGTACTAAACAATTCCAATAGATAACATTGGTGTCATTACCTTTTTGTGGCTAAAATCCAAATTTATTCTATCAGATTGATCATACTGCAAAAATGATATGGTAACTTTATGATAAGTTTACTTGAAGTGGCATAAAACACTGAAAGTGATTGTTCCTATAACCCCTTTGTTTCAAATGTTTGTTCCACTTGTGGCAGTCGGGCACCAGCATACCGTCTTTGACAACTTGAAGTGGCATAAAACACTGAAAGTGATTGTTCCTATAACCCCTTTGTTTTAAATGTTTTATGCCACTTCAAGTTGTCAAAGACATGCTGTGAAATACAGCCGACAGGATTGCGCACCAAACACGAAGCAAGTCCAAAGCGCATGCATGGTGCAGGAGAACAAAGGACTTCTTTCATTTAAGGTTTGTGATAAACCATCAAACTCATTCGTTAAAAGGACTCTATAGTAATATAAAGCGAGTTTTTCTGGACATTATCATGCAAGAAAAGTTTATTTTTGGGACCGCGATCACCGCGTAATGATTTTTAAAGGTTGCATTACAAACATTTAACTGTCCCATGTGATCAGCCAGTGCGATTGGAAGTCCATGCTCAATTATTGCCTCCGTAAATAAAACTCCGGCATTTATCACATCCAAAAAATCTGTTTGGGCGACGAAAAACGTTGAAAGTTTTCCACTTGTATCGCTAGCAACGGCATTAGACTTGTGTTTTTTTGTCCCAACATGGTCTTTTACATCGCTAATTCCTCCGTGTCCGATCGAAAAATCTTGTCTGCACAAGGTGCAATTCGCGTAGTTTTCACCCTTTTTTTTTTTAAATTAATGAAAAACCGTATTTTTTATCACTGCAACCGTAACCCGGAATAGGTTGATGAAAACCGTACGAATTACGGGAAAACCGGAGTAGTTGGCAGGTATGCCTCACTAATGCCTTGCATCGTCTATATTAGATATATAACAACGGGCGGGTGCTGGCGGATGCGGTTCTGATCAAATGTTACATCGGGTGGATGGCGGATGGTTGACGACTTTCTGATGCGGTTGCGGATGAAATAATTGCCTATCCGCGCATCTCTAGTACTTATATACAATATATAACACATATTTACTGTATATATGTACTTATATACAATATATAACAACACATTTGCTGTATATATTGACTTATATACAATATGTTACACATATTTACTGTATATATGCACTTATATACAACACATTTACTGTATATATGTATTTACATACAATATATAACATATTTACTGAATATTTGATTTATAAACAATATATAACACCTATGTCAGTATCTGCACAACAACACACATATTTACTGTATATATGTACTTATATTATATATAACACATATTTACTGTATTGATGTACTTGTATATAATATATAACACATATTTACTTTATATATGTACTTATATACAATATATAACACATTTACTGTATATATGTACTTATATACAATATATAACACATGTTTACTGTATATATGCACTTATATACAACATATATAACATATTTATTGTATATACTGTATGTATTCACATACAATATATAACACATATTTACTGAATATTTGTATTTACATACAATATATAACACATATTTACTGAATATTTGATTTATATACAATATATAATACCTATGTCAGTGTCTGCACAACAACACATATTTACTGTATGTATGTACTTATACACAACATATAATACATATTTACTGTATATATGTACTTATATACAAGATATAACGCATGTTTACTGTATATATATTTTTATATACAATATATAACATAATTACTGTATATGTTTACTTATATACAACATTTAACACATGTACTGTATATATGTACTTATATACAACATATAGCACATGTTTACTGTATGTATGTACTTATATACAATATATAACACATATTTACTGTATATATGTACTTATATACAACATATAGCACATGTTTACTGTATGTATGTACTTATATACAATATATAACACATATTTACTGTATATGTGTACTTATATACAATACATAACATATTTATTGTATATATGTACCTTTGTACAATATATAACACATATCTACTGCATATATGTACTTGTATAGAACATATAACACACATTTACTGTATATATGTACTTATATACAATATATAACACATGTTTACTGTATATATGTACTTATATACATACAGTATATATCATGTATTTTTTGTATATATGTATTTATATACAACACATAACACATTCACTGTATATATATATATACTTATATACAATATATAACACATGTTTACTGTATGTATGTACTTATATACAATATATAACACATATTTACTGTATATGTGTACTTATATACAATACATAACATATTTATTGTATATATGTACCTTTGTACAATATATAACACATATCTACTGCATATATGTACTTGTATAGAACATATAACACACATTTACTGTATATATGTACTTATATACAATATATAACACATGTTTACTGTATATATGTATTTATATACATACAGTATATATCATGTATTTTTGTATATATGTATTTATATACAACACATTCCCTGTATGTATGTATATATATATATATATATATATATATACTTATATACAATATATAACACATGTACTGTAAATATGTATTTATATACAATATATAACATGTTAATGTATGTACTTATATATAATATATAACATATTTACTGTATATATGTACTTTTATACAACACAGCATATATTTACTGTATATATGTACTTATATACAACACATAACATATTTACTGTATATATGTACTTTTATATGATATATAACACATGTTTACAGTATTTATGTACTTATATACAACATATAACAATATTTACTGTATATATGTACTTATATGCAACATTTAGCACATTTACTGTATATATGCACTTACATACAAAATATATAACACATATGTATTGTATATATGTACTTATATACAATATATAACATATGTACTATATATATGTATTTATATACAATATATAACACATATTTACTGTATATATGTACTTATATACAACACATATTTACTGTATATATGTGCTTATATACAATATATAACACATGTTTACAGTATTTATGTACTTATATACAACATATAACAATATTTACTGTATATATGTACTTATATGCAACATTTAACACATTTACTGTATATATGCACTTGCATACAAAATATATAACACATATGTATTGTATATATGTACTTATATACAATATATAACACATATGTACTATATATATGTATTTATATACAATATATAACACATTTACTGTATATATGTACTTATATACAACACATATTTACTGTATATATGTGCTTATATACAATATATAACACATGTTTACAGTATTTATGTACTTATATACAACATATAACACATTTACTGTATATATTGATGTTTTCCTTGCTATATAGCGGACAGATTTAAAAGCAGACACTAGATGGCAGTAAAAGTACATGCTCAGATCTCATTGTCTAAGTACTGTAATGATTTCCTTCATTAGAACTAATAATAGTAATAATTATAATTACAGGAAGGGAATGCTTCCTTGTTGTCTTCTGTCTGCACCGTGGTGCACAAGTTGCAGGCATTCTCCGTGTATGTTTTACACTTGAAAAGTGCTCATCAAAACATCCCATATATTTCATATCAGCGTTTGTTGTACCGTACCTATACAGTTGTTGTGGGAGTCCCGTTGGAAGCCAAGCGAACAGCGAGCTTTGAGTTTGCACGTGAACGAGCCTTCGGTGTTGACACACTCGGCCTCGCTCCTGCAGTCATGGCTGCCATCTTTGCACTCGTCAATATCTGCAAACACACATTTAACATCATGTAGCAAACATTATCCGTTACAGTCAATATTTAGTACATAAAAATCGTATTTTAGTAAACATTATCAGTTAATATTTAGTGCATATGACTAATAATTTAGCAAACATAATTTACAGTCAATATTTAGTGCATGAGAATCATATTTTAGCAAACACGATCAGTTAGTTAATATTTAGTGTATATGAATCATAATTTAGCAAACATTATCAGTTACAGTTAATATTCAGTGCAGGTGAATCATAATTTAGCAAAAATTATCAGTTACAGTCAATATTTAGTGCAGGTGAATTATAATTCAGCAAAAATTATCAGTTACAGGTAATATTTAGTGCATAAAATTCATAATTTAGCAAACATTATCAGTTACAGTCAGTATTTAGTGCATATTCATCATATTTTAGCTAACATTATCATATACAATTAATATTTAGTGCATATGAATCATAATTTAGCAAATATCAGTTACAATTAATATTCAGTGCACGTGAATCATAATTTAGCAAACATTATCAGTTACAGTCAACATTTAGTGCAGGTAAATTATAATTCAGCAAATATCAGTTACAGGTAATATTTAGTGGCTAAGAATCATAATTTAGCAAACATTATTAGTTACAGTCAATATTTAGTGCATATGAATCATAATTTAGCAAATATCAGTTACAGTTAATATTTAGTGCATAAGAATCATAATTTAGCAAGCATTATCAGTGACAGTTAATATTCAGTGCAGCTGAATCATAATTTAGCAAACATTATCAGTTACAGTCAATATTTAGTGGATATTAATCATAGTTTAGCAAACATTATCACTTACAGTTAATATTTAGTGCATACGACTGATAATTTAGCAGACATTATCAGTTACAGTCAATAGTTAGTGCATAAGAATCAGAATTAAGCAAACATTATCACTTACAGTTAATATGTAGTGCATATGAATCATAATTCAGCAAACATTATCAGTTACAGTTCATATTTGATGCATATGAATCATAATTTAGAAAACGTCAGTTACAGTTAATATTTAGTGCAGGTGAATCATAATTTAGCAAACATTATCAGTTACAGTCAATATTTAGTGCATCAGAATCATATTTTAGCAAACATTATCAGTTACAGTTAATTTTTAGTGTAGGTGAATCATAATTTAGCAAGCATTATCAGTTACAGTCAATATTTACTGCATCAGAATCATATTTTAGCAAACATTATCAGTTACAGTTAATATTTAGTGCAGGTGAATCATATTTTAGCAAACATTATCAGTTACAGTTAATATTTAGTGCAGGTGAATCATAATTTAGCAAGCATTATCAGTTACAGTTAATATTTAGTACCGGTGAATTATAATTCAGCAAACATTATCAGTTACAACTTACAAGTAATATTTAGTGCATAAGAATCATAATTTAGCAAGCATTATCAGTTACAGTTAATATTTAGTGTAGGTGAATCATAATTTAGTGCATATTAATCAGTTTAGCAAACATGATCACTTACAGTTAATATTTAGTGCATATGAATCATAATTTAGCAATCATTGTCAGTTACAGTTAATATTTAATGCATATGAATCATAACTTATCAAACATTATCAGCTACAGTTCATATTTAGTGCATATGAATCATAAGTTAGCAAACATTAACAGTTACAGTTAATATTTATTTTTGGACTAAAAAAACTAATTATTTAACAGTGTTTTTGCAATTGTTTGTTTTAGTATAAATAATAAGTGTATACAATATTACATCATAATATTACTATATATTATTGTTTGAGTCAAATTGTCTAAAATTGTTTCACACACAAATACTACTACTAATAATAATAATATTAATATTAATAATCGCAATCATAAATATAATATTAATAATAAATCATACATTTTCCATCGTTGCTTTATCATCTTGTGTTCGAAAATAAATAAAAAAGATAAATGAAAAAACTAATTAAAAAAATAAATAAATAAAAAATGGCAATGTTTGGGGGAGGGGTCAGGGAGATTCTGCATAGGGCCCCAATTTAGCTAGACACGCCCACACACGTAATGACACAAGTCCCCACTAGGTGTCAGTATGGCTTCAGGGCAGATGTGTATTGTTGGTCACGTGTTAGTTAGCTCCTCCCAGCTGAAGTCTTCATCCCCTGGAGTCTTTGCTCTCCAGTCAGGGTTGTTGAAACGATGGTTTTCCTATTTATTCATCTTCCTCCTTGGGCACTTTTCTCAAATCGGTTGACAGAAAACCTTCCTCGAGAATCCTGTCACACCTGAGTCCTGTCACACCTGAGTCCCCAGGATTTACCTGCTGCCACCCAGGGGAATCACGTGTGTGTGTGTGTGTGTGTGTGTGTGTGTGTGTGTGTGTGTGTGTGTGTGTGTGTGTGTGTGTGTGTGTGTGTGTGTGTGTGTGTGTGTGTGTGTGTGACTAGCTTTTTCCAGCAATGCCAGCTGGAGTTGAGTGCAGTAATTGCAGCAAAGAGACTAGAAGAGAGCTGGCAGTCTGTTGGAAGGAAGACTTGTCCACACACTATATACATATACACATTTTTATATATACACACTATAACCATACATATATACATACAGTGGAGGTTTCTGTGGTTTATCCGTTATACAGTGCTCAATACCGGGGGTAGAGCGGAATATACGTTAGGTCAGAAAAAACACAAAGGCTATGTCATCCCGACAAACCTGTTTCGCAGGTTTCCCTGCTCGTCGGGAGATTTTATGATATAAAATCCCCCTGGCAGTCATACCATACAGGCATGCAGGACTATATACATATATATGCATTATATATATATATATATACACACACTAAATACATATATACTCTCTATATATATATACTAGGGCTGGGCAAGTTAATGCGTTAATTTCGAGTTAACGCATCAATCTATTAACGCCGACAAATATTTTATCGCGCGTTATTGCGTATGTTTTTTTTACATGCTTTTATTTTGTTAACGCCTATGGCTGGCTCCTGCGGAAAAGGAAGGAGAACGCGGAAGAAAGCAAAACAAGCATGGAGAAGAAGGGTAACTCAACAGAACTTTTACAGGGTAATTTTCATTATAAAGTACTTCCAGGCGGCGGATTTGACAGAAGCAAAGTGGTTTGTAGCCACTGCCAAGCTGAATTTTCTTATCACAGGAGTAATTCCAGTCTAAAATATCACCTTAACGCCAAGCACACTGTTGATGCCAGCAAACCAGCAGAAAGTGGAGCCAGGCTGCGGCAGACTACGTTAAATGCAGCGTGCGGGAGAAGTATAGATAAACGAGAGCAAGAGAAGCTAACAAATGCCATAGCGAAGTGGATAGTTACAGACTGTAGGCCCATTAGTGTTGTGGAAGACGCCGGTGTTGTGCCGGATAACGCACCCCCGCCATAGAATGCACGGCCTGAGAAACATTTTGCGAATCGTGACAGCACGTATGAGCCGCCATCAAGACGCACCATCGCACGAAGAATACACCAGTTGTATGAAAAGGAGAGGACTGTAAAAGTGACAAGTTTACAACGTGCAGCTGTTGTTGCTCTCAGTGGGGACTACTGGACATCAATGGGTAAGCATAATTACCTCGGAGTTACAGTGCATTATATTGATGAAAAGTGGGTGCTGCATTCACATGCTATGTCTATAATGAAAACAGAGGAGAGGCATTATGGAAAGGAAAATTAGAGGAAAATGTTTCTGCTGTTACCTCAGAAATTGCCTGTTCGGATGTTATGATTGTGGCTCAGGGATTTGTATGTAGATTATATTTATTTTCCATAACAAACAGGATAACTTAAATACCCTGGCAGTGGCAATAAACTTAAATGTTTGTATTGACATTTTTTGAGTTGATTTTCTTAAAATATGCTATTTAACTGCTACTGTTTAACAAGTACTGATTTAAATTGTGTTTGCACAACAAATGTTTTGGCGCTTTTGTTCATATGGGAGAATATTCCTATAAAGGTGCACTACACACTACTTTTGAATTCATTATTGGGTTTTGCGTATACAATGCAGTTAATCGCGATTAATCGACGAAATAGTGCGATTAATTATGATTAAAAATTTTAACCGTTGCCCAGCCCTAATATATACATATATACACTATATATATATACACACACACTAAATACATATATACACTATATACATATATACTCTCTCTCTATATATATATATATATATACACTATATACATATATACACTATATATATACACACACTATATACATATATACACTATATATATATATATATATATATATATATATACCGGTATGTATATATATATATATATATACTATATACTGTACATTTATACACTATATACATATATACACTATATTCACTATTTATATACAATATGTACACTATTTACATATATATATACAGTATATATATATATATATATATATATATTAGGGCTGCAACAACTAATCGATTATAAAAATAGTTGGCGATTAGTTTAGTCATCGATTCGTTGGATCTATGCTATGCGCATGCGCAGAGGCTACGTTTTTTTTTTTTTGACCATACGTCCTCTTTTCACCGGACATGTCCTCTTTGCGGGGCTGTCGGGCGGTGTTTCTTAAATGCCTCAAATGTCCGGCATTTTGAGTTAGGGTTGCGTGTATTTTCAATGTACGTTCAGGGTTAAGAAGGTTAAAAACACAACAAATTGTGCGTGCAGCGGCATTCGTGAGGGAGGGGCAGAGAGCGAGAGAGTTGTGATAAACGTGCATGCGTCGTCAGGTTCTGCTTTTTATCGATACATTTATCAGATAAAATTTTTTATTATCTATAGCAGGGGTGTCAAAAGTGTGCATTTTTGTAAAATTTTCCTTGTTTTAATTGGCAAGTTGAAAGAACATGGCGCCAGTATGCTGGTTTTTTCAATAAAATACTGGAAAAGATAGAAATGTAGTTTGTCTCTTTTATCCGATTATTAATCGAAGTAACAATCGACAGATTAATCGATTATCAAATTAATCGTTAGTTGCAGCCCTAATATATTAGTAATCAACAGATTAATCGATTATCAAATTAATCGTTAGTTGCAGCCCTAATATATATATATATATATCCATCCATCCATTTTCTACCGCTTATTCCCTTTGGGGGTCGCGGGGGGCGCTGGAGCCTATCTCAGCTACAATCGGGCAGAAGGCGGGGTACACCCTGGACAATTCGCCACCTCATCGCAGGGCCAACACAGATAGACAGACAACATTCACACTCACATCCACACACTAGGGCCAATTTAGTGTTGCCAATCAACTTATCCCCAGGTGCATGTCTTCGGAGGTGGGAGGAAGCCGGAGTACCCGGAGGGAACCCACGCAGTCACGGGGAGAACATGCAAACTCCACACAGAAAGATCCCGAGCCCGGGATTGAACCCATGACTACTCAGGACCTTCGTATTGTGAGGCAGATGCACTAACCCCTCTGCCACCGTGAAGCCCCTATATATATATATATATATATATATATATATATATATATATATATATATATATATATATATATATATATATATATATATATATATATATATATATATATATATATATATATATATATATATATATAATTTGATGTGTATACATTAGAGATGTCCGATAATGGCTTTCTTGCCGATATCCGATATTGTCCAACTCTTAATTACCGATTCCGATATCAGCCGATATATATACAGTCGTGGAATTAACACATTATTTTGCCTAATTTTGTTGTGATGCCCCACTGGATGCATTAAACAATGTAACAAGGTTTTCCAAAATAAATCTACTCAAGTTATGGGGGAAAAAAATGCCAACATGGCACTGCCATATTTATTATTGAAGTCACAAAATGCATTATTTTCTTTTTTACATGCCTCATAACCTTGTCCAGGGTGTACGCCGCCTTCCGCCCGATTGTAGCTGAGATAGGCTCCATGCTCTACCTGAGAGAGCATGAGGAGGTTGAGTTGGGGGGGGGGGGGGTGCAGCGGGGTATACAGGTATTGCAGCGTCCCGGAAGAGTTAGTGCTGCAAGGGGTTCTGGGTATTTGTTCTGTTGTGTTTAAGTTGTGTTACAGTGCGGATTTTCTCCCGAAATGTGTTTGTCATTCTTGTTTGGTGTGGGTTCACAGTGTGGCGCATATTTGTAACAGTGTTAAAGTTGTTTATACGGCCACCCTCGGTGTGACCTGTCTGGCTGTTGACCAAGTATGCATTGCATTCACTTGTGTGTGTGAAAAGCCGTAGATATTATGTGATTGGGCCGGCACGCAAAGGCAGTGCCTTTAAGGCACGCCCCTAATATTGTTGTCTGCGTGGAAACTGGTAGAAATTCGGGAGAATGGTTTCCCCGGGAGATTTTCGGGAGGGGCACTGAAATTCGGGAGTCTCCCGGGAAAACCGGGAGGGTTGGCAAGTATGACTTGGAGACGCAACTGCTCTGTACTTCTCTCTACGTCCGTGTACCACTCCGTACAGCGCCGTTTTAAAAAGTCATACATTTTACTTTTTGAAACCGATACCGATAATTTCCGATATTACATTTTAAAGCATTTATCGGCCGATAATATCGGACTGCCGATATTATCGGACATCTCTAGTATATATATATATATATATATATATATATATATATATATATATATATATATATATATATATATATCATTAGTTTTATTTGGTTGTAAGGAGAGGGGTTTAATCAATATTCCACGACAACAATTGGGCAACAACGTGTGTGTTTATATCGAGTGTTGAACTGCAACTGTTGATACTCAATAAAACATACTTCAGAAAAGATATTTGACGAAAAAAGGCGATTTTCATGAGAATATTTGATGCATGAAATCTCCTCAGGTTGAACAAGTTCTTGTCGAATCAAGTTGTCTGGTGAAATGTTCTCTCTGCTCGACAAGGAGGACTAATAATCCTGTCCTGCTGCTTTGTGAAGATGACCTCTGTGCAGCCCAAATTGATGGTGCGTGGAAATAATGAGACGTCTTGGCAAGGTGACGCCTCAGACCTTTTTCTACTTGGAAATATAGGGCTTCACGTAGAGCGAGGTGTTGTCCAAGTCTCGCTTTTTACCATTTAATTTAAATTAAAATCACTAATGTGACTCGCTATTCAGCATTTGAATGCTAACAAAAGTGCTCGGAGAAGTGGAGCTCACTAAAGATGTGACTTTCGCGAACGAGTCTGGTCTTTTGAACGGATATTTTAAGTCGAGGGTGTCCAAACTTTTTGACTGGAGGCCACATTGGGCTGAAAAAATTTCGCCGGGAGGGGGGGGGGCAAAATAACCATGTATATAGCCTATACATGTGTATAAATACGTATTATAATCATGGATATATCATTAATAATGATTAGAATTGAATATTAAGAGCATGTGAAAGTGCTTGGTACCTTTTGTGCTGGTTGCATTTTTTTTTTCTGTGCCATGACTAGGGAAGGTTATTTGGATTGGGTCACATAAGTAAATGCTGTGCACGTAGGGCCTTGAAAGTACACTCCATGGTCACTGGCCTGCGTCACGCACGTTGTCCGCAAGATAGGTACCCGTTGAATTGCCTATAAATATATATGTCAGTGTTTCCCACACATTCATTTATTTGTGGCGGCCCGCCACGAAAGAATTACGTCCGCCACAAATGGATTTTTTGGCTTTTGACTCGCTCGACCGCTCATAAAAGCAATGGGACTCTGTCTGTGAATGTACCTTGTAGTTACAACTCCGGTGCAGTAGGTGGCGGTAGCCTACTATGCATTGTAACTCCGCCAATAGCACTTAATTCACCTGGTGGGCCAGAAGAAGAAGACGAAGACGGACGGACGGACGGACGGACGGGATCAAAATACGAGGGTAATATAGGTTATGGTAGATAGGTTATAGCTGCATCGCTCGCGGCTCGTCATATATTTAACGTTAATCCGCGATTTCACCGAGCGTTTCACTGACGGTGAGCAGCCTGACGCTGCTTCATTAACACCACCGCTGTTTGACTCGGTCCGGGGCAGACACACGTAGTAACAGTCATGTGTTACAATACCGACGAGCTAACGTGTCCAGGTTATAACCCTGTTGTCAATAAACACACGTGGAGACGGTGCTTCAGATACTACATTAATACTCAAGCTAAAATGTCCACTGTCCACTGCAGCATGTGAATGCAATGAAAAGAATAAAATCTGAGCCAACCAGCTGTTAAAATGTTGTCCAGGTTAATGTTTTGGCCATTAAAGGCCCTTCATTTCAAGATTTCAACTGTGATCGGGCTTTAAACAGGTGGCTGACCTGTTCAGATGGGTGTAACTGCTACTGGTCAAATAATGTGAAATAGCATTTAATTTTACATGTATGCAATGCCATTTAAATGTAATTATAGATAATAATAATAATAAATACTGTGTAGTGTTGTAAATAGTCAACGGGAAGGATTTTAGTAAGATATAAGCCATGAGCACTACACAGCCAGAAAAAAACCTAGGCAGGACAAGTAAAAATATTGGGGCAAGTAGATTTGAGAAGTCGGGCAAGTAGAAAAATTAGGGCGGAGGGAACAGGTGAGACTCAGCAAACACTGACAAATAAAGCAGGGTCAGATCAGAAATGCACTTTTCTCATGAAAAGGGTCCTAATTTATATTCTTATGTGCCTTATAGAGAGGACCACGACAAAACATACACCTCTGCCTCTGTTTCACTTTATGTTGCTGGTAAATAATATGGTTGTAGTAGTAGGCTAAAGTTAAATTATTTAGTATGCACTAATTAAAGGGGCAGAGCTTTAAGAGACATTTTAGCTTTTATTTTTATAAGATATATTTTTTGTAAGAACCACAATTAATAAAAATATTTCAGTGAATAACTAATTGTTCAAATCTGTATATAAATATGTACATAAAGTGTTGTAATTATATTCCAACTCCGCGTTCTTCTTGGTCATCGCCGCTGCCGCCCCCACCCCCCGACCACACCACCACAAATAGATGCCTGCCCTGTGGGAAACACTGTATGTGTGTGTGTGTGTGTGTGTGTGTGTGTGTGTGTGTGTGTGTGTGTGTGTGTGTGTGTGTGTGTGTGTGTGTATTTATATATACTGTATGTGTGTATTTATATAAAATTAAAAATCAATACATATAAATACATATATATATATATATATATATATATGTGTGTATTTATATAAAATAAAAAAATCAATACATACTGTATATATACATATACATGTATATATATATATATGTGTGTGTATCTACTGTATATACAATTTGAAAAAATACATTTATATACATATATGTATATATTTATATATATATATGTTAGTGCATTTTTAATTAAATCATAACAAATATATGTATAGATATAAAGTAAAAAAACATAATACATTTATATACATATATGTATATATATCTATACATATACATACACATATACATACTGTATATGTGTATCTATAAAATAAAAAACAATACATTTATATACATATAAATGTGTGTGTGTGTATATATATATATATATATATATATATGTGTGTGTGCGTGTGTGTTATTGCATTTTTAATTAAATAATAAAAAATTTATATATATACATATATATATAATTGTATTCAATTGTATTTTTTATTTTATTTTCAATCTTATTTATGTATTTTATTTTCAACTTGGCTTCATAACTGTAAAGGGTAGTAGTTTAAGGTACGGTGGTGCAATTTAGTAATTTTTACGTACAAAATAATGCATTTTATTCTCACTTGTTGTTTATGTATTTTTGCTCCTATATTGTTAAAACGCTCCAACATTGTTTTAGGTGAGTGACAGTTCAAAGTAGTGATGTCACTGCATGGACAAGGAGCCTCGGACGCCATCTCCAACTCACCCTGACACAGGTGGCGGTCCATGTTATATCCTGGAGGACACGTCAGCATCCTCTGGCACACGTAACTTCCTGCGGTGTTCACGCAGCGCTCGTTCAGCTGGCAGCCGTGTGCCCGCGTGCACTCGTCGATGTCTGCGGCACGTGGAGAGGAAGCGGGAGGCAAGAAGAAGACGAAGAAGGAGGTGAGTCATTATTATGAATGAGTGAACGAGAGCTTAGTGCTCCTTCTATGTGCTCGTCAAAAACATTCACTTCTCAGTGAGGGGACGCCAAACAGGACAAGTAAACATGACTCAGACTGCAGGAAGTGTCAGTCCTGACGCCTCAGGAGACATTTGATGGACTTTGTGACACCAAAGTTTCAGTCCTGACGCCTCAGGAGACATCTGATGGACTTTGTGACACCAAAGTCACCGTTTTGTTCACCTGTGCCAAGACACCGAACATCTAAATGTCCTCCAACAAGCACACAATTGTACAAACCCCGTTTCCATATGAGTTGGGAAATTGTGTTAGATGTAAATATAAACGGAATACAATGATTTGCAAATCCTTTTCAACCCATATTCAGTTGAATGCACTACAAAGACACGATATTTGATGTTCAAACTCATAAACTTTATTTTTTTTTTTGCAAATAATAATCAACTTAGAATTTCATGGCTGCAACGTGCCAAAGTAGTTGGGAAAGGGCATGTTCACCACTGTGTTACAAGGCCTTTCCTTTTAACAACACTCAGTAAACGTTTGGGAACTGAGGAGACACATTTATTCAGCTTCTCAGGTGGAATTCTTTCCCATTCTTGCTTGATGTACAGCTTAAGTTGTTCAACAGTCCGGGGGTCTCCGTTGTGGTATTTTAGGCTTCATAATGCGCCACACATTTTCAATGGGAGACAGGTCTGGACTACAGGCAGGCCAGTCTAGTACCCGCACTCTTTTACTTTGAAGCCACGTTGATGTAACACGTGGCTTGGCATTGTCTTGCTGAAATAAGCAGGGGCGTCCATGGTAACGTTGCTTGGATGGCAACATATGTTGCTCCAAAACCTGTATGTACCTTTCAGCATTAATGGCGCCTTCACAGATGTGTAACTTACCCATGTCTTGGGCACTAATACACCCCCATATCATCACAGATGCTGGCTTTTCAACTTTGCGCCTATAACAATCCGGATGGTTCTTTTCCTCTTTGGTCCGGAGGACACAACGTCCACAGTTTCCAAAAACAATTTGAAATTTGGACTCGTCAGACCACAGAGCACTTTTCCACTTTGTATCAGTCCATCTTAGATGAGCTCAGGCCCAGCGAAACCGATGGCATTTCTGGGTGTTGTTGATAAACGGTTTTTGCCTTGCATAGTAGAGTTTTGACTTGCACTTACAGATGTAGCGACCAACTGTAGTTACTGACAGTGGGTTTCTGAAGTGTTCCTGAACCCATTTGGTGATATCCTTTACACACTGATGTCGCTTGTTGATGCAGTACAGCCTGAGAGATCGAAGGTCACGGGCTTAGCTGCTTACGTGCAGTGATTTCTCCAGATTCTCTGAACCCTTTGATGATATTACGGACCGTAGATGGTGAAATCCTTAAATTCCTTGCAATAGCTGGTTGAGAAAGGTTTTTCTTAAACTGTTCAACAATTTGCTCACGCATTTGTTGACAAAGTGGTGACCCTCGCCCCATCCTTGTGTGCGAATGACAGAGCATTTCATGGAATCTACTTTTATACCCAATCATGGCACCCACCTGTTCCCAATTAGCCTGTTAAATAAATGATAAATGGGTTGTACTTGTATAGCGCTTTTCTACCTTCAAGGTACTCAAAGCGCTTTGACACTACTTCCACATTTACCCATTCACACACACATTCACACACTGATGGAGGGAGCTGCCATGCAAGGCGCTAACCAGCACCCATCAGGAGCAAGGGTGAAGTGTCTTGCTCAGGACACAACGGACATGACGAGGTTGGTACTAGGTGGGGATTGAACCAGGGACCCTCGGGTCGCGCACGGCCACTCTTCCACTGCGCCACGCCGTCCCCTGTTCACCTGTGGGATGTTCCAAATAAGTGTTTGATGAGCATTCCTCAACTTTATCAGTATTTATTGCCACCTTTCCCAACTTCTTTGTCACGTGTTGCTGGCATCAAATTCTAAAGTTAATGATTATTTGCAAAAAAAAAAAAAAAAATGTTTATCAGTTTGAACATCAAATATGTTGTCTTTGTAGCATATTAAACTGAATATGGGTTGAAAATGATTTGCAAAACATTGTATTTCGTTTGTATTTACATCTAACACAATTTCCCAACTCATATGGAAACGGGGTTTGTACTAAAGTCCTTTGCAAAAGGTAAACATGCTAGGCTACAAACTACCAGGCGCTTGCAGCTACGCAACAGCTAAGCACGCAATAGCACACAAGCTAGACACAGGTCATAATCATTGAAAAATAAAACATGACATTTGTCAACATAAACAAGCATCTAATAATTATAGTTGCATCTTACTTACACGTACAAAGTCTCTAGGGCTGCAACAACTAATCGATTAAAATCGATTATTAAAAATAGTTGGCGATTCATTTAGTCATCGATTCGTTGGATCTATGCTCTGCGCATGCGCTGCGGCTACGTCTCACGAGGGGCAGTAAGCCAGCCAATGAAGGGGCATGTGCAGCTCACGTGACCACGCCGTCTCCTTTGCCTGGAAACATTCGAACAATGGCGGAGGAAAACAGTACGTATAGTTCAGCGGAGAAACATCTTGAGGTTATTGCTTCAATGGAGAAAAGTGTGGGAACACTTCACTTTAAAGGCCTACTAAAATGATTTTTTTTTATTTAAACGGGGATAGCAGATCCATTCTATGTGTCATACATTTCGCGATATTGCCATATTTTTGCTGAAAGGATTTAGTATAGAACAACGACGATAAAGTTCGCAACTTTTGGTCGCTGATAAAAAAAAAAGCCTTGCCTGTACCGGAAGTAGCATGACGTCACAAGTTGAAAGTCTCCTCACATTTCCCCATTGTTTACACCATCAGCGAGAGCGATTGGGACCGAGAAAGCGACGATTAACCCATTAATTTGAGCCAGGGTGAAAGATTCGTGGATGAGGAACGTGAGAGTGAAGTATTAGAGTGCAGTGCAGGACGTATCTTTTTTCGCTCTGACCGTAACTTAGGTACAAGGGCTCATTGGATTCCACACCCTCTCCTTTTTCTATTGTGGTCACGTATTTGTATTTTAAACCACCTCGGATACTATATCCTCTTGAAAATGAGAGTCGAGAATGCGAAATGGACATTCACAGTGACTTTTATCTCCACGACAATACATCGGTGAAGCACTTTAGCTACGGAGCTAACGTGATAGCATCGGGCTTAAATGCAGATAGAAACAAAAGAAATAAACCCCTGACTGGAAGGATAGACAGAATATCAACAATACTATTAAACCATGGACCTGTAACTACACGGTTAATGCTTTCCAGCCTGGCGAAGCTTAACAATGCTGTTGCTAACGACGCCATTGAATCTAACTTAGCTACGGACCTCGACAGAACTATGATAAAAACATTAGCTCTCCACCTACGCCAACCCTCATCTGCTCATCAACACCGAAGCTCACCTGCGTTCCAGCGATCGACGGAGCGACGAAGGACTTCACCCAATCATCGATGCGGTAGGCGGCTAGCGTTGGATAGCGCGTCTGCTATCCAAGTCAAAGTCCTCCTGGTTGTGTTGCTGTAGCCAGACGCTAATACACCGATCGCATCTACAGCTTTCTTCTTTGCAGTCTCCATTGTTCATTAAACAAATTGCAAAAGATTCACCAACACAGATGTCCAGAATACTGTGAAATTCTGCGATGAAAACTGAGCTTTTTGTATTGGATACAATGGCGTCCCAATACTTCCGTTTCAACCATCGACGTCACGCGCATACGTCATCATACCTAGACGTTTTCAACCGGAAGTTTCGCAGGAAATTTTAAATTGCACTTTATAAGTTAACCGTATTGGCATGTGTTGCAATGTTAAGATTTCATCATTGATATATAAACTATCAGACTGCGTGGTCGGTCGGTAGTAGTGGGTTTCAGTAGGCCTTTAAAGACTTCGAAGAAGACCGTTTCCTGCTAAATGTGCAGCATGGACCCCGCCTGGCACGGAAATACAACATTGCATGTTGGAGCCATGGATGAAGGGAAGAACTCACGGTACGTAACTTTTTAAGTCCATAGTCCGGGTACATTGACCCGTTGTGTCCGTCTTTGTGTGTTTTTAATATGTTGTTAACGAGGATGATTTTTCAAGGAAGCGCATCAGCAACTGTTGTGTATTAGCTTTCAGAGTGTTAGGAACTTTTTGGATAGTGCGACGACTTCATTTTCTATGTTGTTTTGAGTGGCAACAGGCAGTCATGAGTTCAGCAAGTAACTTCAATGTTATACCTTTGTTGCAACGCGGGGCCGATAATGTGTCTCCGGCACATTTGACTCCGTTCTGAGCGAAAACACACGGTTACCAATTTCGAAATAAACGTAACGGACAGAAATATCTCAGGTTTGTTTCATAATGGATCAATAAAGCTAATGTATATAAATATATTTAGATTTGAGTGACACTTTAAGTATAACTAAACGTTATGAAGGTGCTGGAATATTTCATGCTATTATTCAGAGGCAGCCTAAAATTAATCCTTTATTATTCACAACAGAAACGTGTACAATATCTGATCCAGTTCTGATCTGATGAGTTACATTTCTGTGTTATTATTGGTGTATGTTGCATCCACAATGTCCATTTATTTAATTTAGCTTTTTTTTAATGTGGTGGTGTATTTGCCTTTTACGTCAGAAATTATTCATTAAATCAACTAGGTATGTATTAAGTTACAAAACCCGTTTCCATATGAGTTGGGAAATTGTGTTAGATGTAAATATAAACGGAATACAATAATTTGCAAATCCTTTTCAACCCATATTCAATTGAATGCACTACAAAGACAAGATATTTGATGTTCAAACTCATAAACTTTATTTTTTTTTGCAAATAATAATTAACTTAGAATTTCATGGCTGCAACACATGCCAAAGTAGTTGAGAAAGGGCATGTTCACCACTGTGTTACATCACCTTTTCTTTTAACAACACTCAATAAAGATCTGAAGAACTGAAGAAACTAATTGTTGAAGCTTTGAAAATGGAATTCTTTCCCATTCTTGTTTTATGTAGATCTTCAGTCGTTCAACAGTCCGGGGTCTCCGCTGTCGTATTTTACGCTTCCTAATGCGCCACACATTTTCGATGGGAGACAGGTCTGGACTGCAGGCGGACCAGGAAAGTACCCGCGCTCTTTTTTTTACGAAGCCACGCTGTTGTAACACGTGCTGAATGTGGCTTGGCATTGTCTTGCTAAAATAAGCAGCGGCGTCCATGAAAAAGACGGCACTGAGATGGCAGCATATGTTGCTCCAAAACCTGTATGTACCTTTCAGCATTAATGGCGCCTTCACAGATGTGTAAGTTACCCATGCCTTGGGCACTAATACACCCCCATACCATCACAGGTGCTGGCTTTTCAACTTTGCGTCGATAACAGTCTAGATGGTTCACTTCCCCTTTGGTCCGCATGACACGATGTTGAATATTTCCAAAAACAATTTGAAATGTGGACTCGTCAGACCACAGAACACTTTTCCACTTTGCATGAGTCCATCTTAGATGATCTCGGGCCCAGAGAAGCCGGCGGCGTTTCTGGGTGTTGTTGATAAATGGCTTTCGCTTTGCATAGTAGAGCTTTAACTTGCACTTACAGATGTAGCGACGAACTGTATTTAGTGACAGTGGTTTTCTGAAGTGTTCCTGAGCCCATGTGGTGATATCCTTTAGAGATTGATGTCGGTTTTTGATACAGTGCCGTCTGAGGGATCGAAGGTCAAGGTCATTCAATGTTGGTTTCCGGCCATGCCGCTTACGTGGAGTGATTTCTCCAGATTCTCTGAACTTTTTGATGACATTATGGACCGTAGATGGTGAAATCCCTAAATTTCTTGCAATTGCTCTTTGAGAAACGTTGTTTTTAAACTGTTTGAGGTGTACCTCGCCCCATCCTTTCTTGTGAAAGACTGAGCATTTTTTGGGAAGCTGTTTTTATACCTAATCATGGCACCCACCTGTTCCCAATTAGCCTGCACACCTGTGGGATGTTCCAAATAAGTGTTTGATGAGCATTCCTCAACTTTATCAGTATTTATTGCCACCTTTCCCAACTTCTTTGTCACGTGTTGCTGGCATCAAATTCTAAAGTTAATGATTATTTGCAAAAAAAAAAAAAAAGTTTATCAGTTTGAACATCAAATATGTTGTCTTTGTAGCATATTCAACTGAATATGGGTTGAAAATGATTTGCAAATCATTGTATTCGGTTTATATTTACATCTAACACAATTTCCCAACTCATATGGAAACGGGGTTTGTACATGTAAATGAAGCTACTATGTACGTTCATTATATGGTTTCTCTCATTTCAGAAATAAACAAGCCAGCATTAGCGACTTGGTACAAAGGAATGTGTGCACACCACAAGAAGCGGCTGCAGTGACTGATGCTATCCTGAATATGTTGCTAGCTGACATGAGAACCCTATCAATGGTGGAGGATGAAGGTTTTAGACAAAAGATTCACGTCCTCAACCCTGGTTACACTCTTCCCACGTGGACCCATGTTACCAAAGTGATGGAGAGGAAGTACGAGCAGACATTCCAAGCAGTGTAGACTGACATAAAAGCCACCCAGAGCAAAATTGCTCTCACTACTGATGTGTAGCCACCTTGGCAATACTTGCCATTACATCGGAGAGGAATGGAACATGAAGTCAATCTGCCTTACGACCATGCCACTAGAGGAAAGACATTCGGCATCCAACATTGCAGAATGGTTGGAATAGGTACACTGCAAAAAGTCAGTGTTCAAAAACAAGGAAAAAACATACAAAAATTAGGGGTATTTTACTTGAACTAAGCAAAATTATCTGCCAATAGAACAAGAAAATTTGGCTTGTCAAGACTTTCCAAAACAAGTAAAATTAACATCAATGAACCCAAAAATACCTTAAAATAAGTATATTCTCACTAATAAAAAGTGCACTTTTCTTGGTAGAAAAAAAAAAGAGACCTTTTTGCTCAATATGTTGAAAAATATTCTTAAATTAAAGGGGAACATTATCACAATTTCAGAAGGGTTAAAACCATTAAAAATCAGTTCCCAGTGGCTTATTTTATTTTTCGAAGTTTTTTTAAAAATTTTACCCATCACGCAATATCCCTAAAAAAAAGCTTCAAAGTGCCTGATTTTAACCACCCGTCCATTTTCCTGTGACGTCACATAGTGAAGCCAACACAAACAAACATGGCGGAAAGAACAGCAAGCTATAGCGACATTAGCTCGGATTCAGACTCGGATTTCAGCGGCTTAAGCGATTCAACAGATTACCCTTGTATTGAAACGGATGGTTGTAGTGTGGAGGCAGGTAGCGAAAACGAAATTGAAGAAGAAACTGAAGCTATTGAGCCATATCGGTTTGAACCGTATGCAAGCGAAACCGACGAAAACGACACGACAGCCAGCGACGCGGGAGAAAGCGAGGACGAATTCGGCGATCGCTTTCTAACCAACGATTGGTATGTGTTTGTTTGGCATTAAAGGAAACTAACAACTATGAACTAGGTTTACAGCATATGAAATACATTTGGCAACAACATGCACTTTGAGTGTGCAGACAGCCCAATTTTCATTAAATAATCTATTCTGTAGACATACCCTCATCTGCTCTCTTTTCCTGAAAGCTGATCTGTCCAGTTTTGGAGTTGATGTCAGCAGGCCAGGGAAGCTAGGGTCGATAGTCTTCTCTTGATCATCTTCGGTGGCATAAGGGACGGTGTGAGCCAAGACATCCAGGGGGTTTAGCTCGCTCGTCTGCGGGAACAAACTGCCGCCATTGCTTGCCGTGCTACCGAGGTCCTTTCTCCCTGAATTGCTCACACACTCCGGCAGATTCAATGGGGGTCTGGCGGCAGATTTTTTTGACTTTATCGTTGGAAATGCATCTGCTTTGAGTGTCGCAGGATATCCACACATTCTTGCCATCTCTGTCGTAGCATAGCTTTCGTCGGTAAAGTGTGCGGAACAAACGTCCAATTTCTTGCCACTTTCGCATCTTTGGGCCACTGGTGCAACTTGAATCCGTCCCTGTTCGTGTTGTTACACCCTCCGACAACACACCGACGAGGCATGATGTCTCCAAGGTACGGAAAACAGTCGAAAAAACGGAAAATAACAGAGCTGATTTGACTCTGTGTTTGAGAAAATGGCGGATTGCTTCCCGATGTCGGCATTACATTTCTTGAAACCAGCAAACTTATACTAAAAAGTAATTAATGGAAAGGCAACAAGGCAACCGCTTGTTACTCTCTGGGTCTCCTGGCCGCTCAGGCAAATCATATTGTCTAAAAATTCATTTTTCCATCGATAACATGACATCATCGCGCCAAGTGCGTGCTCTTTCAGTCAATTAGTGCGCATATATACAGCCCGGCTCCCAGCCAATTTTTTTTAAATTGTGATTTTGAAGAATTTACCTGAATGTGCATGAAGGATTTCTGTTCAAAATTGTTAAAAATGTCACATGTTAAATGTTTAAATATTAACTGTCAGTTTACTGTACTGTGCCAATTGTACTACTATATGAGTACCGTACGTATTTTCTATTGTTTCATTGAAAATAAAACAGCAAAGTCCATTTGGCTGTCATCTGTTTTATTTAGGAGACACAATTTTGTCAAAATCATGATTTTTTTTTTTTCATGCTTGAAATAAGAAAGGATTATTTTTAAAAAAAAAAGTAGTTTTATACTTGTGAGTGTTGATGACACAGCTTTGCAACAGTTGAAATTCTAGTTTCAAGCATGTTTTACTCAATATAGGTCATCAAATCTCAGCAACAAGCTGTAATATCTTACTGAGATCATTTAGGAGCAAAACCCTTAAAACAAGTAAAAGACTCTTAACATAAAATCTGCTTAGTGAGAAGAATTATCTTATCAGACAGAAAATAAGCTAATATCACCCTTATTTGAGATATTTCATCTTACTTAGATTTCAGTTTTTGCAGTGTAGTAGCCAGGTTTGAAATTCCTCCAAGCAAAATTATTGCTATTGTGAATGACAATGGTGCACTTTATTAAACTTTTTTTTTTTTTTTTACATTTGACTTGTTTTATTTGGCAAGTTGAAAGAACATGGTGCCAGTATGCTGGGGGTTTTTTTTCTTCAATAAAATACTGGAAAGGATAGAAATGTAGTTTGTCTCTTTTATCCGATTATTAATCGATTAATCGGAGTAATAATCGACAGATTAATCGATTATCAAAGTAGTTGTTAGTTGCAGCCCTAAAAGTCTCCAAAGCGTATTAGAGACTATCCAGTAACAAACGTGTCCGCATCATTCAACTTACTGCATCAATAATTATTGTAAGCACTAGGTGTCACCAAAAATAATAATAATAATAATGCCACTCCACATCAACTTAAAGACAGCATAATTCCATTTCAGGCTGTTTATAATAAATGTGTTAATGTTTTTCAGAACTACCGTTTTTCTCTGTTTGGCTCGTTTCACTTGATCAAATCTTTTCTAACATTCCCACAACACTAAATGATACAAGTATGTATGATTCCTGGTGATATCGTATCAAATCAATACTGGTATCGGCCCAAACTCAAGACTCCCAAATTGTGTCGGGACACCCCTATTGATCACATGTGAAAGATGTCTAGATTAGATTAGAAAAATCTGAATTATTTTGTTGACACGGACATGAAAAATAACATGGATGAGGAAAGAAACATATATATACATACATCTACATATATGTAGCCGAGCTAAATTTTATTCTATTTTATTTTAATTTTGGTCATTTATTCACATCATTTTTTGTGGTGAACTTCCCCCAAAGTGCTTCTCATTGTAAATAGGTTCCACTCTATTATTTTCCATTACATACCTTTTTGTTTCCCTGGGGGGTGATTTGGCGTTGCACCTTTGTGACCAGCTTCAGTGAGCACTGACGCTCGGAGCTGGTAAGTCACGTTTATGTCTCTCTCCTTTTTTTTATAAACTTTTTGGTTGTCGTTCTTAAAAGTGTTTTGTGGGAATGCGCACTGTCTTGTGACTTGTTGGTGGGCATGCGTGTTGAATTCCTGAATGTTGGTTGTTGAATTAGTGACAAAAAAAAATACTTTTGTATGCTAAATGATGTGTGGATTAGCCTATTGCTAGCGGCAGTTGTTGCGAGGTTTCCTGGTCTCGTAAATTTACGCACGGGTAAGGGGCTCTGTTGTGTGTCTGTGTGGACATCTTGTGTGCCGCTCTAGCATTAATATGAGTGTGTATTATTTTCTTCTTTATTTTTAGTGGAGAGAGATCGTTTTTGCCGTGGACTGTGTGTGACGCCCCGTTGTTTTTGTTTCTGTTCAAAAAAAGGTATGTATGTTATGAGGTATTTTTGACATAGTTTATTGTATAAAAAAATATAAAAAGAGTCGATGTGGGTGGGAAAGATGAGGTGTATTACTGCACATTTTAAGGATCATTTTTCTTAATATATATTGTTATTTGCTGAAGTATATATTTTATATACTGTGTTTTATTTAATTAATTTAATTGAGACTATTTTATGCTTTGTTTACCTTTTCATTATTATTATTATTATTACTATTTTAGTTATTATTATTATTATTATTATTTCCACATTAACAAGACATAATTGAATTGAGTGAGCACTGACGCTCGGAGCTGTGGAGAGAGATCGTTTTTGCCGTGGACTGTGTGTGACGCCCCGTTGTTTTTGTTTCTATTCAAAAAAGGTGAATAAACTCTCCATGATTCAACTCCTGAGTGTGCGCCTCACTACAAGATACACAACGCAGATCAGTGACTGTTACATATACATAAATACATATATATATATATATATATATATATACATATACATATTATATATATATACAAACCCCGTTTCCATATGAGTTGGGAAATTGTGTTAGATGTAAATATAAACAGAATACAATGATTTGCAAATCATTGTATTCTGTTTATATTTACATCTAACACAATTTCCCAATTCATATGGAAACGGGGTTTGTATATACATATATAAATACATATACACACATATATATATATATATATATATATATAAATATATACATATACACACACACATATATATATATTTATACACACACATAATATACACATATATACATATATATTTTCTCATATATATATATATATATATGAGAAAATGGTGGTTAGATCTGTTAAAAGGGATGCTATTTAAAAAGGGAGTCCAGTATTGTGTCGACAACAACAAGATGGTGTGTTGGCAGCAAGGGTGTCCAAAAGCAGACTTGTGACTGTCTTGGTGTTCTACCTTCATATCAGAAAAAATATACTCGCCTTCACAAGAATATCCATCAGCCATGAGTGAGAATCCTGGGAAACAGGAGCACAGAACCCTCCCACCCTCTGGGACGCAACGTTGGTCGCACGGGCCATTTCCTGCAAGAATCAAGTCACATGACCATCAAAGCATCTCTTTCATCGCTTCATTTCCTATGCTATTATTTATTTGTTATTACTACTTCTCAGTCGCGTCGTCTTCAGTTTTTCAAAGTAAAGGCTCTAAAATGCAACTGGAATAATTGGACTTTTAGGCCGGGTCTCGAACTCAATTTAGTGCTGTGGTCAAGTCTTGGTGAAGCCAAATTATTTATTTCAGAAGTTATTTATTAATTTATCTTTTATTGAACGTGTGATTATCTTAGTGACTCTGAGTTATGGATATTTTGTGAATATTCCTGTATTTATTTGGTTTCAGCAGTTTGCAAAGAAGAATAACAAAGTCTTGGTCGACCATCTCACCTTCACAAGGGTTGAGTGTCGGCGAGGGCTGCGTGGGGGGCGTGGTCTTACTCTCGTCCTCCTTCAGACTGTTCTCCTCATCCTCCTTTTCTGCAGAGACATCAACCATCTCGTCATACAGCCAGAAGTGAAGTGAATTACATTTATATAGACTACGTTTGAATCGTTCATTCAATTATAACTTGTAATGATAGACACAGTTATGATTGCATTTTGTATACAATCCTTATGTGAGATAAAAAACACATTTGTATGCAGTCTAAATTGTAAAGAAACTCTAGCAAGAGTCAGCTAACAATGGAGTCAATAGGAGTCGCTCTATTCCGCTTATAAAGCGCTCTAAAAAAACCTCCATCAATGTTTTATATACACGCTTGTGTAAGTATGGATGTAGTATCTGGTAACATTCATAATAACATGTAATTTTTTACATATTTTCATCATACTGTAAGTATATATGTAATGTAGTAACATTCATAATAACATGTCATATTTACATATTTTCATCATACTGTAAGTATATATGTCATGTAGTAACATTCATAATAACATGTAATATTTACATATTTTCATCATACTGTAATATATATGTAGTATCTAGTAACATTCATAATAACATAATATACACATATTTTCATCATGCTGTAAGTATATATGTAGTATCTAGTAACATCCATAATAACATGTAATATTTACATCATACTGTAAGTATATATGTCATGTAGTAACATTCATAATAACATGTAATATTTACATATTTTCCTCATACTGTAAGTATATGTAATGTAGTAAAATTCATGATATGTCATATTTACATATTTTTATCATACTGTAAGTATATATATGTCATGTAGTAACATTCATTATAACATGTAATATTTACATATTTTCATCATACTGTAAGTAAATGTAATATAGTAAACTTCATAATAACGTCATATTTACATATTTTTATCATACTGTAAGTATATATATGTCATGTAGTAACATTCATAATAACATGTAATATTTACATATTTTCATAATACTGCAAGTATATATGTAGTATTTAGTAACATTCATAATAACATGTAATATATACATATTTAATGATATTGTAAGTATGTATGTCATGTAGTAACATTCATAATAATGTGTAATATTTACATATTTTCATCATACTGTAAGTATATATGTCATGTAGTAACATTCATAATAACATGTCATATTTACATATTTTCATCATACTGTAAGTATATATGTCATGTAGTAACATTCATAATAACATGTCATATTTACATATTTTCATCATACTATAAGTATATATGTAGTATTTAGTAACATTCATAATAACATGTAATATATACATATTTTCATCATACTGTAAGTATATATGTCATGTAGTAACATTCATAATATGTCATATTTACATATTTTCATAATTTTAAGTATTAATTTCACAAACGCATCACAACGTTCACTCCCCCTTCAACAACAACAAGACTACTAATCATGGCATACTTCATGAGAGACAATAAACATAATAAAATAATCACTTACTGTACCATGTCTGCTCTCACTTGGCTAAAGACTGATGGGATGTTTATATCTTCCCCTTTACATCAACAATTCATCATCATCTTCACAAAGGGTTAAAAAAAAAAGAAAGGGTTTTTCGTATCTTTCTGGTCTAAGTTGGATCTCAAAGTTGACCAACTTGTCAGATTATGTCCACAACTCTCTACTTTCCAGGTGAGAGACAAATATTTATGATATCAAATTAACTTTTTCTAACTCAAAGGCCATGCAGCCGCTCAATATGTCAATGTTTTTTGGAGGTTTTTTAAGGCTGTTTTGGATGGATAGAGGAGCTACCATTGACTCCATTGTTAGCTGACTTCTGCTAACATTACTTAGGATTTAGAATGCATTAAAAAAAACAGCATGTGTTGTCATGAGGATTGTGTGTGCGTAAAGATGTATATTGCTTCAAAAGGTGTGGCAGGAAAAGGCCTCCAGACAAACATTGGACTTTATTGCCGGTCCCCGGCCGTTATTCACACTGACATTAGCGACCTGTTCCGACACGTTTGTGTTGGCAGACGTGTTGTGTTATCGTCTAACACTTCTCATTCTGCACATGCTCGCACTTTCCTCGGCAGCAAAAATATTGTTCATCTCTTCTGTCGGCGGGAGAGGAATGATGAGGGCTGCGGGAAATGGACGTTGGCGTGTGATTAAAGCGCCAGCGGGCAGGAAGGAAGCCGGGGAGCAGGACAATCGGGATTGGGAAAAGAGGAGTTGGGCGCCACGTGAAGATCTACCTCTTGCACAAGTGAACGCGTCCTCCTGCAGCTCGTATCCCGGGGAACACTCGCAGCGGAAGGAGCCCGGCGTGTTGACACATCTGTGGTGGCAGATGTTGCCCTGGTAGATCAGGCACTCGTCCATGTCCTCCACCTCCATGGGACCTTCCAGAATGTTCTCACCCTCTCGCTCTTCTGCCGCCGAGAAGGCCTCCTTTGGGTACAAGCTGTCAGACACTGGAGAACACACACCATTCTTCTTACTTCATATACATACATATATATGTCTGTATATGTATATATATACACACACACACATACATATATATATGTATGTATATATATACATACATATATATATATGTGTATATATATATATATACATACATATATATGTATGTATATATATATGTGTGTGTGCGTATATATAAAGATATATACATCTATATATATATACGTATATGTATGTGTGTATATATATATATATATATCAGTGACGTGCGGTGAGGTTGATGACTGGTGAGGCACTGACTTCATCACAGTCAGATTTACAAACTTATGAACCCTAAAGAGTATCTTATTCACCATTTGATTGGCAGCAGTTAACGGGTTATGTTTAAAAGCTCATACCAGCATTCTTCCCTGCTTGGCACTCAGCATAAAGGGTTGGAATTGGGGGTTAAATCACCAAAAATTATTCCTGGGCGCGGCGCTGCTGCTGCCCACTGCTCCCCTCACCTCCCAGGGGGTGAACAAGGGGATGGGTCAAATGCAGAGGACAAATGTCATTACACCTAGTGTGTGTGTGACAATCATTGGTACTTTAACTTAACTTTAACTTTACACATACAAACTGTAGCACACAAAAAAGCACATTTAATAAAATAAACGTTATTATGGTCTTACCTTTACTTATAAATGAAGTCCATGCGCCGCTTTTGTGCTGGATTAATGCACCCCCTGACGGGAGTGTTATATCAACTAAAGCCCTCACTTAAACTTTCCACGTGCAAGATTGAATCTATTTAAAAAAAAAGTGTAACCGAGGGTTTATAAATGTCGCCTATACTGTATGAAACTACAAAATAACAAACACGGAGGCTCCAGTTTACACGAAGACCACTTTATTTACCTTCTTTCAAAAACCTCCGCTCCACTCCAACGTGTCATCACTTCCGCTCTTAGCGCCTTCAAAATAAGAGCTCAAGGCATATACTGTATAACAGCGCATAACAGGAACTTAACATCACAAAGAGGAAAGCCCATGAAAATAGGTTACAAAAGTTATTTAATAAGAAGCCAAAAAGTGTAAAAACAATAATGTTCGTGTTGGAGGAGTTGTGAATTAGATACACCTGCAGTCTGCAGGTGTACCTAATGTTGTGGCCCTGCAGTCATTCACAACTCCTCCAACACGAACATTATTGTTTTTGCACTTTTTGGCTTCTTATGAAATAACTTTTTTAAATAGATTCAATCTTGCACGTGGAAAGTTTAAGTGTGGGCTTTAGTTGATACAACACTCCCGTCAGGGGTTGCATTCTATGGCAGGGGTGCAGGAGGCGGGATTACTGGAGCCTCAGCCAGTGCGTTTTTGGCAGCCGTTTTATGATCGCTCAGCACAAGAAATACGTTACACACATACAGTTGTTGACAAAATACACTGTACATTATATACCTCAGCTAACTAAACTATGGAAATGTATAATATAGTTCATATAGCAATACGGTCTCACTGCACAGCAGGCCAGCAGTTAGCCGAGTCCGCAATCCATGTTGAGGCACAATTGAGTGACGTGCCTCAACTGGCTGCTGTTCACCGCACCGTCTCTTCTCAGTATTTGAACGGCAAATGTGAAAATTCAGCGATTTTGAATAAAAAATAATCTAAAACTGGTGAAGTTAAATGGAAAATAACTTTATAGTATAATCACTGGATACATATAACAATTTAATTAATTTGTTTTCTTTTTACATTTTTTTTCTTTCCATGATGGCAGGTGCCTCTAGTGACCGCACGTCACTGATTTACTCATATATAAGAAACAGGAAAAGGTTTGATCAAGTGAAATGAGTCAAACAGAAAACAAAGGTAGTTATGAAAAAACACTAACCTATTTATTGTTAACCGCCTGGAATGGACTTATGCCGTCTTTAAGTTGAAGTGGAGCGGCAATTGTTTTAATTGGAGTAAGTCATGTAGTTACGCCAATGGCGCATTAAGTTGAATGATGCGCACACGTTTGTTACTGGATACCTTCTAATATGCCTTGAAGACTTTGTATGTGTAAGTAAGATGCAACTATAATTATTCGATGCTTGTTTATGTTGACAAATGTCATGTTTTATTGTTCAATGATTATTACTTGTGTCTCCCTTGTGTGCTTAGCTGTTGTGTAGCTGCGTTTATTGGAGGACACGATTTGTTGACTAACTTTGCAGAAGTAAACACTCTGCAGTACCACTTGTATCGCACGTGATATCGCAAAAAAGTAGACACGCTGCAGGACCGCTTGTATTGCACATGATATCACACACAAGTAAACGTGCTGCAGGACTGCTTGTATCGCACATTATATCACACACAAGTAAACATGCTGCAGGACTGATTGTGTCGCACATGATATCACACACAAGTAAATGTGCCGCAGGACTGCTTGTTTCGCACATGATATCACACACAAGTAATCGTGCTGCAGGACTGCTTGTGTCGCACATGATATCACACACAAGAAAATGTGCTGCAGGACTGCTTGTATCGCACATGATATCACACACAAGTAAATGTGCCACAGGGCTGCTTGTTTCACACATGATATCACACACAAATTTGTACCTGACGTTCCCGTCCTGGGATGACGTTACCTTTCTTTGGCGGTGAAGTGGCGTCAAGAGCAGTTTTTTCTCGGACACGGTGCCAGCTGAGCGCACTCAGGTCCCAAAGGTCCTGGTCCTGGCAGCACATGAGGAAGACGTGTCCGCAGTGGAGGCCCATGTGTCTGAGAGCTGTGCACTCCTGGCCTGCACTGCGCACCTTCAGCCCCACTGAGCAGCAGTCACAGCACTCCTGGTGGTCACAATCAGTCATTACATGGCGGTTCATACA